>NW_027315823.1:6489234-6774234 GCF_026437365.1 Eucyclogobius newberryi
TCGCTGCGGCACAAAACCTGAAACACGATGGAACGGGTCAAACGTGTTTCACATCGTTTTCAGTCTGTTTGGGTGGTTCAAGGTTGAGACCGTCTCGCGCCCCGTCGCCATGGTAAAGCTTAAAGATCAAGACGCTCTCACCCGCCTCACTCCACGCCTCACCCACTCCTCACCTAAGCCTCAACCACGCCTCACTCATGCTTCACCCGCTCGTCACCCGCGCCTCACCCACGCCTCACCCGCGACTCACCCACGCCTCACCCGCGCCTCACCACGCCTCACCCGCTCCTCACCCACGCCTCACCGCTCTCTACCCGTGCTCACCCACGCCTCACCCACGCCTCACCGCTCCTCACCACGCTCACCACTCTCACCACGCTCACCTGCTCTCACCCATCCTCACCCACGCCTCACCCAGCTCCTCACCCACGCCTCACCCACTCCTCACTCCACGCCTCACCCACGCCTCACTCACGCCTCACCCCTCACCTCCTCACGCCTCACTCACGCCTCACCGCTCACCCACGCCTCACTCACTAAGCCTCACCCACGCTCACTCATGCTCTCACCCGTCGTCACGCGCCTCCCAGCCTCACCGCGCCTCACCCACGCTCACCCGCTCTCACCCAGCTCACCGCCTCTCACCCGCTCCTCACCCACGCCTCACCCGCGCTCACTCACGGTTCACCCACGCCTCACCCCGCCTCCCCGCTCCTCACCCACGCCTCACCCACTTCTCACCCACGCCTCACCCGCTCCTCACCCGCTCACGCTCACCCACTCTCTCACGCTCACCGCTCACTCACGCCGCCTCACCCACGCCTCTCACGCTCACCCGCTCCTCACCGCTCCTCACCCACGCCTCACCACGCTCACCTCACGCTTCACCCACGCCTCACCGCTCGTCACCCACTCCTCACCCACTCCTCACCACTCCCTCAAGCGTCACCGCTCTCCAGCTCCGTCACACGCCTCACCCGCTCTCCACTCACCTCACGCCTCCTCACCCACTCCTCACCAGCCTCACCACGCCTCACGCTCACCCGCTCCTCACCACTCCTCCGCTCCTCACCCTCACCCCTCCTCACCTCACGTCTCCTCCCGCTCACCCACGCCTCACCCGCTCACCGCCTCACCACGCTCACCCACACCTCACCCGCTCCTCACCTACGCCTCACCACGCCTCACCCCTCCTCACCGCTCCCTCCCACCCTCTCCTCACCCACCTCTCACCCTCGCTCCTCCACGCTCACCACGCCTCACCCACGCCTCACCGCACGCCTCACCCACGCCTCACCTCACTCGCTCACCGTCACCCGCCTCACCCACGCCTCACCCACCCTCACCACTCCTCACTCACGCTTCACCCACGCCTCACCCACGCCTTACCCACGCTCACCCGCTCCTCACCCACTCCTCACCCACGCGCTCACTCACGCTCACCCGCTCCTCACCCACGCCTCACCCACTCCTCACTCACGCTTCACCCACGCCTCACCCACGCCTCACCCACGCCTCACCCGCTCCTCACCCACGCTTCACCACGCCTCACCCGCTCGTCACCCACTCCTCACCCACTCCTCACCCACGCCTCACGCACGCCTCACCCTCTCCTCACCACGCCTCACCCGCTCCTCACCCCTCCTCACTCACGCGTCACCCTCTCCCACCCTCACTCACGCTTCACCCACGCCTCTCCCGCTCGTCACCCACTCCTCACCCACGCCTCACCCGCTCCTCACCCACGCCTCACCCACGCCTCACCCGCTCCTCACACCACTCCTCAATCAAGCGTCACCCGCTCCTCACCCACGCCTCACCCGCTTCTCACCCACGCCTCACCCGCTCCTCACCCACTCCTCACTCACGCCTCACCACTCCTCACCCACGCCTCACCCACGCCTCACCCGCTCCTCACCCACGCCTCACCCACTCCTCACCCACAGCCTCACCCGCTCCTCACCCACGCCTCACCCGCTCCTCACCCACTCCTCACTCACGCTTCACCCGCTCCTCACCCGCGCCTCACCCACGCCTCACCCACGCCTCACCCGCTCCTCACCCGCTCCTCACCCACGCCTCACTCACGCTTCACCCACGCCTCACCCGCTCGTCACCCACTCCTCACCCACTCCTCACCCACTCCTCAATCAAGCGTCACCCGCTCCTCACCCACGCCTCACCCGCTTCTCACCCACGCCTCACCCGCTCCTCACCCACTCCTCACTCACTCCTCACCCACTCCTCACCCACGCCTCACTCACGCCTCACCCACGCCTCACCCGCTCCTCACCCACGCCTCACCCGCTCCTCACCCACGTCTCACCCACTCCTCACCCACTCCTCACCCCCTCCTCACCTACGCCTCACCCACGCCTCACCCACGCCTCACCCGCTCCTCACCCACGCCTCACCCACACCTCACCCGCTCCTCACATACGCCTCACCCACGCCTCACCCGCTCCTCACCCACGCCTCACCTGCTCCTCACCCACTCCTCACCCACTCCTCACTCACGCTTCACCCACGCCTCACCCACGCCTTACCCACGCCTCACCCGCTCCTCACCCACGCCTCACCCACGCCTCACCCGCTCCTCACCTACGCTTCACCCACGCCTCACCCGCTCCTCACCCACGCCTCACCCACTCCTCACCCACTCCTCACTCACGCTTCACCCACGCCTCACCCACGCCTTACCCACGCTTCACCCGCTCCTCACCCACTCCTCACCCACGCCTCACTCACGCCTCACCCGCTCCTCACCCACGCCTCACCCACTCCTCACTCACGCTTCACCCACGCCTCACCCACGCCTCACCCACGCCTCACCCGCTCCTCACCCACGCTTCACCCACGCCTCACCCGCTCGTCACCCACTCCTCACCCACTCCTCACCCACGCCTCACGCACGCCTCACCCTCTCCTCACCCACGCCTCACCCGCTCCTCACCCACTCCTCACTCACGCGTCACCCACTCCTCACCCACGCCTCACTCACGCTTCACCCACGCCTCTCCCGCTCGTCACCCACTCCTCACCCACGCCTCACCCGCTCCTCACCCACTCCTCAATCAAGCGTCACCCGCTCCTCACCCACGCCTCACCCGCTTCTCACCCACGCCTCACCCGCTCCTCACCCACTCCTCACTCACGCCTCACCCACTCCTCACCCACTCCTCACCCACGCCTCACTCACGCCTCACCCACGCCTCACCCGCTCCTCACCCACGCCTCACCCGCTCCTCACCCACGTCTCACCCACTCCTCACCCACTCCTCACCCGCTCCTCACCTACGCCTCACCCACGCCTCACCCACGCCTCACCCACGCCTCACCCGCTCCTCACCCACGCCTCACCCACACCTCACCCGCTCCTCACATACGCCTCACCCACGCCTCACCCGCTCCTCACCCACGCCTCACCTGCTCCTCACCCACTCCTCACCCACTCCTCACTCACGCTTCACCCACGCCTCACCCACGCCTTACCCACGCCTCACCCGCTCCTCACCCACGCCTCACCCACGCCTCACCCGCTCCTCACCTACGCTTCACCCACGCCTCACCCGCTCCTCACCCACGCCTCACCCACTCCTCACCCACTCCTCACTCACGCTTCACCCACGCCTCACCCACGCCTTACCCACGCTTCACCCGCTCCTCACCCACTCCTCACCCACGCCTCACTCACGCCTCACCCGCTCCTCACCCACGCCTCACCCACTCCTCACTCACGCTTCACCCACGCCTCACCCACGCCTCACCCACGCCTCACCCGCTCCTCACCCACGCCTCACCCACGCCTCACCCGCTCCTCACCCACGCCTCACCCACGCCTCACCCGCTCCTCACCCACGCCTCACCCACGCCTCACCCGCTCCTCACCCACGCCTCACCTGCTCCTCACCCACTCCTCACCCACTCCTCACTCACGCTTCACCCACGCCTCACCCACGCCTTACCCACGCCTCACCCGCTCCTCACCCACGCCTCACCCACGCCTCACCCGCTCCTCACCTACGCTTCACCCACGCCTCACCCGCTCCTCACCCACGCCTCACCCGCTCCTCACTCACGCCTCACCCGCTTCTCACCCACGCCTCACCCGCTCCTCACCCACTCCTCACTCACGCCTCACCCACTCCTCACCCACTCCTCACCCACGCCTCACTCACGCCTCACCCACGCCTCACCCGCTCCTCACCCACGCCTCACCCGCTCCTCACCCACGTCTCACCCACTCCTCACTCACACCTCACCCGCTCCTCACCCACGCCTCACCCACGCCTCACCCGCTCCTCACCCACGCCTCACCCGCTCCTCACCCACGCCTCACCCGCTTCTCACCCACGCCTCACCCGCTCCTCACTCACGCCTCACCCACGCCTCACCCACGCCTCACCCGCTCCTCACCCACGCCTCACCCACACCTCACCCGCTCCTCACCTACGCCTCACCCACGCCTCACCCGCTCCTCACCCACGCCTCACCTGCTCCTCACCCACTCCTCACCCACTCCTCACTCACGCTTCACCCACGCCTCACCCACGCCTTACCCACGCCTCACCCGCTCCTCACCCACGCCTCACCCACGCCTCACCCGCTCCTCACCTACGCTTCACCCACGCCTCACCCGCTCCTCACCCACGCCTCACCCACTCCTCACCCACTCCTCACCCACTCCTCACTCACGCTTCACCCACGCCTCACCCACGCCTTACCCACGCTTCACCCGCTCCTCACCCACGCCTCACCCGCTCCTCACCCACGCCTCACTCACGCCTCACCCGCTCCTCACCCACGCCTCACCCACTCCTCACTCACGCTTCACCCACGCCTCAACCACGCCTCACCCACGCCTCACCCGCTCCTCACCCACGCCTCACCCACGCCTCACCCGCTCCTCACCCACGCCTCACCCGCTCCTCACCCACGCCTCACCCACGCCTCACCCGCTCCTCACCCACGCCTCACCCGCTCCTCACCCACGCCTCACCCACGCCTCACCCGCTCCTCACCCACGCCTCACCCGTGCCTCACCCGCTCCTCCTCCAGAGCTGGAACAAAAGGACTCTCTCTTTTCTCTGACACAAGTGGGATTTTCTCCATGAAACCGGAGGTTTCGAGTTCTGTTTGAGGGACTTTTTTGTCTCTGGAGTGTTCAGTGTGTTTTATCTCTTTGTATTGTTCTGGTTCATTTTTATAAGCAGAAGCCGTCCCAGCGCCCTTCGCTGACATTTTACTCCAATAAGTGTTTGTTTACTTGTCAGGGGTAATCGCCGTGCCGACAGCATCCATTAAGTCTCGTTTTTGTGACTCGACTTGTACGAGTTGTACTTCATTCACAAGGAAAAGGTTGCGTTTCCTTTTTGAGTTTCCTCCCACGCCAGAACACGCCGCCAAATATGACCTTTATTAAACAATTACAAATGATTTACTTCTTGTGCTACTGACAAATAAATACATAACCATAAAGTATTTACATAACCAGGGGAGGCAGGGGAGAGCGGTAAAGAGGGAGGTGAAGAGGAAAGGAGAGAGGAGACAATGGAGGAGTGTTCAGGGTGTGGGTCACTGGACACTGCTCTCATTAGAGTCTCATAATGAACAGAAGAGAGGCCCACGACAGGAGCAGAACCAGGGGCCCATGAACTCCGAGAGGAACACGTGACCGTCACAACACGGGACAAATGACGTGTCGTTGCATCCCGCCAATCACAGTCACGGAACTCGCTTTTTCGTTTCTTTTTTCAACTGTTTTGGTATAAACATAAAAACGGCCCATTTCACACCTGAAGATGGTTTAATATTATTCAATTCAATCAACTCGTTTCTCTGGATCCGGCTTTTTCTCGCGAAGATCCGATCTGAAAGTATCTCCTACACACACTTGTGAGTCTGGGTGCACGGTGGCAGAGTGGTTAGTGCGCTCGCCTAACAGAAATCATGGGTTCGATTCCCGGGCCGGACCAAGATCACATCCAACGGTCCAAAGTCACTGGGACGGGCCCCAGTCACGGGAACAAGCGGGAGAAAATTAATGCATAATCCTGGGCCTGATTAATTACAGTTTTACGTTTTAGTTCATTAGTAATTGGTAAAAAAAAATTGAAAAATTATAATTTACAATTTTCGATGAGATGTAGTTTACTCAAATGCGAAACAAAACATTCAAAATTCTGTAAATTTCTTTGTATTTAAGTTCAAACAAGAATTCAAACCCAACTTTTTCCAATTTTCAGATTTATATGTCCCAATTCTTGAATAAAAACATTACATTAAACTGCAAATTGTTCTGTATAACTTAAAATGTTCACCTATTTTAATATGCGAAATACTTGAGTTCATTCCAAAGTATTCTGCGCATAATATATATACAGTATATATATTATGTGATAATACCATGCTTTTATCGGTTGTGTGGTCGGCTGTCTCCGGTCTGAAGTCTGATGGCTTAATGAACTCAGAAAGACACCCGATCCTCCTGACCTCAGCGTGTCTGTCTCTGGAGGCGGGGCCCCTGGGAGCCGCGCTGCGATCGCCCACTGCTCCTGGCACTGCGGGTCAAATGAGGACTTCACTCTTTTAAAATGTGATGAAGCTAAAAAAACATTCCGTCTCAGTTCTGTTTCCTGCTCCTGTCCTGTTTTTGGTAATTTTTCAGTTCAGTGGAACAGGCTGTGTCAACCTTCCTCATTCCGACGGTGTGACATTAACTGACATTTAACTTTAAACCCGGGCAAAACGTTAAAGACACACGCCGCACCCGCAAAAACAAGTTGTAATATGGCGAGTTTTACCGGCGAAGGTAAACAACCAACGCAAACAAAGCTGTATCGACGCGGACAACACTCACGCTCTGGACGACAATCAGCGGTCCACCTTCATCCACCTTCATCCAGAGCTGCCAATCACATGTTTTGAGGAGAGAGGGGTTAAAAGGTCGCGCAGGGAGAAAGGGTGGTATGAAAAAGGAGCAAACAAGGCCATTTTAGTAAAGATAGAAAACTCCTGTGAGCTTCTAAAACAGTGTTCGGATGAATACTTTGAATACTTTGTCGCTCCTTAACAATGCTGTACGTTTAAAAAGAGGTGTTTAACGGGATTGTCCTGCTTATTAGGCTCGATAGTTTGGCAAGGCAAGGCAAGTTTACTTGAAGAGCACATTTCATGCACAAGGCATTTCAAAGTGCTTCACATAACAGGAAAAATGCATTAAAAGAAATTACAGACCACATACATAGCATTCCAGACACTCTTTCCCATATTTATTTGACATTGCAGCATGACAGGTGTCTCCGGGATGGACACATCACTTTTAGATTGATTCTTTCCCATATCAGCGCGCTTCTTTCCCATATCAGCACGCTTCTTTCCCGCATCTGCAAACGTGAATATAATCATTTATTGATATTTGCTGTAGCGTTTTATCCTGCTTCAAAATGCGACGCTACGTTTTCTAAGAGGCGTTTCGAACATCGATGATCCTCCAGTGCCGCAGTTACACGCATACCATTCGTCATAAGCGTAAAATTGAAATGCGATTTGTCGGATTATTGGACGGACATCAATTACAGACCCCGGAATAAAGAGCGTGATACGTTGCGGTAATTTTGCGACATCGCCGTCCGACGAAAAGCGTGTAACGAGTTTGATAATCAGGTTCACCGGCTTTAATTCAGCGACGTACAAACGCTTCAAACGATGAAAATGAAATATTGACGCGCTCTCCCAGTCCCGGCAGAAACATCCCTTTGGTCAGAGGCCAATACACTTTGGTCAGAGTCTTGTGAACTGTAAAAGAATCAATATTCATTTCTTTTTGGCTTGGATTTGAGAAACCTCGAGGCTAATCTCATTTCATAAAACAAACGCTGTAATTATTTCCAAGTGGCTCTGGTTAAAAGCGTAAAAAATCCACCGTCCATTTCTCTCCCTGCCAGATTTGCGAAAGGTAATTTAATGTCAAAGGCAGACGATTCTTATTCCGTCTCCCTCGTCCAATCTCGCTCGACGACCTTGTGGGCTGGAGATTTAAATATAGAGCGGCGTTTTGTGTGCCCCTAAAGGGCTATAATTTGCATAAAAGTCTGATTGGAATAAGAGATAGACAAATTAGTTATAAAGCACAGAATCAATGCAAGGTGGTATTTTGCGCCTCGGAGTCTGATACCCCAAAAGGCAAGGCAAGGCAAGTTTATTTGTAGAGCACATTTCATACACAAGGCAATTAAAAGTGCTTCACACAGCAGGAAAAATGCATTCAAATCACAAAGAAATTACAGAAATACAATAAAATTAACTAAATAAAAAATTATCAATCCAACTGATTTTCTAAACTAATAAAATCACAAACAAAAGAGAAGAGTGCAAAGAAAAAATCCTTTCAGTCATATGCGCAGCTAAACAAAACTGTTTTTAGCTTAGATTTGAACATTGTCAGAGTAGAAGCCTGTCTCACATCTTCAGGAAGACTGTTCCAGATTTTAGCTGCATAAAACTGAAACGCAGATTCCCCATGTTTTGTCCTGACTCTGGCACCAGCAGGAGGCCGGTCCCTGAGGTCCTCAGAGTCCGAGATGGTTCATATGGCACTAACATATCCAAGATGTACTTTGGTGCTAGGCCATGGAGAGACTTGTACACAAAGCAGAGCTGCTTTAAAGTCTATTCTCTGAGCCACAGGGAGCCAGTGCAGAGACCTGAGAACAGGACTAATGTGATCATACTTCCTGATTCTAGTCAGGACCCGAGCAGCAGCGTTCTGGATGTACTGCAGCTGTTTTACAACTCGTTTGGAGAGACCAGTGAGCAGGCCGTTACAGTAGTCTAATCTACTGGAGACAAACGCATGGATAAGTCTCTCTAAATCTGGTTTTGACACTATATTTTTGATTTTGGCAATGTTTGTTAGATGGTAAAAAGCTGCTGATGTTATTGATTTGACGTGGCTATTAAAGTTCAAGTCTGAGTCCATTATTACCCCCAGATTTCTAATTTGGTTTGTAGGTTTTAGAGCGAGACTCTGGAGGTGACCGCTAACACTTTCTCTTTGTTTCTGTGGGCCAAAAACGATGATTTCAGTCTTGTCTGAGTTCAGCTGGAGAAAGTTGTTTTGCATCCACAAACTGATCTGTTAGATGCAGTGACAGAGTGAATCTACTGGTCCATAGTCACCTGCCGACAGTGAAACATAGATCTGAGTGTCGTCTGCATAATTGTGATAGGACACATTTTCACTGCGTATCAACTGACCCAACGGCAGCATGTAGAGGTTGAACAGAAGGGGACCCAGGACTGACCCTTGGGGCACTCCACAGGTCAGGGTCATGTGGTCTGAGACACAGCTACCAATTTCAACAAAGTACTTCCTGTCTTCCAGATAGGACCTTAACCAGTTTAGGGCAGTGCCAGTGATGCCCACCCAGTCCTCTAGTCTCTGTAAGAGGATCCCATGATCGACAGTGTCAAAAGCAGCACTCAGATCTAACAGAATTAAGACTGAGGCTTTGCCCGTGTCAGTGTTCAGGCGGATGTCATTTGTCACCTTGACAAGAGCAGTCTCAGTGCTGTGATGAGATCTAAAACCTGACTGAAAAACATCAAATGAGTTGTTTATGAAGAGGAAATCTGTGAGCTGTTGGTAAACAACCTTTTCAAGGACTTTGCCCCAAAATGGTAGATTAGAGATGGGCCGGTAATGACTCAGTACTGCGGCATCAAGACAGCTCTTCTTTAGGAGAGGCTTTATGACCGCAGTTTTCAAAGACATTGGGAATGTTCCAGATTGAAGCGACATGTTAACTATGTGAGTGAATGGTGCTAACAAACTGTTCAGCACAGACTTTAGAAATTTGGTGGGTAACACATCGAGGCAGCATGTAGATGAACTCAGACTGGTGATGATCTCATGGACAGTTTTGTCAGTTACTGGTGCAAAGTGAGTTAGCTCTAAGTGTCTTGGTGGTTTTAGGGTAATTTTTTGCATTGTGGGATTTATAGCATTTTTAATGCCCTGAACTTTGTCATTAAAGAATAATGCAAACTCATTACACTTGGATGTGGAAATGAGTTCTAACGGCAGCTGAGCTGGAGGGTTTGTTAATCTGTTTACTGTGGCAAACAGGACACGCGAGTTGTTACTGCAGCATCCAATAATTTCAGAAAAATATCTTTCCCTAGTTCTACATAAGATTAGGTTGTACATGTTCAGCTTTTCTTTGTAAATCTCTTTTTGAACCTGGAGCTTTGACTTGCGCCATTTCCGTTCGGCCCTGCGGCACTCCCTTTTCTGTGCCCTGACCGAATCATCATTTCTCCACGGCGCCTTCTGCTTATTTTTAACCATTTTAGCCTTTATAGGGGCGATGGTGTCCAGAACATTCAAAACACTAGATGTAACAGAGTTCAACAAATCATTTACATTAGAACATGAGACATTTTCAAAGTGTATCATTTCCATAAACAGTGCACCTGTGCCATCACTTATGTGTCTCCTCTGAACAACTGCAGGACCAACCGGAGGTTTGGGAGAAACAGACAGGTCAAAGAAGACACAGAAATGATCAGACAGAGCAACATCGATCACATTAACATTTGAAATATTTACCCCCTTTGTAACTATGAGATCTAGAGTGTGTCCTTTGCTGTGGGTGGGGCCTCTCACATGCTGAGTAAGACTGAAGGTTTCAAGGACAGCATCAAGCTCTTTAGCGTTTCTGTCACAAATATTATCAACATGCACATTGAAATCACCTGTAATGACCAAACCATCAAAGTCTGTGCATATGACTGAAAGCATACATACTCAAATGATGAAAACACCCCAAAAGACAACCTGCGGGTAATTATTTCATCTCTAAAGACAGCACAGACTCCACCCCCTTTTTTGTTTTCTCGTGTTTCAGATTCAAACTTAAAGTTGAGCAGAGAGAGAGGAGAAAGGTAAAGCAGGCGCAAACATAGCTTTTCTGAGCTCTCCAGCCTCGAATGCCGGACATTATTTACTCAGACGTGAACGGATCAATCTGTTTAGCTTCGTTTATTCTTTGTTCTTCAGGGAAAACGAACAAAAGAGGATTTGAACCAGATTCACCTTCGCTAACATTCTGATCCTGCAACAAACATTCGCTCTGTGCTATTATCTTTATCAGAAGTTAACTCATGATCAGTAAATATGTGCCTTCTGTGAGCGGGGTCGCCTCTCCACAGATCTGACCTGTGACTTGACCTGTCGTCCGAAGGCGAGGTCCAGTTTCATCCTCCGCTAGATTCAGTTTTTCTAGATCGTAACATCGACGTGTCCAGGAGCGACATGTTTTGTATCTGTCCTTTTGAACAAATAATATCATACTTGCTTGTCGCCATGGAGATACATTTAATATCATGCTGTGGAACATTCCAGGGAATGAAATGACATCTCCTTAGGGACAGAAAAGTTCCCTAGGGCATTTTAAAGCTGTGTACAAACAGTCAAACTTAAATAATCTTTGGAACGGAGCCGTCGTTTGGCCCAGACTTTAGGCAGACAGACTCTTTGGATGAATATTTTAATCTCATTTGCGTGAAACTGATAAGCTCTTATCCAATATCCAAGCTTAATCGGAAGGAATTATAACTGTTTACGAGACTTACATTCCATTAGATTGCGGAGACAAGATGCAGAGATTTAATAAGAGCTGGAGACAGTGAAATGGGCTGTCTCAAAGCAGCAATGGTGGGCCAGATGCTAGAGGCAGATGTCAGGGGCAGATGTCAGGGGCAGATGTCAGGGACAGATGTCAGGGACAGATGTCAGGGCCAGATGTCAGGGGCAGATGTCAGGGGCAGATGTCAGGGACAGATGTCAGGGCCAGATCTCAGGGGCAGATGTCAGGGGCAGATGTCAGGGGCAGATGTCAGGGCCAGATGTCAGGGCCAGATGTCAGGGGCAGATGTCAGGGGCAGATGTCAGGGGCAGATGTCAGGGACAGATGTCAGGGGCAGATGACAGGGGCACATGTCAGGGGCAGATGTCAGGGACAGATGTCAGGGGCAGATGTCAGGGGCAGATGTCAGGGGCAGATGTCAGGGGCAGATGTCAGGGGCAAATAACAGGGGCACATGTCAGGGGCAGATGTCAGGGGCAGATGTTAGGGCCAGATGTCAGGGGCAGATGTCAGGCACAGATGTCAGGGGCAGATGTTAGGGGCAGATGTCAGGGGCAGATGTCAGGGGCAGATGTCAGGGGCAGATGTCAGGGGCAGATGCCAGATGTCAGGGGCAGATGTCAGGGGCAGATGCCAGGGGCAGATGTCAGGGGCAGATGCCAGATGTCAGGGGCAGATGTCAGGGGCAGATGCCAGATGTCAGGGGCAGATGTCAGGGGCAGATGCCAGATGTCAGGGGCAGATGTCAGGGCCAGATGCCAGATGTCAGGGGCAGATGTCACTCCTCATCAGTTCTTTCATGAGTGTTTTATTATAGGCTTTATGAAAGAATAAACAGGCGACAGGAGCGAGTGGAACGGGGAAAAACAACTTGAAAAAAGAATATTTCAGGAATCTTCCAGAGTCAGCGCAGCCCAGAGGAAAAATCTGTTGTTTACTGAAGTGGAAAGTTCAGATGATAAGAAAGAGAGACTGAGCCGAACAATATTGACTCCATAAACACGTCCAAACTCTGCAGCAGAGAGTTAAAGATAATGCATAAAAGCTGCACAATTCTGACAAATAATAGCTCAATATCTTTGGGATTATTCTGATGACGAAAATCAGAAAATATCAAGGCTGTGTGTCAGAAACAAGTTGAAATGCTCCCGGTAAATGTCAGGGTAGAAGTTCAAATTCTGTACAAAAGTGAAAGGTCTGTAAAATATACGACAGATGTGCAGAAATATGACTTTGAAGGACGCTGCTTTTTATAAAACTGTCAAAGTCAGAATCAGAAAAGGTTTGATGCCATTTTCAATGAACAAAAGTCACAACGGAGGAACTTGCTGGATATTTGGTGCAACATAAAACAATGAACAATGATAAAAGCAAGATATATAGAATCAAAAGGGGCGTGCATTCCTGCCTGAGGGGAGTGGCTCACATAGTCCGTGAACAGGGTGAGAAGGGTCGGCTGTGTGTGATCCAACCTGCTCGTCCCAGAGTCCTGGAGACGTACATGTCCTGCAGAGGTGGAAGTCTGCAGCCGATCACCTTCTCAGCAGAGGGCGCTGTAGTCTCTGTTTGTCCCTGGCTGTGGCTCCAGCATACCACACGGTGATGGAGGAGGTAATGGAGGAGGTGAGGATGGACTCGATGATGGCCGTGTAGAACTGCACCATCATCTCCGCTGTCAGTTTGGCTTTCCTCAGCTGCTGCAGGAAATACATCCTCTGCTGGGCCTTCTTGATGAGGGAGCTGATGGTGGGCTCCCACTTGAGGTCCTGGTGATGGTGGTGCAGAGAAAGCGATGGGAGTCCACAGTGGTGATGGGGGGGTCTGAGATGGTGAGGGGGGGCTTGGGGGCTGTGACTTTCCTGAAGTCCACGATCATCTCCACTGTTTTCTGGGCGTTGAACTTCAGGTTGTTACTGCTGCACCAGGACACCAGCCGCTCCACCTCCCTCCTGTAGACAGACTCATCCCCGTCCTAGATGAGCCCGATGAGGGTGGTGTCGTCATGGCGATGAGGGTGGTGTTATCCACAAACTTGATCAGTTTAACGGAGGCGTGGCTGGAGGTGCAGCAGTTTGTGTACAGGGAGAAGAGCAGGGGAGAAAGTACACAGCCCTGTGGAGCTCCTGTGCTGATAGTCCCAGTGCCTGAGACGTTCTTCACCAGCTGCATCTACTGCCTCTGATCCATCAGGAAGTCAATGATCCACCTGCACCTCCTCTCCTCCTCCTTTCTTCCTCACCCTCTCCTCCTCCTCACCCTCTCTTCTCTACAAACCCCTCAAACTCTCCTCATCTTCCTCTCTTCCTCCTCGTCCTCCTCCTCCTCTTCCTCTCTTCCTCCTCCCCTCCTCCTCCCCTTCTCTCCTCCCCTCCTCTCCTCCTCTTCTTCTCTCCTCCTCACCCTCTCCTCAGTACAAACCCCTCTCACTCTGCTCCTCTTCCTCCTCTCCTCCCCTCCTCTCCTCACCCTCTCCTCCCCAAAAACCCCTCACACTCTCCTCCTCTTCCTCTCTTCCTCCTCACCCCCTCCCCTCCTCTCCTCCTCACCTCCTCCTCACACTCTCCTCCCCTTCCTCTCTTCCTCCTCACCCCCTCCCCTCCTCTCCTCCTCACCCTCACCTCCTCCTCACACTCTCGTCCTCCTCTTCCTTTCTTCCTCCTCTCCTCCTCACCCTCTCCTCTGTACAAACCCCTCACCCTCTCCTCCTCCTCTTCCTCCTCTCCTCCTCACCCTCTCCTCTGTACAAACCCCTCACACTCTCCTCCTCCTCTTCCATTCTTCCTCCTCTCCTCCTCACCCTCTCCTCTGTACAAACCCCTCACACTCTCCTCCTCCTCTTCCATTCTTCCTCCTCTCCTCCTCACCCTCTCCTCTGTACAAACCCCTCACCCTCTCCTCCTCCTCTTCCTCCTCTCCTCCTCACCCTCTCCTCTGTACAAACCCCTCACACTCTCCTCCTCCTCTTCCATTCTTCCTCCTCTCCTCCTCACCCTCTCCTCTGTACAAACCCCTCACACTCTCCTCCTCCTCTTCCATTCTTCCTCCTCTCCTCCTCACCCTCTCCTCTGTACAAACCCCTCACACTCTCCTCCTCCTCTTCCTCTCTTCCTCCTCTCCTCCTCACCCTCTCCTCTGTACAAACCCCTCACACTCTCCTCCTCCTCTTCCTCTCTTCCTCCTCTCCTCACCCTCTCCTCTGTACAAACCCCTCACACTCTCCTCCTCCTCTTCCTCACTTCCTCCTCCCCTCCCCTCCTCCTCACCCTCTCCTCCCCTCCCCTCCTCCTCACCCTCTCCTCCCCACAAACCCCTCAGTCTCTCCCTTCATCACGTTGCATTGTCGTTACAAACATGAACGTTCATAAATCCTCTTTCATTCCTTGTTATTGCCGTGTTGTTAATGGCCCAGCTGTTTACCCTCATGTTCCTCTTCCCGTCTGAATATTGCATCATATTAAGGCCAAATAACACAGCTTGCATCCAGTGCACGCTTGTTCCGCAATAATATCGAGCTAAAAGCAGTGGTTATGTAGATTTCAGGCCATCTCTTCCCCAGTGCGTGTCCGGCGGGTCGGCTCCTGCTGTTCCCTCGCTCGCTCTCGGCTCCTGCTTCGTCACCTGGAAAATTGAATTGGTTTTCGCGTGTTGTTTTGGTCAGAGGAACATGGGAGATGTTTTTGGACGAGTGTGACAGGACTGGGACAAAAAAGCTCCCCGAGTAAATAATGTCGACGCCAAATGAGTGTGATCCGCAGCCTGACGATATCGCGAAAGAATATCGATATGGCACAGTTGGCTGACGGAATGATCGATATTACGGCAATGAGGTGACAGGAATGTGCTGTTTTTAAGAGGTAAAACAGTGTAAAAAGCCTGATTTTGTTCATGATTTGCAACATCTGATCAACTGATTGTGACCAGTCGACTAAAAAAAATAATCGCAGTAGTATTTTGATCATGGTGATAATTATTTGGACGATACAGACTTGAAAACAATATTGGAAACCGGGAAAGTGACATCATTGTATGAAAATGTCAGAAAAAGAATAAACAATTGCACATTTTTATCAATAATACACTTAATGTTTTCAATCTTGAAGCCTTCAGTCACTGCGTTTCAATCTTTACCGTATTTTCTGGACTCTAAGTCGCTTTTTTCATAGTTTTGGCCGGGGTGCGACTTATACTCCAGAGCAGGGCCGGCCCAGCCTATAAGCGAACTAAGCAGCCGCGTAGGGCCCCGAGGCGTTAAGAGGGCCCCCAATCTGGCAACCCGTCTTATGCGAAGTGCAAGCGCAGCGTGTGCCACTAGTGTAGTAGCGCTGCTGGCGCGGCAGCACACACAGCGGTAACATATAACGCACAAACCGCATTTATTTGTAATGACAATCTGGCAACCGAGACACCAAACCTGCGCTGATTGGTCAACTTCATTGTGCGCGAGCAGAACGAGAGCAAAACATAAACACAACAGAACGTGGTCATCATGTCCAGAGGAATATATCTCCCGATGCCGAAAAACGAAAGAAGAAACTTCTTGACAATGTAAAGAAACTGCAAACTCAACAACACTCTCCAGGTATTGAACTTCTCTTACAAAGAGACGGTTAATGCTGCTGTTTGAAACAACACGATTCTGTCACGTTAGTTCGCTCAGGCTGGAGGCGACGAGAGCTCTGCTCCGCGCATAATAATATGTCTGAATGAAAGATAATCTTAACATTTACACCAGCCCGGTAGTGTTAGCTGCAGGTGAGGCCGGTGAGGGGCGTCTGTGCCCCGGGTCACTAAGAGGCGGAGATCCGGTCCAGACGAGCGCCGTCTCGTCCAGAAGCTCTGACGTGAAACTTTGGAGTGAACAGTGTGCGGCCCCTGTCCCGGGCCCCTGTCCCGGACCCCTGTGCAGCCTCAGTCAGAGATGAGCGTCCCCTCTCTCTCACATCACCATGTGTGAGATCAATCGTGACTCGTGATGTCTGTTTTACTTTGACTTCTTAAAGTGGAATGAGAGGAACGTAAAGGTTTATGCACGTAAGGTCCATCAGCCAATCACATCGCAGCATTGTTTCATGCAGGAGTCCAGTGTGTGATGTTATGATCAGAACAAACATTTATATTGTAATTAACTTTTAATAGAGCAATAAAACATTTCAATTTATTTAAAAAGCATCATTAGACTATTTGTTATAAATTATAATAAATTGATAGTGAAAAATAACCAGACATATTATGATTACGTCTGTTATAGAATAATACTATATATTTTTATATAAAAGTGGCAAAGTTGCAGAAACACAGTCTCTTCACTATAGCTAGGTTTGGACCTTCACTTCTCGTTCTGTTCATTCTCTGGGAATAACATGTTTGCACTGTTTTATCAGTGTTAATTGTTAATCAAGCAATGCTTATGCCATTTGTTTAATTTAATATAACTTGTTTTGTCACTTTGGCAAGCAGGAACAGTTGGGAGCAGTAAAAGATAAATTAGTAAGGATAACTATTACTTTTACATTTTCAGTTAAAATGAATCAATTTGACCATAATTATTTTTCATAGCCAATATTGTATTGAGTAATTAAGTACACTAATGTATTAATAACTGGCTTTAGTCACTTTCTCCTGGCACAGTTTCATCACATCATCATTTTATAGCATTACAACCTCAACATTTTACTCTTACTTTAGCCGGCTGGACCACATTAAAATGCAGCAGAAGACCCAAAAAAGGTCTGAAAATCTCTGGGGGAGGGCCCCCAGACCCCCCTGTTCATTAATTTAAACTAATGTTCTAATGTGGCTTTAGACCCTTAACGCCCACAAATACACCCAAAAACATATCTGGGACGTGTGTTATTTGTACAGGGAGTAGAGGTGATGTCAGCGGAATACCAAGTTGCATTGTGGGATTTAAGTTATCAATATTTGAGCTTGTGAGGTGTTGAGAATAAACTAACTGGCAAACAGATGCCCTGGAGTTTTGGTGCGCTTTGTTTGTGTTGACGAAAGTTCCCATATGTGAATTGTTTACTGACAATGGCAATAAAACTGATTCTGATGACGTGGTGAGGGGCCCCCAAAAATGTTTTCGCTTGGGGCCCCCTGAAGGCTTGGGCCGGCCCTGCTCCAGAGCGACTTATATGTGATACTATTAGTTATTTTCACACTGACAACCACAAGAGGGCGCTCTAGGCTCTAAGCGACGCAGAAGAAGAATCTGCACTTCCTCTTCCTCTGGAGTTTGTGGAGTTGTTTAGAAGTGACACAGAGGAAGAAGAATTCAATGGATTTAGTGATTTGGGGTAAAACTGATGCTTTGGTAAACTTGTTAGCATGTTCTTTATGCTATAGTTATCTGAATAACTGTTCATATGTTACGTTAACATACCAGACACTTACCACAGTTCTGTCTGTGCCTCATGTAGCTGAAGGTGTTAGCGTTAGCATACGTACACCTATTCACCATGTTCTCTAATCTGTTGTTATTTTAAATACTTATTCTCCAGTGCGACTTATATATACGACGATATGTGTTTTTTTCTTCTCTATTATGCATTTTTTGGCTGGTGCAACTTATAGTCCGGAATATACGGTATTCAAAAAGTCTCATTGTGCAATACAAATATTTCTTTGACTAATCAACGAATCGAAAACATGATCGTTAACTAGTCAAATACTAAAATAATCATTAATTCATCAATAATCAGTTACAGCCCTGTTCAGCCTGAATTAGCCTCGATTTAGTCTCGGGTTCGTCCCTGTTAAGTGTTTCGTTTTGACTAAAACGTGAAGCCATAATTGTTTCGGAATAACTAAAATGTTCCTGTCAAAATGTATTATTCAATCTTTACACTCATTTCCAGCCCGTTGCTGTGTATCCTCCGCTGTCACACCTTAAAAACACATAATTTCCTCTAGTAAATCCATAAACATGACGCCGCTCTCCCTCTCTCCGCCGCGCCTCCGCCTCTTAACGAGTTGATTTATTCAAATTGTAAATCTCTTTGCATAAAATACCGTTGGGAGAGTGTGGTTCTTGTTATCCGTGCAGCCCGGGCCAAACGCAAACAGCTTAAGCACGACGTAAAGCAGCAGACGAATCCTGGGTGTTAATTAGTCCATAAATCATGCATGCAGATGTATTAGATAAACAACACGTGTATTTCCCTGTTGGTGGGATGTGTGACGGCTTCTGGGGGTCACAGTAAATCATCCGCCTTCACAGGGAGCTGTCATACTGATGGATGTTCTTCCACGACAGTTTCAACGCCAGAAACAGATAATTCATGACCAAACACATGGTTATAAACACGTGGTGAAAGATGTGCTATAGACCCTCGTCACGGCAAACGCAATGAACATATAAACAACAACACGTCGCTCGGGGAAGGGTCTGTTTGGTTGTCACGGTGAGTGTTAAAAGTATGTCAATGTCAACGTTTGCTTCGAAAGCTCGTTTACAGCTATTAAAGCGTAAAGTGCCGCACAAACAAGTGGAATAAAACACATTAAGCCGCGCGTAAACGACAAAAGTGTGAGTGTTGTCGGTTGTGAGTAAGTGTGGGCAATATTGATAAAAGTTAATGTCTTCATTGTCTTTTATTGATGACTAATGTCGTGTAATATTGTGTCAGTCCAACAGAAATATGTTCAAACGTATTATTATTAGATGAATGTGAAATCCAAAAATATCACCTGTACATGTGTATTTTTATATATTTTTAATGAATATTTTTTTCATTAAATTTTTTTTAAATTCTTTTTTTCCCCACTATAAATGGTATACTCAATATTACAATTTTTCAAAACAACATTCATGGTATTATTATATTTTTTTTCTATTTATTCTTTTATTTTATTTACATATTGCCCACCTCTAATTGTCAGTGATACAATTTTCTCCTGTAACAGCTCAAAATACATCTAAAACGTGACTAATAACAGATATAAAAGTATTTAAATATGTGTTTTTTGTCATTGAAAAACTGACAAAAAAAGAAAAAAAGTAAACCAGATAAACAACAGGAACATTGCAGCTGCTCTCACATTTATCTTCGTGCACTGATCACCGTTCTGTCCCGACGTGTCCGAGTCCATTTGTTAAGGAAATGAGTTGGAGTGTCCTTTATCTCCCCCTGCCGAGCGAAACAAAAGCTCCACGGATGAAAACAAAGGTGAAAAACACAAATGAACACTTTTTATCGGTTGTGTCGGCCATAATTCTTCCTCGCGACGCTGAGGGTCATTTTTAAACTGCAAAAATGAAGAAGAGCGGTCCAGGTTTTCAGCAACACACGAGCGAAAGAAAAATTGATTTGAAACAAAACAGAGCAAGCGACGCCAGCGCCACGAAAAACAAACCCGACTCGTTCTGCGAGAGTGCGGGAGAAGCTCGTCTGTTCTATTCAATTCAAACTTTATTTACATTTCACAAACAAACTGAGGGACAAAGGGACTACTACTACCACTCATCTTAAACAAAATTGTACCAATCTTACTTTTTTTTTCCATAATCTTTAAAAAATGTTTTAATCTTTAAAAAATATGTAAAAAATAAATAAATAAATTGAGAGCTAAACCATCTGATAGTAATAAAGAAATAACACCTATAAAAATGTATTTAAATGAATGAAAAGCAGAGGTAAAAGCCTGTGAAATCTTTGCAGCGATGACAGCTTATAGTTCAGTCATTTCAACAAAATAAAATAAAAACATCTTTTTCAAGACGAGAAATTTAGTTTAACACTACTTTTATCACCTCATGACATCAGTAAGTGGATCGGGGGTTTCAGCCCAACACGGTTCGATTTGGGCGATCGTTTGGCCCCATTGATCCAGATGAATGTTTCTTCCGCGGGACGACGTCGTGAGAAACAGACGCGCTGATTAAACTCGTGATCTCCAGTCGCTCTAATTAACTTCCATTTGGGTTTAGCTCGCCGCTCGCCGTCGTCGTGGTTTCATCGTTTCATAATCCAGGGTCGAGTTGGAGCAGGTGCAAATGTTCATCTGCAGATTTAAAGGAATAAATAAAGAGACCGAGCTGACCTTCTTTGAGTTTGGAGGGTTTGTCCTTTGGTTATTCACGTTTGGCAGTGTCAAAATGGAGAAAAGACGAAAGTGAATCCTTAGACAAAATGTCCCAGCATCCCCTGTTCTTAGACAAATGTCCCAGGGTCCCCTGTCCTTAGACAAATGTTCCAGCATCCCCTGTTCTTAGACAAATGTCCCAGGGTCCCGTGTCCTTAGACAAATGTCCCTGCATCCCGTGTCCTTAGACAAAATGTCCTAGCATCCCCTGTCCTTAGACAAATGTCCCAGGGTCCTGTGTCCTTAGACAAATGTCCCTGCATCCCGTGTCCTTAGACAAAATGTCCTAGCATCCCCTGTCCTTAGACAAATGTCCCAGGGTCCCGTGTCCTTAGACAAATGTCCCTGCATCCCATGTCCTTAGACAAAATGCCCCAGCATCCCCTGTCCTTAGACAAATGTCCCTGCATCACGTGTCCTTAGACAAATGTCCCAGCATCCTGTGTCCTTAGACAAATGTCCCAGCATCCAATGTTCTTAGACAGATGTCCCAGGGTCCCCTGTCCTTAGACAAATGTTCCAGCATCCCCTGTCCTTAGTGTCCCTGCATCCCCTGTCCTTAAACAAATGTCCCAGGGTCCCGTGTCCTTAGACAAATGTCCCAGGGTCCCGTGTCCTTAGACAAATGTCCCTGCATCCCCTGTTCTTAGACAAATGTCCCAGGGTCCCGTGTCCTTAGACAAATGTCCCTGCATCCCCTGTCCTTAGACAAATGTCCCTGCATCACGTGTCCTTAGACAAATGTCCCAGCATCCTGTGTCCTTAGACAAATGTCCCAGCATCCCGTGTCCTTAGACAAATGTCCCAGCATCCCCTGTCCTTAGACAAAATGTCCCAGGGTCCCGTGTCCTTAGACAAAATGTCCCAGGGTCCCGTGTCCTTGGACAAATGTCCCAGCATCCCGTGTCCTTAGACAAATGCCCCAGGGTCCCGTGTCCTTAGACAAATGTCCCAGGGTCCCGTGTCCTTAGACAAATGTCCCAGCATCCCCTGTTCTTAGACAAATGTCCCAGGGTCCCCTGTCCTTAGACAAATGTTCCAGCATCCCCTGTTCTTAGACAAATGTCCCAGGGTCCCGTGTCCTTAGACAAATGTCCCTGCATCCCGTGTCCTTAGACAAAATGTCCTAGCATCCCCTGTCCTTAGACAAATGTCCCAGGGTCCCGTGTCCTTAGACAAATGTCCCTGCATCCCGTGTCCTTAGACAAAATGTCCTAGCATCCCCTGTCCTTAGACAAATGTCCCAGGGTCCCGTGTCCTTAGACAAATGTCCCTGCATCCCATGTCCTTAGACAAAATGCCCCAGCATCCCCTGTCCTTAGACAAATGTCCCTGCATCACGTGTCCTTAGACAAATGTCCCAGCATCCTGTGTCCTTAGACAAATGTCCCAGCATCCAATGTTCTTAGACAGATGTCCCAGGGTCCCCTGTCCTTAGACAAATGTTCCAGCATCCCCTGTCCTTAGTGTCCCTGCATCCCCTGTCCTTAAACAAATGTCCCAGGGTCCCGTGTCCTTAGACAAATGTCCCAGGGTCCCGTGTCCTTAGACAAATGTCCCTGCATCCCCTGTTCTTAGACAAATGTCCCAGGGTCCCGTGTCCTTAGACAAATGTCCCTGCATCCCCTGTCCTTAGACAAATGTCCCTGCATCACGTGTCCTTAGACAAATGTCCCAGCATCCTGTGTCCTTAGACAAATGTCCCAGCATCCCGTGTCCTTAGACAAATGTCCCAGCATCCCCTGTCCTTAGACAAAATGTCCCAGGGTCCCGTGTCCTTAGACAAAATGTCCCAGGGTCCCGTGTCCTTGGACAAATGTCCCAGCATCCCGTGTCCTTAGACAAATGCCCCAGGGTCCCGTGTCCTTAGACAAATGTCCCAGGGTCCCGTGTCCTTAGACAAATGTCCTAGAGTCCCCTGTCCTTAGACCTTTCTTCTCGGCCATGAACCAAACTTCTTTGGGTAAAAGTATAAACTTGGAGGAGTTCCAGAGTGAAGGAGAGATCCGACGATGTGCCTGTCCCACTCCCCGGGGAAGAGAGGGAAAAGAAGAAGAAAAGGCAGTGAACAGATTGCAAGTGAAATTAAATATTAAATATTGTTTGATGGAAAAAGTATTCAGAAGCAGAGGATAGTGCTCAAGCTGCCATACTTCCCCCAGCATAGTTGCTCCTAGGGCAGCGTAGCTGGGCAACTGTAGGTAGGCTGTAGGCTATCCATCTATCCATCCATCCATCCATCTATCCATCCATCTATCCATCCATCCATCCATCTATCCATCCATCTATCCATCTATCTATCCATCCATCCATCTATCCATCCATCCATCCATCTATCCATCCATCCATCCATCTATCCATCCATCTATCCATCTATCCATCCATCCATCTATCCATCCATCTATCCATCCATCCATCCATCTATCCATCCATCTATCCATCTATCTATCCATCCATCCATCTATCCATCCATCTATCCATCCATCCATCCATCTATCCATCCATCTATCCATCTATCTATCCATCCATCCATCCATCTATCCATCTATCCATCCATCCATCCATCTATCCATCTATCCATCCATCCATCTATCCATCCATCCATCTATCCATCTCCTAATCCATCTGATATTTAGTAATTTTAATCCAGACTCAAGTAGATGGAGAAGATCATTGTCTTGTCCCAGTAGCTTTGTCTCATGACTGTCGGCTCCAGGACGAGGATGAACAAAAGGAACCGTGGATAAATACCTGGTGTGTCCAGAGGGGACATACCAGATCGAGGTCAAGCCTAAGTTAAACAAAGAGGTGAGGCCCCCCAGATGTACACCTCAAAGAGGTGAGGCCCCCAGTGCAGGAGCTTCAGTGGATGCAGATGTTGTATGACCTTTGAACTCCCCTGAAGATGGAGTTAGTAAAAACAAACTTTTACTCTGTTTGTCTCTCTGTCATTCTGTTTCTCTCTCTATCTCTCTGTCTCTCTCTGTCCATCTCACTCTGTCTGTCTCCCTCTCTCACTCTGTCCGTCTTTCTGTCTCTCTTTCTCTCTCTGTCCATCTCTCACTGTCTCTGCAGTGGCCCATTTTACAGTCTAAAACTAAAGTACTGTCGATCAGAGTCTGAGAAGTCTCTCTCTCCCTCTTTCTCTCTCTTTCTGTGTGTCTCTCTGTCCCTCTCTCCAAAGTACTGTCGATCAGAGCCTGAGAAGTCTCTCTGTCGCTCTGTCTTTCCGTCTCTGTCTCTCTGTCTCTCTCTCTCTAAAGTAATGTCGATCAGAGCCTGAGAAGTCTCTTTGTCTCTCTGTCTTTCCGTCTCTGTCTCTCTCTCTCTCTAAAGTACTGTCGATCAGAGCCTGAGAAGTCTCTCTCTCCCTCTCTCTCTCTCTTTCTGTGTGTCTCTCTGTCCCTCTCTCCAAAGTACTGTCGATCAGAGCCTGAGAAGTCTCTCTGTCGCTCTGTCTTTCCGTCTCTGTCTCTCTGTCTCTCTCTCTCTAAAGTAATGTCGATCAGAGCCTGAGAAGTCTCTTTGTCTCTCTGTCTTTCCGTCTCTGTCTCTCTCTCTCTCTAAAGTACTGTCGATCAGAGCCTGAGAAGCTGCACGTCCCGGTGGTCATTATAGGGTCTTTGAGCGGGTCACGGGCTCGGCGCTCAGACAAAAGGACTGGACTGGACTTGGCTCAGGTTCATCCATCGCTTCACTTATTACACAGAGACAAGTGTGTGAGGCTCTGGCAGCGCCACACAAAAGCCATGATTAGAGTACAGTTTAATCACACGTACTTCTACTTCAGAAACGCTTTTGGCTCCAACACAATATCGACTGCCACAATATAGATTTTTCTTGAAAGTTAAGATTGACTCTAATAATGGAGTGGTTTGGATTGCAACATGTCAGTGAAAGTTATATTTTACAAACTTTGACCAAAATGAAGGTGAACACATGGGAAAACCTTTCTGAAATTATGGTTCATATTTGAAAATGGCTTTTTAATTCCGTATGCATTTAAATGTTCACAAAACGAACCGCAAATTACCCAAACAGTAAAGATACATTTAGCAAATTTTAGGTATAGTTCAAATAATCTAATAAGAAGGACGTTTGAGAACATTTCTGACATTTTCCATAAAAAACACATATTTTACGTGTCATTTCTTGTATCTTTTCTTGTGTATTTCATCCTTTTGTCTGTGAATCCTCTTGTCTCGGCACATGGATGTTTTGGAATCGATGTACAATTCAGAAAGAGATTAATTGTTGAATTAGTTGACGATTCTTTCAACTTGTTTCAGGCAGTAATGTGACAGAATGCAAAATATACAGAATATACGCCTTAGAAATAACAAAACAATCCTGCAAATTCAGCCTCCTCATTTTTCAGTTGTTTCCTCTGGTTGTTTTTGTCTTGCACGTCTGTTTTTTTGTCATTGAAGGACAAACAATAAATTACTGATCACAAAAAGGGTTTCTTTATCGTTTCTGGAGTTGAACCTGTCAGAGGCTTTGGGCGACTTTTGGGCGACATGTGTTAAAGCAAAAGGAAAAACAAGAGCGACGAAACGAGAAGTGAAAAAGTGAAGAGCCGACCACGAAAAAGAGAAGTTCTGAGTCATTTCTTGATATATTGAGCAACGAAATCCAGACTGCGTTATTCAGTTGTAATAAAACAGAATACGCGCAACACCGTCAAATTTACCACTGAAATGTACATTTTTAAAGCAGTATCTTTGAAGGAGACATTCTGCTTTCCTCTGGTATTATTCACTATTACACTATAAGATGTAATTATTTAGCATCTTATTCAGCAGTATTTGTGCAAAACTAGAAGCCGGTTCATTGACTTCCCGTTTCAAAGCTTAAAAAACTGATTCCGTCCCGTCGGTCTCGCCTCTTCGCGGTGGCATTTCACCGCGACGGAGACGGTTACTTGACATTTTGAACACTCGCTTCTGATCCAGAGCTTATCTTTTCATTAAAATCACAGATGAAGTGCTCAGGAGCGGATGGAAAAAAGGGCCTCAAATGTAGGACAAAACAGGATTACCCAAACAGGTGCGAATCAAAGACAATACAACGGGTCAACAAGAAAATAAGCGCGAGCTAGCTTAACCGCGCTATACCTGATTTTCACTGTCTCAAAAACAGCAGAACTACAGTTTATTTTACCTCTCACTTACCCAAAAGTGCAAAAGGATCATAAATATTCACCGCGATGACTTTATCAGCACTTTTCCACAGCTTTCAGAGACTGGAGTTGGTTAGCGAAACACACAGTGAAGCTAACGAACATTAGCATGCTAACAGTGCACTTCCTGCTTCTGGGGGGGGAACAAAACAACAAAATGTAGGACAAAACAGGATTACTCAAACAGGTGCGAATCAAAGACAAAACAACGAGTCAACGAGAAAATAAGCGCGAGCTAGCTTAACCGCGCTATACCTGATTTTTACTGTCTCAAAAACAGCAGAACTACAGTTTATTTTCCTCTCACTTAACCAAAAGTGTAAAAGGATCATAAATATTCACCGCGATTACTTTATCAACACTTTTCCACAGCTTTCAGAGACTGGAGCCGGTTAGCAAAACACACAGTGAAGCTAACCAACATTAGCATGCTAACAGTGCACTTCCTGCTTCGGGGGGGAGACAAAACGCTCTATAATTAAATAAAGACAGCACACAGTGATGTAATTTTGATCCAAAGAGCTGCTTTTATGATACATCTGTTCTGGAGCAAATCAGATTTTACTTTATTACGTGTTAAGTTACAAATGGAGAATAGCTAGGGTGACCAGATGTCCCCTTTTACCCAGCACAGTCCCTGTTTTGAGCCCGGTGTCCCAGGTCTCAGCAGGTGTAAACAAAACCACAGATTTGTCCCAGTTTTATACAAGATTGTCCCATTTTTTGAGCACCATGAGACAACTGAGACAATAGTAAATATATTGTAGTTTCTTTAGCGAAAAAATCCGTCTTTAGAGTAATAACCTGAACATTAAAAGTGCACTGTGAGCCATAAAAGTGGTGCAAATGAGCCGGGAATTTACCGAGCGCATAAAAATGTCCCTTCTTACCCCCGCTTTTTACTATTGAAGTACAGCCCCTTTGAGAGTTTCACATAAGGAGATATTAAATGTACAATAACAAATGGCAAAAACGAACAGATGACGAGACGATCGCCCGCTGTAGCACTAAAACACCGATTACAGAGGCTCGGTTTTGGTTCAGGTCGCTTTATTTGTCCCGTAGGTCCATTTGTTTTGCCTTTTGAGAGAGCTGATCCCACAAACACACCTCATTCTACAGTATTACAGGCAAATAGAGACCTCAAAAGCAGAAATACAGTGTTCCAGGGCCCGTTCAATTGCCAACAAAGCCTTTTCGTTGAATGAACTTTTTATGAGACAAACCCTTGATTTCATGTGCCTTACGGAGACATGGCAGAGAGAGGGAGAGTTTATTCATTTAAATGAACTCTGCCCACCTGGCTGCTCCGTTTCTGCGATGCCTCGCCCTGGTCGACGTGGAGGAGGTCTGGCAGTCGTGTCCCAGGACCGTCACATGTGTAAAGTCATCGACTCACACACTTTCACTTCCTTTGAATCACAGATGATCAAGGTTGGTTCTTCAAGTCCTTTTTACTGTGTTTTAGTCCCCACCCCCCTGGTCCTGCTGCTGTCTTTTTAAAGGACTTTAGTGACTTTTTATCTTCTATTATAAAGCTGCAAAATGTTTCAATTCTTGGGGATTTTAACATTTGGGTCGATGGCTCATCATGCCCTGCAAAGGATCTTTTAACCTTGACCGAAACATTTAACTTTGAGCAGCATGTCTCAGGTCCCACTCACCAAAAGGGACACACTTTAGAACTGGTGTTTTCACTTGGCCTGAGTGTTGCTAACCTCTGTGTGGAGGATGTCCATATGAGTGATCATAGCTGTGTTTCATTTGAATTGAACTTTTCTCCTGAGCCTGTGCCCTCAAACATGAGGTCTCAGAGGCGCATTATCACTGCAAATACAGCCGTCCAATTCTCTGCTATGTTTGATCCTCATTTGTTTATGAATTGTCTTGATGTGGACAGTTTAATTAATTCCTTTAGAAGCCACTGTTTGTCCATTTTAGATGAGGTGGCACCTGTAAAATCAACTTTGTCAACACAGAAAAAAGCTTGTCCTTGGATAAATGAAGGTATCCTAAACAGAGCATTCTCCCGAACAGCACCCCGACTCTGGAACTCCCTCCCCCAACCTGTCCGCCACTCTCCCTCACTCACAACATTCAAATCCCGCCTAAAAACATACCTCTTCACCCAAGCTTATGACCTCCCCTACCCCTAGCCTCCTCTACCCCATTGCCTACTCTCCTACCCCCTGTTACATCCCCATCTTTTTCTCTCTACTTCTTCTTCTTCTTGTTCATTTTATCTGTATATTAATGTGTATTGTACGTGTTGTCCCCCCCTGTCTGTAAATACCCCCCCTTTTTTATATATGTTCAGCGTCTTTGGGTCACTGAAAAGCGCTATATAAATAAAAGTTATTATTATTATTATTATTATTATTATTATTATTAAACCTAAAGAGGCTATGTCGGAAAACTGTGCGTCTGTGGAAAACCTCCAGTCTTGAGGTCCATAGGTCACACCTCAGAGATCTTGTATCATCTTACAATGAAATGATGGAAAGTTCTTCTGAGATCCAGAAGCTGAACTCCTTGGTCAGTTGTTTAGTGCAAATAAAACAATGGCTGAGTAAAAACTCTCTGCAGCTAAATGCTGACAAAACAGAAACACTTATTATTGCCCCTGATGGTAGGCCAGACTGCTAAACCAAGTCTTAGAAACTTGGGTGTTGTCTTTGACAAAGACATGTCTTTAGAGCACCACTCCAAGCTGTTGACGAGGAATTGTTTCTTTCAGTTGAGGAAAATCTCTAAACTCAGGAAAATGGTGTCTCAAAATGATCTGGAACTCATAATTCATGCTTTTGTGTCTTCACGTTTAGACTATTGTAACAGTTTGTTTTCCTGTCTTAACAAGAAGGAGCTCTCTCGTCTGCAGCTGGTCCAGAACTCTGCAGTGAGGAGCTTGAGCCGCACAAATAGAAGCACCCACATTTCACCCATTCTCAAAGCCCTTCACTGGCTGCTGGTCTCCTACCGGATACAGTTTAATTCTAGTTCTGACTTTTAGAGCTTTGCATGGTCAGGTCCCTCTGTACATCAGCGATCTGATCACACCGTACACTCCCGCTCGCTCACTAAGGTCCTTGGATCGGAAACTGTTGTTGGTTCCTCGCACTCGCTTTGGGACCAGAGGAGACAGATCCCTCCAGGCTGTTACCCCCAGACTCTGGAATGACCTTCCGCTCTCCCTGTGGTCACTGGACTCTGTTGTTGCTTTTAAGGGTCAGCTCAAAACCTTATTATTTAGTCGAGCCTTTTAATTGCATTTGCTTTAGGGACTGATTTTACTGTATATTGTTGTATATGTATTGCTCACTGTAAGTTTTCTGTGTTTTTATTTTCTTTTTCTGTGTTTTTGTGAAGCTCTTTGTGACTTCTGTCTGTGAAAAGTGCTATACAAATAAAATGTACTTACTTACTTACAAAGCAAACGTGTCGGACTAAAGTTAAAACAAATGAAAAAGGTACAAACAATGCAAACAAAGACGCAACCAGACGTTTCTGAAAGGGATTTTTGCTTTGGATTTATGGAGTACAAACCTTTGTCCAGCAGCAGAAACTGTAACTCAAGAGTATTTGTGCGGCGTGTCCTTTGTTTTACACATAATGGAGCTCATCTTCTGGGCTTCGTCTTCTCCATTCGTTCTCTCTTTAAATCGAATATCCGGGGCCGAGCATTCAATTTACATTCCCGACATACGTGCGAAACGCGAGCGCCGAGAGTAATGAGTGGGACGATCCGTCAGTCAGCGGCGAGTGACCTCCGGCGGCAGATATCGGTCTCCTAATGAACACTTTGCGCAGACTTGTCCGGCTCTCGTTGAATATTTATAGATATGTCTGTGGCGTCTCAGCGCTTGTCGTTTCGGAGCGACCGGGCGGTGCGGAGACGCGTACAAATGTATTTATCAGCCCTCCTGTACGGTGTGGCCTGCTGGAGCAGCAGCATCACAGAGAGGGAGAGGAAGAGGCTGGACAGAGTCATCAAGAAGTCCAGCTCCGTCCTGGGCTGTGCTCTGGACTCGGTGCAGGAGGTGGGGGACAGGAGGGTCCTGGCTAGATTCACATCTATGCTGGACCATGAGTGTCACCCCCTGCAGGACACTCTCTCCGCTCTGGAGAGCAGCTTCAGTGAGAGACTGATCCACCCTCGATGTGTGAAGGAAAGGTTCCGTAGGTCTTTCCTTCCTGCTGCTGTCAGACTTTATAACAAAAACTGTTAGTACTGAACACTCGCAATACTGACCTAACCTAATACTGATGTGCAATTCTGTCATATGTGCAATTGCTGTTGGAATTCATGTGCAATTCATGTGAAATTCATGTGCAATCTATGTGCTGTCGTGACACATATTCATGTGCAATTACTGTCGTGATCACATGCAATGGTATTTATGTATTTATTTATTTATTTGTCTATGGGAGTTTTTATTTATTTATAGGAGATCTTCTACTGAAAGTGATTTTCAGACTTCCTATAAGTGATCTGTTCTTCTGTATCTATCTCTGTATCTACCTGCGTTGCACCAATGAAATTTCCCCATGTGGGACAATAAAGGAATATCTTATCTTATCTTATCTTATCTTATTTATTCCATATTCCACGGAGCGGAAGGAAGGACGTGAGTGAAATGACAAAAGGGGAATTTCTCTGCGATGGTGGAAGTTTGTAACGCGCACGGTTTGTCCTCTGTGTTTCAGTCCAAATGCTCTGTATTTGTGATCGTTTTATCATCGTTCATTGTTTTATGTTGCACCAAATCAGCAAATGTTCATGTGTTTGTGAATTCTGTTCATTGGCGACAGAAATAAACCTTTTCTGATTCTGATTTCAAACTGCCACTTTGAAGCTGGCAGCAGCTATTGTTTGTAGCTTAGGAGAGACATTATGTACCACGTTAAAATGATGCTCTCTCAAATCGATAACGACAAACAAATCGATTGTGAAACTCAAAAAACAAAAAACGTGTTTGAAAAAGTGTCGATAGTGGATAAAAAAACACAGTCTCTGAATATGAAAAGATTGAATCTTCAGAGCAAAAGGATCATGTGACACGGAGCAGCACGAGGGGGAGACGTTTCAGCCCTTCATCCCACTGATGATGATGATGATGATGATGAAACATCCCTCCCGATGTCACATTTGGAAATCATTTAGATTTGCAAACTTCATTATTTTGTTATTCTCAGATATTGAGTTTTGGTTGTTTTTGGGGGAGGGGCTTACACGGGTGTGGGTCCCTCCTCTGAAAAACTAAACATGTATTTCAGAACTATAAACTAAACCTACTACTATAACTACTGTACTATGCTATACTATACTATATTGACAATACTTTACTATATATACCAGACTATACATTACTATACTATACACACTGTACAATACAGTACTGTACAATACTATACTATACATACTGTACTATATCGACTATACTATACATACTATACTATACATACTGTACTATATCGACTATACTATACATACTATACTATACATACTATACTATATCGACTATACTATACATACCATACAATACATACTATACTATACTATACATACTATACTATATTGACTATACTATATTGACTATACTATACATACTATATAATACATACTATACTATACATACTATACTATATCGACTATACTATACTATACATACTATACTATACATACTATACAATGCATACTATACATACTATACAATACATACTATACAATACATACTATACAATACATACTATACAATATATACTATACTATACATACTATACTATACAATACATACTATACTATATCGACTATACTATACTATACATACTATACTATACTATACATACTATACTATAGCGACTATACTATACATACTATACTATACATACAATACTATATCTACTAAACTATACTATATCTACTATACTGTACAATATTTACTATACTATATCTACTATATTATTCTATATCTGCTGTACTATATCTATGATACTATACTATATCTACTATGCTATACTATATCTACTATACTATACTATACTATACATACTATATCTACTATACTATACTATACTATATCTACTATACTATATATATATACTATATCTACTATACTATACTATACTATATCTACTAAACTATACAATCCTACTATAAGACTACATGGTAATATTAAAGAAAGTACTAATATTTTGTGTTAAAAATTCCATTTCATTGTTAAAATAATGTCAAAATAGTTTCCTCTGTGCTCAAAGCATTCGCACCCATCACCTGTCCCCGCCCACTTCTCCCTGCGTTTGAGTCCTTGACACTGACTCCGGGTTGTACACTGGGTTAAAACAAAATCATCATTCTGACATTTTTGAAAACTAACAATAGCACAAATGAAAACAGATTATACTGCGGTTTGTAAAATGTAAAGTCATAATCAATATTTGGGAACGAGTTTATACAACGTCTTTGCTAAAATGTTGCCAAAACCATGAAGGAGATTCAAACTGATTCAGACTGACACTGGAACGCCTCTGGAGCCGTTCTGCCCCATCAATAAACCAGGACTCATTTCCAATAGAGTTTAAGACTTACTTAGACTCTAATGGAGTTTAGATGTAATGAATGTGAAACGAGCTCAGACATTCCCAGAACACAGACGTCCGGAGTGTGGCTGGTCCCTGAACGCAGCGCTGACACTGACACTGTGCGACCTTCACTGTTTCAAGGACAAACACAGCTCCCAAGACTTCCCCTCCCCACACCACCAGCACCACCCCCACCAGCACCACCACTGGGCTGACGCGTTTGTATCCACGCCGTCCCGGATTAGTCCTGGTTTAGACTGGGATCTGGTTTAGTCTTTGTTTATTTCTAGATGAAATCCTCATTTGGCTCTGATTCGACCTTTGTTTCGTTTCTATTCAAAGACACGAGTTGATGTGTCGTTTATTTCAGTCCTAAAAAGGGGTTTAGACCTGGCTTAGCTTTGCAGTGACTCGATGCACACGTTTGTGCTGCTTTGTATTCCCCAAAGTATTCCCCACTTTTCAGTCTGACAGGAGAAACCTTTTGGTGGCTGCTGTTGACATACAAAACAAACGTGTGGCCAAACAGCCTCTTCCACTCGCTCTCCTTTTGCCAACAGAGACATCCCAAAAGTCTATAATACTTAAGGTAATCAAGTCTGTAAACATAAGGTATTGAATACAAATCAACTTAACTAGGTAAAAGTATTGAGCAATTAAATATTTACTTTTAAGAGTATTTAACACATATTTGAGATCTAATTACGTGTCGAATGTAGTGATTTAGATAAAGAATTCAGCTCATTTTGAGTTAACGCGGAATTGATTTAGTCGATTCTTTTGTCATTTTTATCTATTTTTGTTTATTCAACTCAAAACCTTTAGTCAAAAACATCACCATGACTTTGCTCAAAAGGAGTCTGTGGAAAGTACTTATTACTTTTAAGTATCTGCTCTCAAATGGAGTGAAGTAAACGTAATAAAATAATCATAAGTAAAGTACAGATAAATTCACAAATGTACCTTTGCACGCCTGGTAACGCCCTGGTAACGCCCTGCTTTTATTGCATCCCTCTCAGTTTAGGAGCCAATATTTCTGTCTCCAATATAAAAAAAAAAGGTAAAACATTGACTTTTTTTGCAACCAATAAATCCGCGCGGGGACGACATTGTAAAAGCTTTAAAACATGTGACCCCGGGGCCTCTCGCGGGGCCGCTCGTGGGGCCCATCTGCGACACGCGGGGTCCCGGGCCGTGGGCCGTGTCCACAGATGAGCCGGGACAGCGGGACGTGTCCTGAAGACGTGATTCACCAAAAGCTTCAGTCTCGGGGCCTCGGGTCATGGCGGCGTCCCGAGCGCGCGCGCGCGACGGGGGGGAAGCCACAGGTTCAGATGCGCGCGTGTGACTCATCCCCCCCCCCCCCCCCCCCCCCCTCTCTCTCTCTCTCTCTCTCTCTCGCTCTCTCTCTCTCTCTCTGTCTCTCTCTCTCTCTCTCTCTCTCTCTCTGTCTGATCGTCAATACCGGGTGGTCAGTCGCGTTCGCATCTCTCCGTTTCCCGTCCTCACCTCTCTTTGCGCGCGCGGGACACCGGGACACACTTATGGCGACGCCGCTTTACGCACGGGACCTATCGCCGCTTCCCACCGTCTCGTGAAACATGCCAAGTCTGGGGTCGGCTCTTCACGCGTTCAAGCTCGCACCGCGGACTATCGCCACCGGCACGACGCGTCTCGCCCCCGTCCCGGTCCCCGCTCCTCGGCCCCCGGCACCAAACACGCCGCCGCCGCCACCGCCGCCAGCATGTCGTCCGGTCGCCTGTCCTCGTCCAAGTCGCTGTACATCGTCATGGAGGTGGTGATCGCCGTGTCCTCGGTGGTGGGCAACGTCATGGTGGTCTGGGCGGTGCGCATCAACCGCTCGCTGCGGGACACCACCTTCTGCTTCATCGTGTCGCTCGCGCTCGCCGACATCGCGGTGGGCGCGCTCGTCATCCCGCTCGCCATCACCATCAGCATCGGGCTCCAGACGCACTTCTACAGTTGCCTGCTCTTCGCGTGCACCGTGCTCGTGCTCACGCAGAGCTCCATCCTCGCGCTGCTCGCCATCGCCATCGACCGCTACCTGCGCGTCAAGATCCCCATGAGGTAGGCCACGAAGGTGAATCGAGTTCTGCACACTTTGCCGACACTTTTACGCGCGCGGGGTCCGGGGACGCGCGACTTCGGACTCTCGGGCCGCGGAGTTTAAGTTTGGGGGGGTCTTTGCGCACTAGAGGGGCTGTGATCACGTGAATCTCAACAGAGCAATTAAAGTCTTCTGAGTGCGCAAAGGACGCGTTTGAAGTTCTCTTAAAGGAGACTGTGTTTCCTCCTCCTCGTCTTGCTCAAAGCTGTATTTCGATTGTGTCCTGTTATGTCCTGAACCGTAGACTTGAGGCGGTGCTTAGAAGATTCTTGTTTTCCCCTACCCCCTATCCCCGCCCACATCCCCGTGCTTAGTTCGAATATTTTGAAAAATGACGACTTTGAGCTGCACATGTAGAGTTCTGAAGTGACATGAAGAATGAATTGATCTGTTTGGATCACTCCGACGTTTTTAGATCAATTCAGCACTTTACGATGAACAAAATGTAAGATAAGATAAGCCTTTATTAGTCCACACAACGGGGACAGTTCGGGTCAATGTCAAATGTCGATGTACTCATGTTGTCGTCATAACACGTCTTTTTTAAGATTGTCACAGTTATGGTGCTATTCTCGTCATCACGCCCCGTCCAGTTTTGCCTCGGATCAGCGCTTCTGTTGTAATGGCACTTCCGGACCAGCGGGAGCGCCGTTGGTTTAAATGGAGAACGAGGGAAAAGTCTTGCCGCTAAAACACGCTCTGAAGTAGAATGAGTTGTGTAAAATGTCCAACGTCCATGTGACCAACACGTCAACAATGCACCGATTCCCTCCCCTCAAAAACGGCTTTTTAGTTCGTCGTCTGGAGGTCGGCGGCTCTACGTTCACGTAAGAAGGATTACGTCGTACGGCGAGCTTCTGGAATAAGGTGGATGCCCTCTTTTAGCGACGGTGGACACGGTGGCCCAGATCGGACTTGGATCGGACCACTGCGCCACGGGGTCCGACGCCAAACCCATCAGCCGTCACCTTGACCTATCTCGCTCGCTGTTGGGTAACCGACTTGGTAAAAAAAACTTATCTTGGACTAAATTAGGTCCAAACTCCTTGCCCAGGCCTTCGATACATGCTTTTTAGGACCCGAGCCAAAGCGTGGGGTATTCTTAGGCCGAGAGTGAGAGATATTTTAAGTGAGAGAGCGGCCTGGGGGTCTCGAAAAGGTCACGGGCAGCTGCAGTTGTGTCGGCGGCAGAAGCATCAGCAGGATTAGGCGCATGGCAGTATCTCGAACCTGCCTGGAACGGTTGCACAAGACGTGGTTCTGGTGTTTTTTTCGGCAGGAAGCTAGCTTATCTCGAATCTGCATCGCGTCCACGTGGTTTTAGGTTATGAGTGCGCGATGACGGAGCGGGAGAGAGCAGTTTGTCTTTGGTAAAACGAGGCGTGCGAGAATGCATGAGCGGACGGCGACTCACAAAGGACACATTACGCAACTTCCAGCCACAAACTGTTCACTCATTTAGGACAAAGGAGTTAAATAAGGCGCTTCGGCGTGGCTCGTGAAAACAAAGGAAGTTCTAGTCTAAAGTCCGCTCCAAACCGCATGCTTTTATTGACAGACGATTGTAGACGTTGCCATTAAAACGTTTGCGTGTTTGTTTATTTGTTTTAAAGTGACGTATGACAGGTTTTATGATTTTCTAATTTAGACTTTATTTGGTTTACTTTAACCTGTTGTACATATTAAAGGTTGAATGGACGATTTCTTTGGCACAAATCTAAGTCTTATTTCCTCGTGGCGTGGATAAATCATTTGTCCTGCCACGTATCAATCATAAAACGCACCTACCGCTCCCCTGCAGCCGCGTGCGGTTCGTGCCCACGTTTCCGCGTGCCTAAGCGCATGGATCTATCATAATATAGTTCCCTCAGTGTACGGGGCAAAATGAAGACGGAGAAAGACAGTTCGAACTGACGCAGAAGTGGACAGAAATCAACGGGAGACGAGAGATGCAATGCGATCCGATGCGCTAATAAACAAACGCACGTGTGTGTTGTATCGGTCGCACGGGGGCGTGGCATGCGCACTTCCGCCTGTGTTCTCAAATCGAAAAATCGTCCATTGCGCCTTTAAATGTATATAAACATCAATCGAGCAGGTATTTTCTTGGCAAAAAAAATTGAAAATGACAGGAAGTGACATCACACCAGGGACACTCGTTCCAGTCAAAGTTTATTTGTCCCTCTAAACATGAATTCAACAAAATAAAGTTGCTCTCAGATGTTTATATCCTAAAAAAAAAAAGTGTGAGTGATGTCATCAATTACAAACAAGAAGTGAAATTAATTATTCTGTGATAAAAAATGTATAACTTTTAGCAAAATTCAAAATATATTTATAACTTAACTGCATTTTAGTTCAATGAGTCGTCAAACCTTTAGGGGGCGCTTTGAGTTTGGTTTTGTTGTTTTATGTTTAAAAAAGTAAAATAGCTATATTTCGATTTTGAAATAAATGTTGTGGGTTATTACAGTTTCAATCCAAAGGTACTTTTGTGAACGTTGCTGTCCGACTGCCCAAGTGAGATAATGCCAACGTGAGATAATAACAACCTGAGATAATGCCAACGTGAGATAATGCCAACGTGAGATAATGCCAACGTGAGATAATGCCAACGTGAGATAATGCCAACGTGAGATAATGCCAACGTGAGATAATAACAACCTGAGATAATGCCAACGTGAGATAATGCCAACGTGAGATAATGCCAACGTGAGATAATGTCAACGTGAGATAATGCCAACGTGAGATAATAACAACCTGAGATAATGCCAACGTGAGATAATAACAACGTGAGATAATGCCAACGTGAGATAATGCCAACGTGAGATAATGCCAACGTGAGATAATGCCAACGTGAGATAATAACAACCTGAGATAATGCCAACGTGAGATAATGCCAACGTGAGATAATAACAACCTGAGATAATGCCAACGTGAGATAATGTCAACGTGAGATAATGCCAACGTGAGATAATGCCAACGTGAGATAATAACAACCTGAGATAATGCCAACGTGAGATAATGCCAACGTGAGATAATAACAACCTGAGATAATGCCAACGTGAGATAATAACAACGTGAGATAATGCCAACGTGAGATAATGCCAACGTGAGATAATGCCAACGTGAGATAATGCCAACGTGAGATAATAACAACCTGAGATAATGCCAACGTGAGATAATGCCAACGTGAGATAATAACAACCTGAGATAATGCCAACGTGAGATAATGCCAACGTGAGATAATGCCAACGTGAGATAATAACAACCTGAGATAATGCCAACGTGAGATAATGCCAACGTGAGATAATAACAACCTGAGATAATGCCAACGTGAGATAATGCCAACGTGAGATAATGCCAACGTGAGATAATGCCAACGTGAGATAATGCCAACGTGAGATAATGCCAACGTGAGATAATAACAACCTGAGATAATGCCAACGTGAGATAATGCCAACGTGAGATAATGCCAACGTGAGATAATGTCAACGTGAGATAATGCCAACGTGAGATAATAACAACCTGAGATAATGCCAACGTGAGATAATAACAACGTGAGATAATGCCAACGTGAGATAATGCCAACGTGAGATAATGCCAACGTGAGATAATGCCAACGTGAGATAATAACAACCTGAGATAATGCCAACGTGAGATAATGCCAACGTGAGATAATAACAACCTGAGATAATGCCAACGTGAGATAATGTCAACGTGAGATAATGCCAACGTGAGATAATGCCAACGTGAGATAATAACAACCTGAGATAATGCCAACGTGAGATAATGCCAACGTGAGATAATAACAACCTGAGATAATGCCAACGTGAGATAATAACAACGTGAGATAATGCCAACGTGAGATAATGCCAACGTGAGATAATGCCAACGTGAGATAATGCCAACGTGAGATAATAACAACCTGAGATAATGCCAACGTGAGATAATGCCAACGTGAGATAATAACAACCTGAGATAATGCCAACGTGAGATAATGCCAACGTGAGATAATGCCAACGTGAGATAATAACAACCTGAGATAATGCCAACGTGAGATAATGCCAACGTGAGATAATAACAACCTGAGATAATGCCAACGTGAGATAATGCCAACGTGAGATAATAACAACCTGAGATAATGCCAACGTGAGATAATGCCAACGTGAGATAATGTCAACGTGAGATAATGCCAACGTGAGATAATGCCAACGTGAGATAATGCCAACCTGAGATAATGCCAACGTGAGATAATGCCAACGTGAGATAATGCCAACGTGAGATAATGCCAACCTGAGATAATGCCAACGTGAGATAATGTCAACGTGAGATAATGTCAACGTGAGATAATGCCAACGTGAGATAATGCCAACCTGAGATAATGCCAACGTGAGATAATGCCAACGTGAGATAATGCCAACGTGAGATAATGCCAACGTGAGATAATGCCAACCTGAGATAATGCCAACGTGAGATAATGCCAACCTGAGATAATGCCAACGTGAGATCATAACAACCTGAGATAATGCCAACGTGAGATAATGCCAACCTGAGATAATGCCAACCTGAGATAATGCCAACGTGAGATAATGCCAACGTGAGATAATAACAACCTGAGATATTGCTAACGTGAGATAATGCCAACCTGAGATAATGTCTCCCTCTTCATCCCTGTCTCTCTCTTCATCCCTGTCTCCCTCTTCATCCCTGTCTCTCTCTTCATCCCTGTCTCTCTCTTCATCCCTGTCTCCCTCTTCATCCCTGTCTCTCTCTTCATCCCTGTCTCCCTCTTCATCCCTGTCTCTCTCTTCATCCCCGTCTCCCTCTTCATCCCCGTCTCCCTCTTCATCCCTGTCTCTCTCTTCATCCCAGTCTCCCTCTTCATCCCTGTCTCCCTCTTCATCCCTGTCTCCCTCTTCATCCCCGTCTCCCTCTTCATCCCTGTCTCCCTCTTCATCCCCGTCTCCCTCTTCATCCCCGTCTCCCTCTTCATCCCTGTCTCTCTCTTCATCCCAGTCTCCCTCTTCATCCCTGTCTCCCTCTTCATCCCTGTCTCCCTCTTCATCCCCGTCTCCCTCTTCATCCCTGTCTCCCTCTTCATCCCTTTATCTCCCGCCCATTCCCCCCCATTTCTGTCATTTACCAAATTTGTGTCAATCATGCCAGTCTGTTTATAGCGTTTCATTATTTTAAACAGCAGCTGTTTGGAAAAGTCGTCTGTCAGTTGTTGCCTCGGGCCATTTAAGTTTGCAAAGAAAGTTTAGTTCAAGAAAAATATAGTATTTAAAGTGACACTAAAGTCTCTTGAGTTCATTTTTATGCACTCTGTTGTATTTAATGTATGATATATTAAGACAGCAGGAAAAATGGACAGCATGACACATTCTGTCCATGAGGAGGAGCTATATTTAAAAAAAATCTAATCACAATTGCTGTTTTGGAAATATGCAAAATTAGAACATTGCGTGTTCATTAATTTTTGCAATTTATAAGGAGACAATGTCAGACAAACGTGCAAAACAACAGCAACAACAAAAACAACACATGAAGCAGAATATAAGACACGCCCCCATCCCAGTAAAACATCTATAATTAAAACTATTAAAACTGACCTTAAGAAGAGATAGAAACATCTCTTAAACGACACATTTTAGAACATTTCTCACAATTTGTGAAAATATTGTCTGAAAAAACAACTAAACGAGACATTTGTTTTGTCACTATCGCCCCCTGTGGCCAGGTGAGGCAAACACGGTGCCGACTCTGGATAATGACGTCCCTCTCTCCCGCTCTCCCTCCCTCACCCACTCCCCCTGTCTTCCTCTTTCTCTTGCTGCCTCTCTTTTTCCTCCTAAAACACTCTCTGCCTCACCCTTTCTGGTCTTCTCCTCTCCTCTTCTCTCCACTCCTCTCTTTTACTCCCTCCCCCAGGTTTCTCTCCATTACTCACCCCTCCCTCCATCTCTTTTTTTGCCTTTCTCATCTCCTCGCTGCCCTTTCTGTTTTTGTCCATCTCTCCTCCTTCTCTCTCTCCTTCTCTCACCCGCTTTCGCCTGTTTTCCTCTCTCTCCCTCTGTCTCTTTCTCCTCTTAACACACTCTCTCCCTCACCCTTTCTGGTCTTTTCCTCTTCTCTCCCCCCTGTTCCTCTTACTCCCTTTCTCCACCCCTCTCTTTTACTCCCTCTTTCCCAACACATTGCTCTCCCTCCCCCAGGTTTCTCTCCATTACTCACCCCTTCCTCCTTCTCTTTTTCCGCCTTACTCACCTCCTCGCTGCTCTTTCCGTCTCTCTCCCTTTTCCCTCCTCTCTTGCTCCCCTTCCTCCCTCCATCCCTCCCTCCCTCCCCCTCTCTTTTACTCCCTCTGATTATTTTTATGGCCCTGTAGCGAGGGGCCGCATTAGGACTTGTTTCAGATCCCGGGGCCACTTACGGCTCGCATATTTGTGTCGTTGAAATGATTTGCGCGACCGAAATGAGAAAACTAAAATGTCAGGGCGGAGCAGGAGCGCACGAGGAGCGATATCTGGGCAAGGGAGACGTCTCTGATTTGTATGCAGACGGGAGCTCCAGGAGTTAGACCCCTCCGACAGAAACGCTTCAAATTGCCTGCTGGACATTAATATGCTGGGCAAAACTTGGAGCTGGCCTGTTTTTATACCTTCGGGTGGACGAGTTCGAGAGAGGGGGAAGAGGGGGAAGAGAGGAGGGAAAGCCAGAGGAAAGGGAGGAAACATACGAAGAGCTGGAGAGGGCGAGAAGATGCATCACGTGACCTTTCTGGTGGAAACGCTTCAATCCTTCATCCGGATCATTTTTTGACTTCTGTTTTCAATCTGATGGAAAAGGTTTGAGCGGCAGTGTTTGTACTCTGCTGAGCTCTGATTGGTTGCGGGAGGAGCTGAGGCCTATTGAGGTCCGGCCACCTCCACCTCAGAGCATTTGACCGAGGCTTTATGACGCTGTTGAAGACTGAGGGGAGGTTGTGTCGCACCTCAACCGAGAAAACGTGTGAATTTTGTTATAATATACAGAGGTTTTTACATTTGTGAATATTGATCTCTTTTCCCTTGGCAAGTTACAAGTTGGCTTTATGGAGAGACCACTCAAATGTATTGTTTTGTAGTATGTTTTCAATAAAGCTCGGGATATTGTTATTGTTGGGATATGAGTTTCCAAAAGGCCAGATTTTTTGGCGGGCCAAGGCCTCTGGGCCGGAGATGGACACTGTAAATACTGTCACACAAAATATCCCCAACACTCATACTTCCCAACTCATCCATCATCCCAGGGGGAGATGACGCATACAAAACGGGAGATTCCCCCCTTAAGAGGGAGATTTCAAATTTCATCAGAATTAAGATTAAGAGATAAAACAAATAAAATGAACGAAAACACTGAAATGCGAGCCACAGGACATGCAGAACGTATATCCGTCCCTCTTTTCGCTCCTCTATATGTTTCTGTATTGAACAGACCAGGCGGGGTTGAACCAGTATTTCTTTTTTTTGTCGGTTTGTCATTGGCGCCACTAGTTTCGGCACCGCTCACGTCGTTCATCATGATGTCGATTTCATATTAAATACCACCTGTGCACTTTAACTTTGCGATTTGCATTCTGGGACGTAGCGTTCTTAGCGTAATCACAACAAACATGGCGGCGCCCATGTCTGCTGTTCCCCCCCGCTCGCCTTCACTAACAAAATTAAGGATAACAGCGTAGAAAAGGTAAATTTTAGATTTTTTGATTTAAATATCTTCCAATCGGGAGATTTGGGGCCTGTCTCCCGATCAACCCGATCAGGAGACTCCAGACTAAGTCGGGAGAGTTGGGAAATTTAATGCAATAAAAATACCACTGAGATTAGATTTCTGTGAGAAATAACCAACAATGCTTTACAAAATTGCTCATGCAGAACTGAACCAGAATTAAACTAGGACAAGACTAGTACCAACAGGTCTGAACCAGGACTAACTCTGAAAAAAACAAGTCTAAATCTGAGCTAAACCAGACTAAACCAGACCAAACCTGGTCTAAACTATAAACCAAGTCTACATCAGAATTAAACTGGGCTTAAACTGGACCGGACCAGGACTAAACCAGGACTAGAACAGGACCAGATCTAGTCAGGATGTTATGTTCAAGAAATACATGTTTTTTTGTTTTGTTAAGACAAACACATATTGTGATTGTTGTTGTTGTCATGTTGCCCAGTCCCTGTACACACACACACACACACACACACACAGACACACACACACACACACACACACACACGTCATGTTTACTGAGCAATACTGGTGAATACAGATCGTCATATCAGATGTTTATTTCCTATGAATGCATAAATCCGTGTTTCCATCTGCTTCATCGGGCGAAGATTCAGCTCAGTTCTACTCAGAATAACAGTACAGGAATCCATCATTCTGAGAGTAAACGGCCCTGTGCGTTCTGATACTAATGAAGATAACAATGAACACAAAACATACACGGAATTAAGTGTTGGTTTCATGTGTTTCAGTCAATTAAACATAAATGGACACAAATGAAGGCTGTCCACACTCTTTAGATCAATTTAACTCAAGTTTGAACAAACAGCGGTTTTATTTGTATTTATTCAAAGCAAGGACGATGCACAGATAACATTAATCTCCAAGAGAAAAGATGCGCCGCAGCAGCTTTAGATAAAAACTCGTTTCCATCTGTCCTTGTGCAGGTCCAGATCTGCACCTCTCCTACACACACACCAAATAAATCAACATTTAATCCACAGAAAGTCTCCTAAAATGCAAATTCATCACCGTTAAAATTGCCCGTGGACGTCTCCATTAGAATATTTGAACGATCGCTCGATACGTTTGTACAGGAGCTTCATCTAACGAGCGGTGGCCTCCATCTGTCCTCGCCACCGTTATCACACTAATGAACAATCAAGTGTCCATATGTCCACGTCGGTCCTAATGGGGCGTGATCTTAATCCACCTCATTCACATTCATTCTCTCCGCTCATTGTCCACTTTCTCCTGTGAGATATAAGTCGCACTAGAGTATAAGTGTTTGATAAAATCCAAGACCAAGAACAGACATTTCATCTTGAAATGCAATTTAAAAATAATAACAGATGATAAATAGGTGTACGTATGCTAACGCTAACAACTTCAGCTACATGACGTATGCTAACGCTAACACCTTCAGCTACATGACGCACAGACAGAACTGTGGTAAATGTCTGGTATGTTAATGTAACATATGAACAGTTATTCAGATAACTATAGCATAAAGAACATGCTAACAAGTTTACCAAAGCATCAGTTTTACCCCAAATCACTAAATCCATTGAATTCTTCTTCCTCTGTGTCACTTCTAAACAACTCCACAAACTCCAGAGGTAGAGGAAGTGCTTCATATCGGGGTCTGACCTATATTCCCCGAGACCTGGGTAAGGGTTCTACGCTACTATATTTTATGCTGTAAAACCATACAATTATGCACCATGTTTGGGGATGTGGAACCTGAATCATTAGCCTATGATAGTAATAGTTCCCTTGTTTATAGAAAAGGGGGGACATAGGTACGCACCCCTTATTATCACCATGTGGCCTTTACTAGGAGCTAATTCACCGCACTTGATCCTGGTTCGAACCCATTTTAGTCCTGATAGATTTGTTTTGGACCTGTTCTGGTCCGGGTTTAGTCCTGGTCTAGTTTTGGTTTCGTCCCAAGTGATGATGTGGAGTCTGTGCAATTCTAGTTTTAGATTGGTCTGTTTTCAGAGTAGTTCCAAGTAGCATTTATTTATTTTTGACCACCCTGTTCTGACCACTCTGTTCATCATCACACTCCAGACGGGGGGGTGTCTTAAATCAGCCTGATAAGAAGCAGATGTCCGACTCCCGGCGACAGCAAAGCAAACGCCGGGTTTTGTCATTTTGTGTCACAATAAACAAGCGTAAAGCGTCTCTGATCACGTTTTCGGCCCTGTTCTCGCTCTTTCAGACTCTGGCCGACACACGGACAAAGCCGCGCTGTCACAATCTGCTGCTCGCACTGTGACGAGCGACGTGGGGTCAAAGGTCACGCGAGAATCAATCTTGGTTGTATTTGGACTCGGTTTTGTTCATTACGTAGTTTTAGTTTTGCAGTTTATCACGAACAAGATGTAAAATCACGATCTGTGTTTATGAGTTATCACTTAACAGAAAGCATAATGTGTGTTCTTTAATACTTGACAAAAAGACGGAAATAGGCCTTTGAACTGACTAAACTAATCAAATAATTATGTATTTATAGGGTTTTCAATTTCAATTTGATTGTGATTAATTGTGCATCAGTGGGAGTCGCTCTCAAAGCTAAACCATGACCCTGTTTGTTTACAATCAGAGGTAGTACTTAGTTACATTTACTCTGGTACATTTACTCAACTCCACGTTTAAAGCGCCCCCTACAGGTCGGACGACTCATCGAACTAAAATGCAATTAAGATAAATATATTTTGAATTGAGCTAAAAATGATAAAAATGTATATGTAAATGTAGAAGAGCAAACTTTTAGGTTTATAATTACACTTCCTGTTTGTAATCTATAACATCACACCAGGAAATTACCCAGCAACTACGGGACCAAAACTCACGCAATGTCAATTTTTTTTTTTATTTAAAGGTGGAATGGATGATTTTTTTGGCCCAAATCTGAGTCTCATTTCCTCGTGGCGTGGACTGCCGATTAGTCCTGCCACGTATCAATCATAAAACGCACCTACCGCTCACCTGCAGCCGCGTGCGGATCGTCCCATGAGAGCAGCACGTTTCCCTGTGTCTAAGCGCATTGATCTATCATAATATAGTTCCCTCAGTGTACGGGACAAAATTAAGACAGAGAAAGACAGTTTGAGCTGACTCAGAAGAGACGGAAATCTACGGGAGACGAGAGATGTGATGTGATCCGTCGCGCTAATAAACAAACACATGTCTAGTCGCGAGGCTGTTGTGTGCGTCCGAACGGGGAGTTCTCAAATCGGCGAAAAATCGTCCATTAGGTCTTTAACAAATAAAAATAAATGAGAGCAACTTTATTTTGTTGAATTAATGTTTAGAGTCAAAAAAGTTGTTTCTTTTGTGTAAATTCTGCATAAACTTTGACTGGAATGACCTGGTGTGACGTCACTTCCTGTCATTTTCTACAAATTTTTCAACATTTTCTCCACAAATACCTGCTTGATTGGTGTAAAACTATAATTTATATGTACAACAGGTATAAATACATCAAATAAAGTTAAAATTAAGAAATCGTAAAAACCCGTCAAACGTCACTTTTAGGCCACACTGCAGGTCCAGTCGGATTGTCTTTACCCCAAATGTGACGGATCCAGGCCACTTTCACACATGGTACTACATTTAAAGCGTCTCCAGTCTGAACAGGCTGATCACATTTATCTGACTTCTGCTCTGGGATAAAACAGGTGCCACATTTTGTTTTTTATTGGAAAAGAAACTAATTAAACAGATACACCTTCCAAAACGCCTGCCAGACGACAGCGGCAAAGCCAGAACGCTCCCAAAAACGTGCCCAAAAGAGTGAAGCACCGAAATGGTTTTGTAAAGAGTGACAAAGGCGAAATACCAACTTTTGCCCCTCAAAGACAAAAGATAAAGATAATTAAAACCGTAATAAACGCTGTTCCCTCTTCTCATCATGTGACAACAGCACAAATCCTAGTTCTGTCCCGTTTCTTCTCGGATCGGGTGTCACATGAAAACTGATTTGATCTTCTCCCTCGGCAGTTACAAGCGCGTGGTGACGGCGCGACGAGCCGGGATCGCCGTGCTGCTCAGCTGGCTCGTGTCCATCGTGGTGGGACTGACCCCGATGCTGGGCTGGAACAACCTGCACCAGCTCCAGCAGAACGGCTCGCTCCTCGCGCCCGCCGACCTCGCCGCCGGCCTGCCCGTGGCCTCCCGGGACCTCGTGGTGACCTGCGAGTTCGAGACGGTCATCAGCATGAACTACATGGTGTACTTTAACTTCCTGGGCTGGGTCCTGCCCCCCCTGCTGCTCATGCTGGGGATCTACGTGGAGATCTTCTACATGATTCACAGGCAGCTCAACAAGAAGGTCAGACAAGACACGAGACCACACCTTTCAAGTTTTGCTGTCTTAAAAGCGCCATAAACAGAACAATTACATTTTTAACGGTTTGCATAGCTCCAAACGTATAGCTCGCTTACATATAGAAAACCAAGAATCTAAATTATTCACCCCAATGAGTTTATTAGCGCGTTTCACCACTACTTTCTGGTTTTCGGATGATGAAACGCTCTATAATTAGATTCAGAACGGACTCGGTGGTCTCATTCCGACACCATCAGCTGCTTTTACGACCTACTGTATCTGTATCAGAGCCAAACAGATTGTGCAGACTACATGGACACACTCACAGGCTCTTTGAGGCTGTAGTTGACTAAAGAAATAGAGATTAGAGTGTAGAGTATCTCTATGATCTGACCCTGGATCTGAGCCAGACTACACTCACTAGATTACAACTGCAAAAGGGAACATATGAAGCTAATCAGGAACGGGCCTGGTTCATACTTGGATGGAAGACCACTGGAATGCCAGGTCCCACAAGGGGGCGATATTGCACACTGCTGTTTTGTCCTTAGGCAAGACACTTCACCTTAGCTCCGGTGTCCAAGTTCAATGGTGTATGAACGAGAGTATCTGTGCGTCATGTCAACATTTGCTGTCCCAAATAACCAAACAAATGTTGATGAAGATGATGTCACTTCCTGAGCTGCCAGGAAGTGACATCATCCAGGCCCATCAGGCTGACCACGCCCCAGCAAGTATCATCAGATGATAAGTGACAGTTCTGAAGACGGCTCACAGTTAAGCATCTGAAACATGTCAACAAGGTACAAACATCTCCTGAACTGATCGTCTTAAGAAAAGAACCTAAAATGCACGTTGTCATGGTGATTAATACACCAGTGAAACTATTACTTTCCTTTTTATACAAAAGTAGCAGCCTCATTCACATAAAACATTCACATCTCCAGATGTGAATTAAAAATGTTCAAATCACTCCAATTGTCAAATATTTATGAAGTTGTAATTGACTGTGACGTCTGCTCATCTCCATGGTATTCTCCAAGCTCCGCCTGCTTTTGGCCCTTTTCTCACTCTTGATGATGCACCAGATCTGACCTGTAACTTGTCCTGGTGGTGTCACCCGCTTGTCTAATGGAGATGTTTAAAGCCAAATTGTGGAACATTCCAGACACAGTCACATCATCTCCATGGAGGACAGCAGGTGGCAGACCTACTGCAATCACACGTTTGGCTGAAGTCAGTCCAAAGTCCTCCACGACACAAAGCAGCAGCTGTGCTGCTAATTAGCATATCACAATTAGTCCCAGTAAATTAGACAGCTAATCCAAAGGTTCTCCACTACAAACACTTACCAAAGTTATAGATTCCTATAACACGTCAATTCAAGATGACTCAGTTCTCTGTTATGAGCCCGATTTACCAAATCACAAGCCGTGTAATAAGTAACATACAAGAGAAATCAGGTTAGTTTAGTTTCTTTTATTGTGAACATATGATGATGACAGAGCTAGCGCACTGTGACTATGTGGCTTCTGAAGGTTCCTGGTTCCACTTCCTGGTTCCACTTCCTGGTTCCACTTCCTGGCAGAGTTTGCGTGTTTGTCCTCGTGTCTGGGCGGGTTTCCTCTGGCTCCCGTTTCTCCATCATCATGCTCAATATTATCCTCCAGCTGAGACGTGTCCCTGGACTGCACCACCCACCGCTCCTGACCCGTTTAACCTGGACCCTTGAAGGATGGGTCAAATAAAACACATTTTGTACTTTATTACATTTTATGAACTTTTAACCTTATTACAACAGTGTTTCTTCATCATTCGTTCACTCAAAGTTGTATCCTACGACCCGCTCCATCTTCTCTACACTCTGTTACTATTATTGGACGAATAAGAATGAGTTCTAAGATGTCACGTAGCCACTTTTCAAATATTAAAAACACGACGCAAATGAAAACCAGTGATTGACAATAAACCTGAACCCCTCCTTCTCCAGGTGATGTCACACCACTCGGACCCGCGGCGTTACTTCGGCAAGGAGCTGAAACTGGCCAAGTCGCTGGCGCTGGTCCTGTTCCTGTTCGCCGTGAGCTGGCTGCCGCTCCACATCCTCAACTGCATCACGCTCTTCTGCCCCGGCTGCCACTCGCCCGGCTCGCTCATCTACGTCGCCATCCTGCTGAGCCACGCCAACTCCGCCGTCAACCCCGTCGTCTACGCCTTCCGCATCAACAAGTTCCGGACGGCCTTCAGGAAGATCTGGCAGCGGTACGTCCTCTGCCACGACCCGGTGGGACGGCTGCCGCAGCGGGGGAGCCAGAGGGGCTGGACCGGGCGAGAGACCCGGCTAAAGCGGGACGACGACGACGACGTGTGACGGTTAGCCGAGTTAGCCGAGAACTGTTTACGCTGACGGCGAATGTTTACAAGAGGATTACAGCCTCGGTATCCAGGAAGATTCTGCAGTTTAAGTCCTGATTTTGTATTTTAAGACCAGATTTAACCAGGTTTAGTGTTATATTACTCAAACTTCACGGGAATCAAACGTCTTTAGACCTGGAAGTCCTTGTTTGCACCTGAGAAAATCAAGTTACCGTATTTTCCGGACTATAAGTCTTTTTTCATAGTTTTGGCCGGGGTGCGACTTATACTTCAGAGCGACTTATATGGGATATTATTTGTTATTTTCACGCTGACAACCACAAGAGGGCGCTCTAGGCTCTAAGCGACGCAGAAGAAGAATCTGCACTTCCTCTACCTCTGGAGTTTGTGGAGTTGTTTAGAAGTGACACAGAGGAAGAAGAATTCAATGGATTTAGTGATTTGGGGTAAAACTGATGCTTTGGTAAACTTGTTAGCATGTTCTTTATGCTATAGTTATCTGAATAACTGTTCATATGTTACGTTAACATACCAGACACTTACCACAGTTCTGTCTGTGCGTCATGTAGCTGAAGGTGTTAGCATTAGCATACGTACACCTATTCACTAAGTTCTCTCATCTGTTATTATTTTAAACTGCATTTCAAGATGAAATGTCTCAAATAAATTTCACCAAATGCGACTTATATATGTTTTTTTCTTCTCTATTATGCATTTTTTTGGGCGACTTATACTCCGGAAAATACGATAGTCCTTTTTTAGACCGTAAAGTTCTAGTTTAGACCTGTTTTGCCCTGAATTCCTCCTGGTTAAGTCTTATGAACTCTAAATGTGTTTTGAGAACTGTATAAAAGCAGTTGTTGGGGCCAAATCCGGAGAAACGCAGAAACGGACGCGTCAAACGGAGACGAAGAAGATGATTTTCTACTGGGAAAAAAGGGCTTTCACTGGAGAACCGTGGACTCACCGAGCGTGGACGAAACACTAACCTGCTGAACTTGAATAGAAAGTAGCACATGAAGAACAAACGTGAGCTTTGTAAAGTGTTTTTTTGACCTGAACTCAATGCCTTTTTATTTATGCTATCGCGTATTAGCCTCGTTTGGCATTAGCCCCGTGTACACGTGTAAAGATTCACACTTAGGCATTTATTACAACAGAGACCAGACCTGTGTTATCAAAAGGCGCGGGCGAGATGTTTTTAAATTTACAAACGTCGAACTTTTGTGTAACACGTGGCTCGACAGCAGATCGTTAAAGCGGCGAGTTTCCTTCGTGACGTCCGTTGTTTGTTGTGTCATTCTCACATATTTAAAGGGCAAACGCCGGGCGCAGACGCCGGGCGCAGACACGGGCGCAGACGCGGGCGCAGACGCAGACGCCGGACGCAGGCGCCGGGCGCAGACGCGGGCGCAGACGCGGGCGCAGACGCCGGACGCAGACGCCAGGCGCAGACGCGGGCGCAGACGCAGACGCCGGGCGCAGACGCGGGCGCAGACGCGGGCGCAGACGCGGGCGCAGACGCCGGGCGCAGGCGGGCGACGCGTCCTGCCCGCGGACACGACAACCGTACGCCCCACTCGGAGATATCGAGCGCCCGACTTTGCGGCGCCTGTTTGTAAACGCCTCAGTCAAAGCTCAGTATGTAACTTTCTGGAGGTGGAAAGTCACAAAGTATAAAGTAAGGCCATGTGCACACGTAGGCGGGTATTTTTATAAACGCACATCTGCCGCCCTTTGTTTTATTAAGTATTATTAAGTAAGTATTGCGCACACACATAATCGTTTTAAATACACGTCCATCCACTCAAACCCGTCTTGAGCGCGGTCATAAACATGCCAGACCAGTAGGTGGCAGTGTTTACCTAAAAGACCCAATCTATCCAATGAGAGTCCAATGAGTTGTCCACTTTCAGGCATAAACAAGGACGCCCGTGTGACGTGTGTTCAGTCATTGTCGTAGATTTTGACGTTTGGGAACTTAAAAGGCCTTTTATCCACGTCCAGACTCAAACGCAAAGACGGAGTTTTCCAGAAGCACCGTTTTTCAAGAGCAGAATCCTCGTGTTATTGTGGACGACGGGTCAAATTGTGGACGAATATATCTGCGTTTCATCAGATACTCGGCTCCATGTGCTTGAGGCCGCTGTACTTTGCTCAAGTCGTTATTGCTGCGGATACGTTTTACTTTTACTTTACTACATTTGAGAGTACATTCTACTTTATTAACGTTTTGAACTGGACCGAAAGAAAAAAGTACTTAAAGTGCCCCCTACAGGCCGGACAACTCGTTGAAATAAAATCCAGTTAAGAAAAATGTTCAATGTGAATGAATTTTGCTGGAAAATTGTTTAAAAAATGTCCCAGAATAGCTTATTTTTTCAGTTCATAATTTCACTTCCTGTTTGTAATTGATGACGTCACAGTAGGAAATTACCCAGCAAACACTGGGCCAAAACTCATCTAATGTCACAATGATTTCAATTTGACGAATAAGAAAATATGAGAGCGACTTTTGTTGAATTCATGTTTAGAGTCAAAAAAGTTGTTTCTTTGTGTAAATTCTGCATAAACTGTGACTGGAATGAGTGTCCCTGGTGTGATGTCACTTCCTGTCATTTGCTACAGATTTTTCAACGTTTTCTCCACAAATACCTGCTCGATTGGGGTAAAACTATCATTTTTATGTTCAACAAATACACAAAATGAATTCAAAATTAGAACGTCGTAAAAACCTGTCATACGTCACTTTAACGTTCAAGCCACAGCTTTTAAACAAAAATATATACATCAAATTCACTCAAGAAAGTGAAGAAATAGATGCAAATTGTTTCTATTGTGTGAAATACTGCAAAACTTCAAAACATTTACTTAAGCAGAGTCTTTTTGCATTATTTTTACTTGAATAATTTGTGTCTCTACTTTTACTTAAATAACTCATTTAAAGGTGGTATGGACAATTTTTTTCAGCAAATTTTTAATCATATTTCCTCGTGGCGTGGATAAATCATTAGTCCTGCCACGTTTCAATCATAAAACGCACCTATCGCTCCCCTGCAGCCGCGTCAGGCTCGTCCCCACGTTTCCGAGTGCCTAAGCGCATGGATCTATCATAATATAGTTCCCTCAGTGTACGGGGCAAAATGAAGACGGAGAAAGACAGTTCGAGCTGACGCAGAAGTGGACAGAAATCTACGGGAGACGAGAGATGCGATGCGCTCCGTTGCGCTAATAAACAAACGCGCGAGTGTGTTGTATCAGTCCATACCGCCTTTAAGTATTTCTTCTGCATAATTAAAGTAAAATCCACACTTCTGAACATTCAACAGTAAGTACAAAGGTTTTATACATTTTAGTGCAAGAAAAATGAAAAACTTCCTCTTGTTTTAGTCCATGTTTTGGCTATAAAGTTACGTACTGTGCCTTTAAATGAAAGAGACTTGTACTTGTACTTGTACTTGTACGTGGCGATGTTAAATCCCATCTTTGCTTAAATGTTTTGGACGATCTTTAAATGAAACCGCACTTTTGTCCTAATTTGTGTCATTCCTTTTACTTTGTGTATTAAGACGACTTGTGCAAATTATTATTTTGGAGGAAATTAAAATGTGCTCGTTTTGCCGTAATGAAACAATCGTGTTGTATTTTAAAAAGAGTCGAGTGGCGGATGTGGAGATGATTGATTTGATGGATAATGGTGATTATCCGGGTCACTTTATAATCATAAGGACAAAAGAATGATCATCCAAACAATTTCAGGAGCAAAAATCATCCGGCTGTTTGCGTCACATTCACGTCCTGGAGAAATGTGAACGAAAGACATTTTTTTTACTGTTATTTTGAGTCAATAATCATATAATTGTAATCCTTGTTCCCACGATAACTGTACTATGAATTAAAAGGAGCAGACTTTCCATTCTGTTGTTCCAATTATTATATTCGGCTGAACACAGACGTTTCACTTGAATTTGCCTTAATGGACAAAGTGCTGGTCCTGTCAGTGCTGGTCCTGTCAGTGTCTCTGTCAGTGCTGGTCCTGTCAGTGTCTCTGTCAGTGCTGGTCCGGTCAGTGCGTCTGTCAGTGCTGGTCCGGTCAGTGTCTCTGTCAGTGCTGGTCCGGTCAGTGTCTCTGTCAGTGCTGGTCCGGTCAGTGCGTCTGTCAGTGCTGGTCCGGTCAGTGTCTCTGTCAGTGCTGGTCCGGTCAGTGTCTCTGTCAGTGCTGGTCCGGTCAGTGTCTCTGTCAGTGCTGGTCCGGTCAGTGTCTCTGTCAGTGCTGGTCCGATCAGTGTCTCTGTCAGTGCTGGTCCGGTCAGTGCGTCTGTCAGTGCTGGTCCGGTCAGTGCGTCTGTCAGTGCTGGTCCTGTCAGTGTCTCTGTCAGTGCTGGTCCGGTCAGGGCGTCTGTCAGTGCTGGTCCGGTCAGTGTCTCTGTCAGTGCTGGTCCGGTCAGTGTCTCTGTCAGTGCTGGTCCGGTCAGTGCGTCTGTCAGTGCTGGTCCGGTCAGTGTCTCTGTCAGTGCTGGTCCGGTCAGTGTCTCTGTCAGTGCTGGTCCGGTCAGTGTCTCTGTCAGTGCTGGTCCGATCAGTGTCTCTGTCAGTGCTGGTCCGGTCAGTGTCTCTGTCAGTGCTGGTCCGGTCAGTGTCTCTGTCAGTGCTGGTCCGGTCAGTGTCTCTATCAGTTGTTTTAGTTGATATTTGTGGTTTTATTGCAAAAATCCGCTTCATGTCCCGACCTAATCTCACATCACTGTCACATCAGGACTGAATGTGGTTTTACAGTGAAATAACTGCATTCGACGTGTGTTTGACAAAATACTCTTTTATTTTGATAACAACATCTGTTCGCCCGTTATTCTGTAACAAATGAAATGTCAGCAGAGCGTTTATCGAGCTAAATGCCAGATTTAGATCGACTAATCACATTAATATGCTGTAATTTGTTAATTAAATATTGAATCAAATCAGCAGTCGCCTCACAGTCCAGGCTCATTTTATTATGTATTATCTATTTATTAACCTTTATTTAACCCAGTGAGATTGAGACCTTTTTTTCAAGTAAACACACATTTTAAAACACACACATTTTAAAACACACACATTTTAAAACACACACATTTTAAAACACACACATTTTAAAACATTACACATTTTAAAACGTTTCACATTTTAAAACGTTACACATTTTAAAACGTTACACATTTTAAAACATTACACATTTTAAAACATTACACATTTTAAAACATTACACATTTTAAAACGTTACAAATTTTAAAACATTACACATTTTAAAACATTACACATTTTAAAACATTACACATTAAAGAAAGAAAGAAAACACACAACATTCAAAAAGCACACAACATGTTTAAAGCTTCATTCTCTCACAAAAATTCCCAAATTGAGGCCATTTCACACAATCTCAACTCCGACTGTGAGGAGTTCCAAGCTGCAGGAGCAGCTTAGGTCCGGGCTCTTCCCCCAGTATATAACATAAGACACAATGACCCTCCGCTCTGCGCACCAGGACCAGACGTTTACGAGCTTCAATACGGCAATAAAAAACAAGTTTAATCTTTTATCTTTTTTTAACCAGGTTTTGTAAGTGAGCGTTAAAAGATTAAGAGAGCTCCAGGTCCAATCCAACAGACAAAAGACAAAACAGCTGCACTAAACCAGGACCAACAGACAATTCAAGCATTTTATTCTATTTGTCCGTTTGTAGCACATTTATGCTCATGACAATTTACTATCATAAAATGTCTCTATTGATAGAAAATGCCCCAACTCCATTCACATCCAGGTTCAACAGTGCTATCTAGTGGACAAACTATGTCACCACAAATCTCCACAGTTTGTTCTGTTACAACAGGGGTGTCAAAGTCATTTTGGGTCGCGGGCCGAACATAACGTAAAACATAAAACAATAAAAAAAAAAATATATAAGAAATAAATAGCTTTATAAAGCCTACTCTGTTTTTGAAGCAATTACTGGATCGATTAAAATAAATGACAAACACGTTTGTTCTCATAAACTGAAATGTATTAAGAAAAACAAGTTTAATTTCACCCTCTCCTTGAACCGACACCTTAACGTGGTGGAGGGGTTTGAGTGCCCGAATGATCCCGGGAGCTATGTTGTCGGGGGCTTCATGCCCCTGGTAGGGTCTCCCAAGGCAAACAGGTCCTAGGTGACGGGTCAGACAAAGATCGGTTCAGAAGCCTCTTATGACGATGACACGAACAAGGCCGTTTACGTCGCCCGGATCGGCGTCACCGGGGCCCCATCCTGGAGCCAGGCCTGGGATGGGTGCTCCATGGCGAGCGCCTGGTGGCCGGATCTTACCCCACCCCACGGGGCCCGGCCGGGCACAGCCCGAAAGAGCGACGTGGGGCCGCCCTCCCGTGGGCCCACCACCCGCAGGAGGATCCATAAGGGGCCGGTGCAGAGAGATCTGGGCGGCAGTCGACGGCAGGGGCCTCGGCGACCAGATCTCCAGACACAGAGACTAACTCTGGGGACATGGAATGTCACCTCGCTGGGGGGGAAAGAGCCTGAGCTTGTGCGGGAGGTTGAGCGATACCGACTAGATATAGTCGGCCTCACCTCCACGCACAGTTTGGGCTCTGGAACCCATCTCCTCGAGAGGGGCTGGACGCTCCACTTCTCTGGTGTTACCCGCGGGGAGAGGCGGCGGGCTGGTGTGGGCTTGCTGATAGCCCCTCAGCTCAGCCGCCACGTGTTGGAGTTTATCCCAACACGTGGCGGGGGTACTGGACAGTGCACCGACCGGGGACTCCGTTGTTCTACTGGGGGACTTCAACGCCCACGTGGGCAATGACAGTGACACCTGGAGAGGGGTAATCGGGAAGAACGGCTTCCCCGATCTGAACCCGAGCGGTGTTCAGTTATTGGACTTCTGTGCTAGCCACGGATTGTCCATAACGAACACCATGTTCAAGCACAAGGGTGTCCATCAGTGCACATGGCACCAGGACACCCTAGGCCGGAGGTCAATGATCGACTTTGTTGTCGTGTCATCAGACCTCCGGCCGCGTGTCTTGGACACTCGGGTGAAGAGAGGGGCAGAGTTGTCAACCGATCACCACCTGGTGGTGAGTTGGATCCGCTGGCGGAGGAGGAAGCCGGACGCATTGTGAGGGTCTGTTGGGAACGTCTAGTGGAGCCCTCTGTCAGTAGGGTATTCAACTCGCACCTCCGGGAGAGCTTCTCCCATGTCCCGGGGGAGGTTGGGGACATTGAGTCCGAGTGGACCATGTTCTCCGCCTCCATTGTTGATGCGGCTGCTCGGAGCTGTGGTCGCAAGGTCTCCGGTGCCTGTCGTGGCGGCAACCCCCGAACCCGGTGGTGGACACCGGAAGTAAGGGATGCCGTCAGACTGAAGAAGGAGGCCTATCAGGCCACTCTGGCTTGTAGGTCTCCGGAGGTCATCGACGGGTATCGGCAGGCCAAGCGAGCCGCGGCTCGTGCTCTCGCAGAGGCAAAAACCCGGGCCTGGGAGGAGTTCGGGGAGGCCATGGAGGAGGACTATCGGTCGGCACCAAAGAAATTCTGGCAAACCGTCCGGCGCCTCAGGAGGGGGAAGCAGTGTCTCACCAACACCGTTTACGGTGCGGGTGGAGGCCTGCTGACCTCAACTGGGGATGTCGTCGGACGGTGGAAGGAATACTTTGAGGATCTCCTTAATCCCTCAGTCACGTCTTCCGAAGAGGAAGTGGAGACCGGGGACTCGGTGGCTGGCTCATCCATCACCCAAGCTGAAGTCACTGAGGTTGTTCGCAAACTCCTCGGTGGCAGGGCTCCGGGGGTGGATGAGATCCGCCCTGAGTACCTAAAGTATCTGGATGTTGTAGGACTGTCTTGGTTGACACGTCTCTGCAACATCGCGTGGCGTTCGGGGACCGTGCCTCTGGACTGGCAGACCAGGGTGGTCTGTTCAAGAAGGGGGACCGGAGGGTGTGTTCCAACTACAGAGGGATCACACTCCTCAGCCTCCCGGGTAAGGTCTATTCCAAGGTACTGGAGAGGAGAATCCGACCGATAGTCGAACCTCGGATTCAGGAGGAGCAGAGTGGTTTTCGTCCCGGTCGTGGAACACTGGACCAGCTCTATACCCTCCATCGGGTGCTCGAGGGTTCATGGGAGTTTGCCCAACCAGTCCATATGTGTTTTGTGGATCTGGAGAAGGCTTTCGACCGTGTCCCTCGGGGTGTCCTTTGGGGGGTGCTCCGGGAGTACGGGGTCCGGGGCCCTTTGCTCAGGGCTGTCCAGTCCCTGTATGACCGGAGCAGGAGCTGTGTTCGCATTGCCGGCAGTAAGTCAGACCTGTTCCCAGTGCATGTTGGACTCCGCCAGGGCTGCCCTTTGTCACCGGTTCTGTTCATAATTTTTATGGACAGAATTTCTAGGCGCAGTCAGGGGTCGGAGGGTGTCCGGTTTGGGGACCACAGGATCTCATCTCTGCTGTTTGCAGACGATGTTGTCCTGATGGCTCCATCAAACTCGGACCTGCAACATGCACTGGGACGGTTTGCAGCCGAGTGTGAAGCGGCTGGGATGAGAATCCGAGGCCATGGTTCTCGACCGGAAAAAGGTGGCTTGCCCTCTCCGGGTGGGTGGGGTGTCCTTGCCCCAAGTGGAGGAGTTCAAGTATCTCGGGGTTTTGTTCACGAGTGAGGGAAGGATGGAGCGTGAGATCGACAGGCGGATCGGTGCAGCGGCTGCAGTGATGCAGTCGCTGCATCGGACCGTTGTGGTAAAGAGGGAGCTGAGCCGAAAGGCAAAGCTCTCTATTTACCGGTCGGTCTACGTTCCTACCCTCACCTATGGTCATGAGCTTTGGGTAGTGACCGAAAGAACAAGATCGCGGATACAAGCGGTCGAAATGAGTTTCCTCCGCCGTGTGGCTGGGCGCTCCCTTAAAGATAGGGTGAGGAGCTCGGCCACACGGGGGGAGCTCGGAGTAGAGCCGCTGCTCCTCCACGTCGAGAGGAGCCAGCTGAGGTGGCTCGGGCATCTGTTTCGGATGCCTCCTGGGCGCCTCCCTCGGGAGGTGTTTCAGGCATGTCCCACCGGGAAGAGGCCCCGGGGAAGACCCAGGACACGCTGGAGAGACTATGTCTCTCGGCTGGCCTGGGAACGCCTCGGGATCCCCCCGGAGGAGTTAGAGGAAGTGTCTGGGGAGAAGGAAGTCTGGGAGTCCCTGCTCAGACTGCTGCCCCCGCGACCCGGCCCCGGATAAAGCGGCAGAAGATGGATGGATGGATGGATGGAAGTGTAATTTCACCAACACTGTGCTTCAGTTTATGTGCATCACAACTACATCTCAGAGATAAACATTTAATCTATTGTTAAATATTGTTAAATAGGTATTTGGAACTGAAAAATATTGTATTTGACTTTATAACAAAATAAACTTCTCAAGATTTAAAAACCTTTTAAATGTACTAAGTAACATTTCCACGTCTGTGTAGTTCTCTGTAGTTCACTGTAGTTCTCTGTAGTTCACTGTAGTTCACTGTAGTTCACTGTAGTTCACTGTAGTTCTCTGTAGTTCTCTGTAGTTCACTGTAGTTCTCTGTAGTTCTCTGTAGTTCACTGTGGTTCTCTGTAGTTCTCTGTAGTTCACTGTAGTTCTCTGTAGTTCACTGAAGTTCTCTGTAGTTCACTGTAGTTCTCTGTAGTCCTCTGTAGTTCTCTGTAGTTCTCTGTAGTTCTCTGTAGTTCACTGTAGTTCTCTGTAGTTCTCTGTAGTTCACTGTAGTTCTCTGCAGTTATCTGTAGTTCTCTGTAGTTCACTGTAGTTCTCTGTAGTTCTCTGTAGTTCACTGTAGTTCTCTGTAGTTCTCTGTAGTTCACTGTGGTTCTCTGTAGTTCTCTGTAGTTCTCTGTAGTTCACTGTAGTTCTCTGTAGTTCTCTGTAGTTCACTGTGGTTCTCTGTAGTTCTCTGTAGTTCTCTGTAGTTCACTGTAGTTCTCTGTAGTTCTCTGTAGTTCACTGTGGTTCTCTGTAGTTCTCTGTAGTTCACTGTAGTTCTCTGTAGTTCACTGTGGTTCTCTGTAGTTCTCTGTAGTTCTCTGTAGTTCTCTGTAGTTCACTGTAGTTCTCTGTAGTTCTCTGTAGTTCACTCTAGTTCTCTGTAGTTCTCTGTAGTTCACTGTAGTTCTTTGTAGTTCTCTGTAGTTCACTGTAGTTCTCTGTAGTTCACTGTAGTTCTCTGTAGTCCTCTGTAGTTCTCTGTAGTTCACTGTAGTTCTCTGTAGTTCTCTGTAGTTCACTGTAGTTCTCTGTAGTTCTCTGTAGTTCACTGTAGTTCTCTGCAGTTATCTGTAGTTCTCTGTAGTTCACTGTAGTTCTTTGTAGTTCACTGTAGTTCTCTGTAGTTCTCTGTAGTTCTCTGTAGTTCACTGTAGTTCTTTGTAGTTCACTGTAGTTCTCTGTAGTTCTCTGTAGTTCTCTGTAGTTCTCTGTAGTTCACTGTAGTTCTCTGTAGTTCACTGTAGTTCTCTGTAGTTCTCTGTAGTTCACTGTAGTTCACTGTTCATCTGAACTGACTCACCACTAAATACAAACACACGTGGAGCGTTTAAGGAGGTTAAGTTACGCCTCTTGCCTAGAAAATATAGAATAAGTGCATGAGCCACAGTTTCCATCAAACCAAACTCTTTTGTCAAATCGTGGGCCAAATATTATGTACAAAATAAAACAATAAAAATATAAGAAATAAATAGTTTTTTTACCACCTAGTAATAGTTGTGGAGACTGTTCCACAAATGTGCAGCAGGTGAAAGACTGAGTCCATATTCATGCAGCAGCAGGAACAGGAACATGGACTTTTCATGTGATTTCTGATGTGAAATGTTCATATCACAGACATGTTTCTGCTCAAACTCAATATGAACTATTTTCATAGTTTAAGTTGACAAATGATTCATGTAGTGACTCAAATGAGGCCATTGTGTTTGTGTTCACAGTCACATTAGTGTGGACACAGTCTCACAGTCACATTAGTGTGGACACAGTCTCACAGTCACATTAGTGTGGACACAGTCTCACAGTCACATTAGTGTGGACACAGTCTCACAGTCACATTAGTGTGGACACAGTCTCACAGTCACATTAATGTGGACACAGTCTCACAGTCACATTAGTGTGGACACAGTCTCACAGTCACATTAGTGTGGACACAGTCTCACAGTCACATTAGTGTGGACACAGTCTCACAGTCACATTAGTGTGGACACAGTCTCACAGTCACATTAGTGTGGACACAGTCTCACAGTCACATTAGTGTGGACACAGTCTCACAGTCACATTAGTGTGGACACAGTCTCACAGTCACATTAATGTGGACACAGTCTCACAGTCACATTAGTGTGGACACAGTCTCACAGTCACATTAGTGTGGACACAGTCTCACAGTCACATTAATGTGGACACAGTCTCACAGTCACATTAATGTGGACACAGTCTCACAGTCACATTAGTGTGGACACAGTCTCACAGTCACATTAGTGTGGACACAGTCTCACAGTCACATTAGTGTGGACACAGTCTCACAGTCACATTAGTGTGGACACAGTCTCACAGTCACATTAGTGTGGACACAGTCTCACAGTCACATTAATGTGGACACAGTCTCACAGTCACATTAGTGTGGACACAGTCTCACAGTCACATTAGTGTGGACACAGTCTCACAGTCACATTAGTGTGGACACAGTCTCACAGTCACATTAATGTGGACACAGTCTCACAGTCACATTAGTGTGGACACAGTCTCACAGTCACATTAATGTGGACACAGTCTCACAGTCACATTAATGTGGACACAGTCTCACAGTCACATTAGTGTGGACACAGTCTCACAGTCACATTAGTGTGGACACAGTCTCACACATTAGTGTGGACACAGTCTCACAGTCACATTAGTGTGGACACAGTCTCACAGTCACATTAATGTGGACACAGTCTCACAGTCACATTAGTGTGGACACAGTCTCACAGTCACATTAATGTGGACACAGTCTCACAGTCACATTAATGTGGACACAGTCTCACACATTAGTGTGGACACAGTCTCACAGTCACATTAATGTGGACACAGTCTCACAGTCACATTAATGTGGACACAGTCTCACACATTAGTGTGGACACAGTCTCACAGTCACATTAGTGTGGACACAGTCTCACAGTCACATTAGTGTGGACACAGTCTCACAGTCACATTAGTGTGGACACAGTCTCACAGTCACATTAATGTGGACACAGTCTCACAGTCACATTAATGTGGACACAGTCTCACAGTCACATTAGTGTGGACACAGTCTCACAGTCACATTAATGTGGACACAGTCTCACACATTAGTGTGGACACAGTCTCACAGTCACATTAGTGTGGACACAGTCTCACAGTCACATTAGTGTGGACACAGTCTCACAGTCACATTAGTGTGGACACAGTCTCACAGTCACATTAGTGTGGACACAGTCTCACAGTCACATTAATGTGGACACAGTCTCACAGTCACATTAGTGTGGACACAGTCTCACAGTCACATTAATGTGGACACAGTCTCACAGTCACATTAGTGTGGACACAGTCTCACAGTCACATTAGTGTGGACACAGTCTCACAGTCACATTAGTGTGGACACAGTCTCACAGTCACATTAGTGTGGACACAGTCTCACAGTCACATTAGTGTGGACACAGTCTCACAGTCACATTAATGTGGACACAGTCTCACAGTCACATTAATGTGGACACAGTCTCACAGTCACATTAATGTGGACACAGTCTCACAGTCACATTACTGTGACACAGTCATATTCATACTTTATCACACTCTGACCTGTGTTTTACCTGCGGCTGCTGATCTGTCCAGGTTTGTAGAGGATGTTTTCTTCAGAGCATCATCACAGAAGTTAGTTTTCTTGTTAGCTCCACATTAGCTCCACTTTTAGCACAACTCTAACATCCACAAAACCGTCTCCTTTCTTTCTTCCACGTGTTTCCCAAACCAGACGTCCCTGTCCTCGCTCAGACCTCTGCTCTGAGGTGTGTAAGTGCTGTAAAGTGCGCAAACGCGCGTCTTACTTCCCTCAGCACTTCCCTTAGCACTTCTCCCTCGGCAGTACACAGGGCAATGAAGAGCTGCGCGGGGAGGGGCGACCACCAGCGGCATTTTGGGACGTGTAGTTTTAGTGATAAAAACGGTTACGGATGTAACTACGGTTCTATGAAATATATATATATATATATATATATTTTTTAAAAAATAAAATATGAATTCAAAACGTTTGGCGGGCCGGATGTTTGACAGCCCTGTGTTACAGCCTTATTTCAAAATGGACTCAAATAATCATTCTCCTCAAAATTCTACAAACAAAAAGTCACAATGACAACGCAAAAAAGTTGCTTGAATTCTTTGCAAATTTATTCAAAACTAAAAAAAATCACTCATACATAAGTTTTCACAGCCTTTGCTCAATACTTTGTTGAAGCTCCTTTGGCACTGAACACCACCTTGAGTCGCCTTGGTTCTCCTGGCTGTGTGCTGAGGGCCGTACGCAGCCTCGAGTCGCCTTGGTTCTCCTGGCTGTGTGCTGAGGGCCGTACGCAGCCTCGAGTCGCCTTTGTTCTCCTGGCTGTGTGCTGAGGGCCGTACGCAGCCTCGAGTCGCCTTGGTTCTCCTGGCTGTGTGCTGAGGGCCGTACGCAGCCTCGAGTCGCCTTTGTTCTCCTGGCTGTGTGCTGAGGGCCGTAAGCAGCCTCGTGTCGCCTTTGTTCTCCTGGTTGTGTGCTGAGGGCCGTACTCAGCCTCGAGTCACCTTTGTTCTCCTGGCTGTGTGCTGAGGGCCGTACTCAGCCTCGAGTCGCCTTTGTTCTCCTGGTTGTGTGCTGAGGGCCGTACGCAGCCTCGAGTCACCTTTGTTCTTCTGGCTGTGTGCTGAGGGCCGTACGCAGCCTCGAGTCGCCTTTGTTCTCCTGGCTGTGTGCTGAGGGCCGTACGCAGCCTCGAGTCACCTTGGTCCTCCTGGCTGTGTACTGAGGGCCGTACGCAGCCTCGAGTCGCCTTTGTTCTCCTGGCTGTGTGCTGAGGGCCGTACGCAGCCTCGAGTCGCCTTTGTTCTCCTGGTTGTGTGCTGAGGGCCGTACTCAGCCTCAAGTCGCCTTGGTTCTCCCGGCTGTGTGCTGAGGGCCGTACACAGCCTCGAGTCTGCGTTGTTCTCCCGGCTGTGTGCTGAGGGCCGTACGCAGCCCCGAGTCGCCTTTGTTCTGCTGGCTGTGTGCTGAGGGCCGTTGTCTTGTTGAAGATGAACCTTTGTCCCAGTCTGAGGTCCAGAGCTTCTCGAGAAAGTTTTAATCAATGACGTCTCTGCAACTGCAGCATTCATCTGTCGATCCGGACCAGTCTCTCCTGAAACAAATCCCACAGCAGGAAGTTTCCAGCACCAGACGCTTCACTGTAGAGATGGTCCGGAACAGGAGATGAGCGAGGCCAGGTTTCCACCAGACGCTTCTATTCAAGCCGAAACAGTTCAATCTTTGTTTTGTCAGACCTCAGACCAGGGCCGGCCCAGTCTATAAGCGAACTAAGCAGCCGCGTAGGGCCCCGAGGCGTTAAGAGGGCCCCCAATCTGGCAACCCGTCTTATGCGAAGTGCAAGCGCAGCGTGTGCCACTAGTGTAGTAGCGCTGCTGGCGCGGCAGCACACACAGCGGTAACATATAAGGCACAAACCGCATTTATTTGTAATGACAATCTGGCAACCGAGACACCAAACCTGCGCTGATTGGTCAACTTCATTGTGCGCGAGCAGAACGAGAGCAAAACATAAACACAACAGAACGTCGTCATCATGTCCAGAGGAATATATCTCCTGGTGCCGAAAAACGAAAGAAGAAACTTCTTGACGATGTAAAGAAACTGCAAACTCAACAACACTCTCCAGGTATTGAACTTCTCTTACAAAGAGACGGTTAATGCTGCTGTTTGAAACAACACGATTCTGTCACGTTAGTTCGCTCAGGCTGGAGGCGACGAGAGCTCTGCCCCGCGCATAATAATATGTCTGAATGAAAGATAATAAGCTTCACATTTACACCAGCCCGGCAGTGTGAGCTGCAGGTGAGGCCGGTGAGGGGCCTCTATGGCCCGGGTCACTAAGAGGCGGAGATCCGGTCCGGACGAGCGCCGTCTCGTCCAGAACCTCTGACGTGAGACTTTGGAGTGAACAGTGTGCGGCCCCTGTCCCGGGCCCCTGTCCCGGGCTCCTGTGCAGCCTCAGTCAGAGATGAGCGTCCCCTCTCTCTCACATCACCATGTGTGAGATCAATCGTGACTCGTGATGTCTGTTTTACTTTGACTTCTTAAAGTGGAATGAGAGGAACGTAAAGGTTTATGCACGTAAGGTCCATCAGCCAATCACATCGCAGCATTGTTTCATGCAGGAGTCCAGTGTGTGATGTTCTGATCAGAACAAACATTTATATTGTAATTCACTTTTAATAGAGCAATAAAACATTTCAATTTATTTAAAAAGCATCATTAGACTATTTGTTATAAATTATAATAAATTGATAGTGAAAAATAACCAGACATATTAAAATTACATCTGTTATAGAATAATACTATATATGTTTATATAAAAGTGTCAAAGTTGCAGAAACAGTCTCTTCACTATAGCGAGGTTTGGACCTTCACTTCTCGTTCTGTTCATTCTCTGGGAATAACATGTTTGCACTGTTTTATCAGTGTTAATTGTTCATCAAGCAATGCTTATGCCATTTGTTTAATTTAATATAACTTGTTTTGTCACTTTGGCAAGAAGGAACAGTTGGGAGCAGTAAAAGATAAATTAGTAAGGATAACTATTACTTTTACATTTTCAGTTAAAATGAATCAATTTGACCATAATTATTTTTCATAGCCAATATTGTATTGAGTAATTAAGTACACAAATGTATTAATAACTGGCTTTAGTCATTTTCTCCTGGCACAGTTTCATCACATCATCATTTTATAGCATTACAACCTCAACATTTTACTCTTACTTTAGCCGGCTGGACCACATTACACGAAATACACGAAAAAGGTCTGAAATTTTCTGGGGGAGGGCCCCCAGACCCCCCTGTTCATTAATTTAAACTAATGTTCTAATGTGGCTGTCGACCCTTAACGCCCACAAATACACCTAAAAACATATCTGGGACGTGTGTTATTTGTACAGGGAGTAGAGGTGATGTCAGCGGAATACCAAGTTGCATTGTGGGATTTAAGTTATCAATATTTGAGCTTGTGAGGTGTTGAGAATAAACTAACTGGCAAACAGATGCCCTGGAGTTTTGTTGTGCTTTGTTTGCGTTGAAGAAAGTTCCCATATGTGAATTGTTCACTGACAATGGCAATAAAACTGATTCTGATGACGTGGTGAGGGGCCCCCAAAAAGTTTTCGCTTAGGGCCCCCTGAAGGCTTGGGCCGGCCCTGCTTCAGACTTTTCCATTTCAGAACCTAGAAACTGAGCAAGATGTCAACATCCTTCTGCAAAGTCTGACTCTTCTCCCTCTCTCTTTGTCCAAGTTTTCGGGATGCATTTTCATCATGTTTTCTGTCTCCGCGTCTGTGTTCAGGACATCTTCGGCCGTTTCAGACTCTCTGCCGTCTGTTCTCGCTCACAGATGAACACGTCTTGCCTCATGATTCTTTCGAAGAGCATTTTGTTGAGCTGGTTGAGTTCCTCCCTTGTTGCCACGAGAGCCAGAAGGCGACTTACCTCCTGTGTTTTCTCCCTCAGTTGCAGCTGGAGTTCGAGCGTGTTCTCCTGCTGCTCTTCTGGAAAGCTCTCCACAAGTTTGTTCTTGGTGTTGGCCAGCTCTTTCTGCAGGAAGTGGTTCTCGATTTGAAGGTTTCTGATTCGTTCAGCCTTGACCATGAGCTTTTGACCTTTAAATGCATCCTTTCTACATGTTTCCATCTTCAGCTCATCCTTAAGCCGTTCAATAATCTCTTCAAGCAATGTGGTGGTATTCTTGTAGGTCTTGTAGGTACTCATACAAGTACCTGACTCATACAAACTGGACTGGACTCACAACACAGACGCACTGTACAGGAAGAGCCAGAATCGGCTCTACCTCCTGAGGGGACTCAGGTCTTCAGGACACTCCTGAAGACCTTCTACGACTCTGTGGTGGCATCAGCTCCTGTACGGTGTGGCCTGCTGGAGCAGCAGCATCACAGAGAGGGAGAGGAAGAAGCTGGACAAAGCTCCGTCCTGGGCTGTGCTCTGGACTCGGTGCAGGAGGTGGGGGACAGAAGGGTCCTGGCTAAACTCACATCTATGCTGGACCATGAGTGTCGCCCCCTGCAGGACACTCTGTCCGCTCTGGAGAGCAGCTTCAGTGACAGACAATATATGTCAATCATATTGGTGCAATATTCTCCGTCCATATCACTGCCGTAAATAAGAGTGTTACTATTGTTACTATTATTATTATTGTTTTACTTAAGAGCTTTTCTATTAAGAGTGTTTTTTTTAAGTTTTCTATAAGTTATCTGTTCTTTGTTGTTTACTTCTGTACCTACTTTGTGTTACAACACTGGAATTTCCCCATTGTGGGACAAATGAAGGCTCATCTTATCTTATTCTCCTTCTTTATTTGGATGTTTTGCTCCATTTTGAGGATTTTCTGATGCTCCTCTGAGAAGTTGTCTTTCCTCAGTTCTCTCCTTCCATTAGTTCCTTCTGGCTCCTGAGAAGATTTTTCTCGAGCTGTGCAATTGTGACAGGTTAAAAAGCGAGTCACAGATTTGAAATTCGTCATAAGACACTATTTTCACCTTTTAGTTAATTAATGTGGTCAAGACTGTGTTCAGTACAAAAAGTGTAAATGATAAAAATGTACATATAACCTGTTAAAAATGTTTATTTCTATTGGCTGGCGGAAATGTGTAATATGCGCCTGCGCAAAGTTTTCAGTGTTCTTTCCTGAAATAAAACGGAAGAGTAAGGACGTGACCGTCTCTGTCCTTCACTTTTCCCATTCAAAAAGCAACCACGTACCTCTCCCAAACTGTCGGAGCAGAGGGCGCAACACAATCATTTCCCTTTTTGTGTCCACCTCTATTTACAGGACGTCCTTCATCTCTTGGAGATGACTGACTCTATCAGCCTCGGCCCTGAGCTTCTGAATATCAAATGCATTCTGCCCAAGATCTTCCTTGAGCTTTAAAACCAGTTTGTCTTTAATTTTCTTCTCTTGTTGCAGAACATTATTCCTGTTCATGCTCTCATCTAAGACATTTCAGCTTCTCTGCTCACTCTCAGTTCATCCTCGAGCTTCTCATTTTTCTCAAACATTCACAGATGGTTTGGTCTTGCCTCTTCATTTTTTTTAAGAGCTTTTCAAACCCCGTTTTGTTCCTTCTGTAGCTCTCATCATCCTGGTCAAACTCCTCCCTTGTGGCCTCTAGAGCCGTCCGAAGGGCACTGGATTTTCTCCTTTAGTCTCTATTCGAGGATTATCTGCTGCTGCTGCTGCTGCTGCTCTTTCCCCAGTCTCTCTTCCACTGGTTTCCTTTGACTATTGTTCATATATTTCATGAGCTGTGCAATCATCTCTTCTTTTCTGTCCATCTCTTGTTGCAGGAGGTAGTTATCGTTCTGGAGGTTTCTGACTCTTTCAGCCTCCATCCGGAGCATCTGACCATCAACTGCATTCTGCCCAAGACTTTCCTTGAGCTTGGCACCCAATGTTTTATTTGTGTCCATCTCTTTTTGCAGAACCTTAACTCCTGTGTTTTCTCCTTCAGTTTCAGCTCGAGCTCCTGGTTTTATCGCCTCGTGCCCTGTAGAGTGGCATGGAGCTACGCCTTCTCCACTCTCGCTTTCCGGATCTGCTTGTGCAGTTCTTGTATTCTCTCTGCAGATGTCAGCATTTTTGCCTTGAGTGTTTGTTCAGTTAAACTCCTGAATAACTCTTATAGTCCGAGCCCTCTTTATACCTGGTTTTGCCTTTGCATGTTGAGATCATACATAAAGTATTTATAAGTATGTGATATCTTCTTTCTCTCCTTCTTCCTCCTTCTCTTTCTTTGTCTTTTTTTTGCGATGTGGTGTGAGTCACATGCTTTGAAGACGTACAACTCCAGTAGGTGGCGGTAGATGCAGCTTTCCGGTTGGCTGCCAACCGCCATTGTTGTTGTTGTTGTTGTTGTTGTTTTATGGTATGGTATGGTATCCAAGTGTTACATCACCACCAGACTTTATTCCAGCTGGCCTTCCACTTCAGAGTAAACTCCAACCTCCATTGTTGTTGTTGTTGTTGTTGTTTTTTTATGGCGGTTGGCATCCAATTGTTGCATTACCGCCAGACTTTATTCCTCAGACTTTAAAATACATACTCAGACCTCAGACTCAGTCGCAGTCCGTAAAAGTACTCCTTCATTAAAAGCGACACATCAACGACATCTTCAGCAGAACTGATGACATCATAAGAACGCTGAAGCGCCAAAGGAGTGTTCCATGGTTTCCATGGTGACACAATGCATACAGTAGGAAACAACCTTTCCATGATAACGCTATGTCCTCCATATATGAACTCTCAGACTCGCCTTCCACTTTTATGCTCTTTATGCTCAGAATTGTTTTTCGTTTATCTCACAATGACAACAGTATTCGAAGAGCATTTTTGATGAAGGCAAAATCCTGATTTATAGGTTTTGATTTAAATGTTGACCTCGCAGTAGTTTTATTTTTAATCTACAGAAATATTACATACTTACCTTTTGTGAAGATTCACGATAAGGCTGCAACTAACAATTATTTTAGTTGTCGACCATTTTTAGTCGACCAGTCAAACGATTCTTTCTGTTGCACATTGAGACTTTAAAATACATTTTTAACTGAAGACTTCAAGACAAAGAAAATGTATGAATTAAGTGTATCTGACGATCTACAGATGACCTCTGAATGTTGCCATGGTGACAGGAATAAGAGACCCCCCATGTGGAGATTTATGATGTCTCTGCAGAAGGAGAAACTTTGTATGCTTTGAAAGTTGGGAAAAACTTTTACCATCAAATGACTGCTTTTGGATTAAAATTAACTCTTTAGAGCCATTTTCTCTCCCAAGAAAAATGCTAAAACGCTAAAGAGACTATGCAGTTTTAGTAAACAATCATCTGTTTGCAGACTTTGTCCACAAGATAAATTCACTCTACATAATGTTATTGTGTTCTGCATGCTCATTTAACCGTTTGATGACTCGTCTTGGGAACAACTTTCCTCAGATATAATTATTACAGATCTTCTCTGATCAGCTGATTCAGCAAGCGTGCTGATTGGTTGAACAGTCAGTCAGAGAGAGAAGACCCAACTCAGTTCCACCACAGGAGGTCCATGAGGAAGGATCTCGAGGAGAGAAAGGCCTCCTCTCTGGCCTAGCGATGCTAAGCTAACCTATGGAACAAAGAACATTCCAAAGAGACACGCCTTTCTTTAGACATGATTTTCTTTCTTTAAACTGCAATGTGCAAACTTAAGCAAAGGACCGTCTGCAACTTTTCAAGTCTACAACAAAACTTGGATCCAGGACAATCTCTCCAACTCGTCCTCATCTGTGAATTCTTTCATCGATATCGACTTTGAATGTCAGCGTCTCATAAGTGGAGGACTTTAACACGACAGTATTTGTACTAATGAAATCATTACATGTATTAACGATTCAAATCAGGAAGTGTTTGTAGGAGCGCAGCTGTCCTTGTTATAAAAGGTTTTATCCAGATAATGAATAATGAATGAAAACCGACCAAGATTATTTTTTCATAGTCAGGATTAGTCAATTAATTGTTGGGGCACTAAGGCCCTTCCCCCGCCCAGCTCTAGAAGAGACTTGTTGGGTCTAAACTTGATCCATTTCCGGATGGTGGAATGGATTCAGAATAAACAATTAAAACACAAGTATTGTCTTCACATTTTATTGAAATTGTACAAAATTAAAAACTGCACATGTACAAAAACATGTTGCTGGTGATGAACACATTTCTGTTCTAAACACACATGTTCAGTCTAATGTGCAGACACATGCATTTGTGATTCAAGTTATGTTAAGAAAATATTAACCATTAACTTAACAAAAACCCATTGAAGGGTCATGCAGCACAGAATTACCCGTTTTCAGATTATAACGTGGGTTTAATCCCCGGTTTAATCAAGATGCTACAAATGTACCTTTAGAACATTGTTTTTTGGGCAGTGATTGTCGGCTGGAAATGTGCTTCAGATCATGTCACTGTCACACACTTTATAAAGAACCAGAAGAACAGAGTCGCACCAGGACTAAACATGCACAAACTACAAACCCTCAAATAACAGAGAAACACGTTTATGAGGCCATTTTGGTTATTGTTTCATCTGTAGTTCACGATAGTCATTATTTGGTCTAGGGCTGAACGATTTGGAGAAAAAATCTAATCGCAATTTTTTCCCCCCAATATTGCGATTGTGATTTAATGTGCAATTTTTTAATTTTTAAAAAAATTGTATCCCCTTTTTTTCGTAAGAAAACGTAATGAATGACTTAAATAAGACCAACACAATATTAGATACATTTAGTGTAAAATATTCTTTCCCATATTTTACATTTTGTATACACGCTGTGTACACACGCGCTGTACACACACACACGCGCTGTGTACACACGCGCTGTACACACGCGCTGTATACACGCTGTATACACGCTGTATACACGCTGTATACACGCTGTACACACGCGCTGTACACACGCGCTGTACACACGCGCTGTACACACGCGCTGTACACACGCGCTGTACACACGCGCTGTATACACGCTGTATACACGCTGTATACACGCTGTACACACGCTGTATACACGCGCTGTATACACGCGCTCAGAATGACAGATTCTCACTGAGACGAGAGAGAGCACGTGTACTGCTGTGATTGGCCGAAACCTCATGCGGGTTGGGTTTGTTTTGGTCCTTCTTCCGGCTTGCGCTAGCGGCCGCCGGGGGCGTGAATATTTTTTTCGTAGGTAACTTCTCCACCTACGAAAAAAATATTCGCCCACATTCTACCACATGACCACATTCTACCACATGACCACATTCTACCACATGACCACATTCTACCACATGACCACATTCTAATCGCGTACATTGCAATTAGCAAATCGCGTTTGATCACATTGCGATTTAATCGCAAATGCAATTAATTGTTCAGCCCTAATTTGGTCCCATTTTAGTCCTGGTCCCGGGTCTGGTCCGGGGTCTGGTCCGGGTCTGAGGTGGTCTTAAGTGGCCGACAGCATTACTTCACATGTAAATAAGCACCTGATGTGGAGGCACTTGTCCAATCAAGTAAATAAATCATAACCGTGTCAGATATGAAGTAAACACATTCTCATTCTGCAGAACGAGGCGCTCACGTGGCCAGATCCTGACGTGTGCTCGTTCATATTTAACACACATAGACACACGTTTAATCTAAAACTAACACAATAAATACAGTTTAAACTATTCCACAACATTCTATAGCATCATGTAGACTTTACATGCAAAATAATGTTGAATTAATGAATCATTTAATGCAAAGACCCCAAAATCCCCACAACATAAAGACACGAGGAGTAAACGTGCTTCAAGAGAGTCGAGCGCTTGTTGTTTCCTCCGACTCAAACTCAAAAAATCATTGTTCATTCATTAAAGTCATGTTAAAGTTCCCATATTATGTTAAGTTTTGAGTTGATTCTGGACTTGGATGGTTTAAAGCGCCCCCTACAGGCCAGACCACTCACTAGCCTAAAAGGCAGTTAAGACTTGTTTGTAGGGTTAAAATGTTGCTTAAAATTATAAATATGTCATCACAGAAAAGCTCATTTTTAAGGTTTATAATGTCACTTCCTGTTTGTAATTGATGACATCACACTAGGAAATTACCCAGAAAACACTGGGGAAAAACTCATCCATGTCACAATTTGTTTTATTTGACAAATAAAAATGCATGAGGGTGACTTTATTTTGTAGAATGAATGTTCAAAGGGTCAAAAAAGTTGTTTCTTTTGTGTAAATTCTGCATAAACCTTGTCTGGAATGAGTGTCCCTGGTGTGATGTCACTTCCTGTCATTTTCTACAGATTTTTCAACGTTTTCTGCACAAATACCTGCTCGATTGGTGTAAAATTATCATTTATATGTACAACAGGTACAAATACACCAAATAAAGTCTAAATTAGAACATGGTAAAAACCTGTCAGAGGCCCTTTAATGCCACACTGTGGAACATTAACAACTCCACGTAAGAGCTACAGATTGGCACATTTCCATCTCTGCTAGCAGCTATTGTTTTCAGCATCATTTAAACTGCTCCACGCTGCCCTCTGTTGCCGTAAGGAGCGAAACCGAATCGGGTTTGTACCATTACTTGTAAATTTACTGTGTTTTTCATACACAATTTACTTTACCGATATATGAAATACTTTTGGTTATAAAATAAGAATTGAGTTTATGAACAACTCAGTTTACAACAGTGTATGAGAAACAAGAAGTATCTGAACCCATTCTTTTGTATCAAGGCTGCTCGATTATGGAAACTATAATTATAATGAGTCTGTTTTTAATAACAAACACTGTCATTATCAAATCAAAATGTCAAAAAAGAATAGACAAAATCAGATGTTCATCATATAACGCTTCATTTCTCCATCTCGAGACCTAAACTCGCCACGTTTCAACCTTTATTTAGTTGAAAGTTTAATTAAAAGTCTTAATTTACAATAGAAATCATCGTTTTGACACGTCAGTTAGTCGCGGCCCTAAAGTGCATCAAACACACTTTTCATGCTAATTATTTTGAATTAAACGACGTTTGTAATCACTTTAAGCAATAATCGTCATTGTAACTGAAGTTAAATTAACGCGTCGGGCGATTCTGAACACAAACCAGAAGGAGCGAGGTCTCCACATGCACTGAAGCGTGGAGCAGTTCAAATGAGGTTAAGAACAAACGCTGTGAAGGCAGCTTAGGGACTGAAAGGTGCAAAAAGAAAGAAGAAAAAAGTCGAGAGACGTTCTGATTCACCACCCGATGACATCATGAAGTGAGGTCGAGCGTTTTGAGCACGTCGATCTCGTTGAGTCCGTTTAATGCATGATATGGGAGCTTAAATGAGACGGGCGTGGTCCGTGAGGCGACTCTGGGTTCAGCGCTGACTCGCGGCCGCCACTTGCTCCTGGAACGAAACCACAAGACGACTGGTGTTAGAGCGCCCCCTACAGGCCGGACCACTCAGTCAATTAAAACACAGTTAAGATAAACATTGCAAAAAAATATTACAAAATTATCAAAAAATGTCACTTCCCGTTTGTAATCGATGACATCACACTAGGAAATTACCCAAAAAACACTGGGCCAAAACTCATCTAATGTCACCAATATATATATGAGAGCGACTTTATTTTGTTTCTTTTGTGAAAATTCTGCATAAACTTTGACTGGAATGAGTGTCCCTGGTGTGATGTCACTTCCTGTCATTTTCTACAGATTTTTAAACTTTTCTCCACAAATACCTGCTTGATTGGTGTAAAACTATCTTTCTGGCTCTGGGGGGGACCATTCTGGCTCTGGGGGGGGACCTTTCTGGCTCTGGGGGGGACCTTTCTGGCTCTGGGGGGGACCTTTCTGGCTCTGGGGGGGGACCTTTTCTGGCTCTGGGGGGGGGACCTTTTCTGGCTCTGGGGGGGGACCTTTTCTGGCTCTGGGGGGGGAACTTTCTGGCTCTGGGGGGGGTCACCTTTCTGGCTCTGGGGGGGGTCACCTTTCTGGCTCTGACTCACCCTAACCCTAAACAATTTGCTCAAGAACTTTAGTAAGAAGAAATAAGTTAGAAACGGGTCTAAATTTCACCAAGATAGCGTGTGTTTAGGGTGTTTAGAGTGTTTAGGGTGTTTAGGGTGTTTAGGGTGTTTAGGGTGTTTAGGGTGTTTAGGGTGTTTAGGGTGTTTAGAGTGTTTAGAGTGTTTAGAGTGTTTGGACTCACCCATCCTCCCTGCTGGACGACCCAGGGCCCCACGCGCCGGTTGAGAAATTCCCCGATGGTGGTCTGCAGCTGGCCCCTGAGGTCCGGGAACGCCTTCTTCATGTACATACCGAACGCCACCGAGGCTTTGATCAGCTGCAGCTCAGGAGCCACCTCTGCCGCCTGCCCCACGGGGTTCTGGACCAGAGCGTCGATCCCACTGCTCAGGGCCCGGTCTAACGCCTGCAACACAAGGGGAAACGGCTCAGGGCCCGGTCTAACGCCTGCAACACAAGGGGAAACGGCTCAGGGCCCGGTCTAACGCCTGCAACACAAGGGGAAACGGCTCAGGGCCCGGTCTAACGCCTGCAACACAAGGGGAAACGGCTCAGGGCCCGGTCTAACGCCTGCAACACAAGGGGAAACGGCTCAGGGCCCGGTCTAACGCCTGCAACACAAGGGAAAACGGCTCAGGGCCCGGTCTAACGCCTGCAACACAAGGGAAAATGGCTCAGGGCCCGGTCTAACGCCTGCAACACAAGGGGAAACGGCTCAGGGCCCGGTCTAATGCCTGCAACACAAGGGAAAACGGCTCAGGGCCCGGTCTAACGCTTGCAACACAAGGGGAAACGGCTCAGGGCCCGGTCTAACGCCTGCAACACAAGGGAAAACGGCTCAGGGCCCGGTCTAACGCCTGCAACACAAGGGGAAACGGCTCAGGGCCCGGTCTAAAACCTGCAACACAAGGGGAAACGGCTCAGGGCCCGGTCTAACGCCTGCAACACAAGGGAAAATGGCTCAGGGCCCGGTCTAACGCCTGCAACACAAGGGGAAACGGCTCAGGGCCCGGTCTAACGCCTGCAACACAAGGGAAAACGGCTCAGGGCCCGGTCTAACGCCTGCAACACAAGGGGAAACGGCTCAGGGCCCGGTCTAAAACCTGCAACACAAGGGGAAACGGCTCAGGGCCCGGTCTAACGCCTGCAACACAAGGGAAAATGGCTCAGGGCCCGGTCTAACGCCTGCAACACAAGGGGAAACGGCTCAGGGCCCGGTCTAATGCCTGCAACACAAGGGAAAACGGCTCAGGGCCCGGTCTAACGCTTGCAACACAAGGGGAAACGGCTCAGGGCCCGGTCTAACGCCTGCAACACAAGGGAAAACGGCTCCGGGCCCGGTCCAACGCCTGCAACACAAGGGGAAACGGCTCAGGGCCCGGTCTAAAACCTGCAACACAAGGGGAAACGGCTCAGGGCCCGGTCTAACGCCTGCAACACAAGGGAAAATGGCTCAGGGCCCGGTCTAACGCCTGCAACACAAGGGGAAACGGCTCAGGGCCCGGTCTAATGCCTGCAACACAAGGGAAAACGGCTCAGGGCCCGGTCTAACGCTTGCAACACAAGGGGAAACGGCTCAGGGCCCGGTCTAAAACCTGCAACACAAGGGGAAACGGCTCAGGGCCCGGTCTAACGCCTGCAACACAAGGGGAAACGGCTCAGGGCTCGGTCTAAAACCTGCAACAGAAGGGGAAACGGCTCAGGTTCACAAAGCAAACATGTAAATTTGTCCAGGAACACATTGTAACTTGAGGAAAGAATAAGACCGGTTCCACACAAGTACAAAGATCAAATACAGCTCTGAACACGTTTGAACTCGAGGTCTAAACTACAGCAGGTGACTCATGGTATTTTACAGAGACAAAACACACGTCCTAAAGTTTAATATCTGAATGTTATGACTCATTACTGCAAAATCAATTCCGCGGCTTTGTTCCAGAAGTTTCCTTTTACCAAGCTCTTGCCACATACAACATTTCATAACCATTCATTTCCTAAAATGAAACCATCAAAATGTCCCAAGTCCGTCAAGTTGGTCAACAATGACTCAAGTAAATGTGTTGGATTTTCCTTTGTTTAACAGCATTTAGAGCGATACTTAAGCAGAAGGATTCACAGCCGTGGCCTTAAAGTTACCGTTCTGTTTCAACTCATTAGTAGTAGTAGTAATTTCAATGATCAAATGTCCCGACATTAAAATGGTTATGACTCGCTCTGATGACGTGGCAAACCCAGGGCGACCGAACCCGTCTGTACATGTCTTGGTTTAGGTTCATGCGTCACACAAAAAGTGAAAAATATGCTAAATTATATTGCATATTTCCACAACAACAATTGCAGAGTTTACCAGTGCGCAAACATCACCAACAAAGAGGGTAAAAAGTAGAAAATGATTTGAATTTAGGGCTGGAACTGTAAAAAAAAAAAAGAGTCACATTTTAAGAATTGGAAACATTGTCGGGACTAAACAGACGAAAAGACCTTTTTATAACAAGATGTCAAAGTATAATAAACTATTTCTGATTTTATCTCTTCTTCCGTCTCCGTTTTTAACCTTTTAATTGGTTGATAATGTATTTTAAAAGTGTCAATTAAGAATATAAATGATCGCTTGACTTAGTTGCAGCCCGGTTTGAGATGTTAATATTTAATTTCCTAATATTTTATCGTTCTGAAACCCATGGATTCATTTCCCATTTCACACTGAACCATTAGTGATTTATTAAAACTATTAGTGATTCAAATCAAGCGACTGTTTTACCCCGAGGCCGGTTAGTCACAAACGGACATTTCACCAGTTTCAAACGTGATAAACGACAATAATCATAGTAAGGAATATATAGAAATACCTCTCTAGCAGCTGCGCACTTCAGGTCCTGGAGTTTAGCCTGAAATCGTGGGTCATTATTCAAAGCGTCGGCGACTTGTCTGAGCTTGTCTGCGATAAGAACTGGATCAAAATCGTCCTCGGCTGAAAAGAGATGAAAAAAACACCGTTATTAGCCTTTCGCCTGCTTAAGAACATTTTATCTCAATAGGTAAAGGACTTTGGACTGAAATAAAAGACTGTAAAACAAAAAAGCATATCTCTTTTTAGTGTATTTTGGTTATTTTACAATTTAAGGCCAATTTAATACTGTTTTTTTGGGGCGGCAACTAACGATTAATTTTAGTAGTGCCTATAATTTTGATTAGATTACTAGTCAAATTATTATTTCTATTGCACATTAAGACTGCAACTACATTTTAAACCAAATAAAAGGGTGACTGAAGGCTTCTAGATAGATACTATTTATGAATTAAGTGTATTATTGATACAAATATGAAATAGCTTGTGGTTTTTGTACTCTCAGATTTAATAATTCCATAAATTAATAATTAATTAATGATGGCTGACTAGTCACAATTAGCCCTACTGATTATGGCATTTTTAATGATATTTTATATGGTTCCAGGTCAAATTCATAGCGTTTTAAATGTTGTTTTACAGAGCAACTGAGAGTGAAAGATAAAGTAATCAATACTTCAAGTTCAAGCGAAATTTAAACCCAAAATGATTAAAACTGAGCAAAAAAATCAAGCTTTTTTCTGGAATATAACAAAACATGACAGATAATTATGGAAAATGAAAGCGAACTTAGCCACAAACCACTGTGTCATCCCGTCTTACAGTTGCATTCAGTCATTCAACAAGCCACAAATAACAATAAAGTACTTACGACCATCTGTTTCTAAATCTCCGTAATCTTGGAGGCGAGTAGTTACAACATCATCCTGAAATAAATGCGCCAAAACGTCAAAAGTTTGCCGTTCGACCTGCTGTAAGTCCGGAGCCATGGTGATAAATAAAAGGCGAAGCCGATAAACACTCGGGACCTGCAGCGTTGACTTCCGGGTTTTACGACACTACCTGCACGTGCCGCGGTTGTCACGGTAACAGAAGTGTCAATATCCGGTGTAGGCGCGGCGTTTGTTGATTTGAAATACTTTTGCATTCTTGGCTAGTTATTATTATTTTTTTTACTTTTGTTATCGCAGCATTGATTATTGACGTTTTAAAGTTTATTTGAAAACCGTTTGGACAAATTGCGTTTTTAAAAAATGGTCGTAGAATATTTGTATATTTGTATATAGTATTTGTAGTGGTCTAGAAGTTTAGAAATAGAAGTAAGTCCATAACCTTATATGTATTATTATTGTTTATTTATTTTATTTTGTATTTATTTAAATTTTTAAATAGGCCCATCTGTTAGTGCGGTAGGGTGAATATGTAATACGTAAAATAGACAGACAAATATTTGAACTTGTGCACCATCATGGCCACACTTTGTTTGTTTGTTTGTTTGTTATAGTTTTTATATTATTTACAAAAAGTGACAATATCTGCGGTGTCACACTTTAATAGCACCTTGGGAATGACGTGTGTTTGACAGGGAATTCCCCTCTTTCTTTTTTACATCAATTTTTTTTAAAAATGTAATGGTATACAATTAACATTTTTACTAGATTCGATGTTCCAAAAACGTTTAAAAAACATCTGATGTCAAAAAAAAAAAAACGTCATAAAAACTCAAAATAACCTTCATACTGTAACTTTGGCACTTTGTTTCAAACTAAAACATGCGGACTTTGCATGTGCATGAGAAAAGTCCATGCCGTTACCGTTTCACACCACCAGATGGCACTCTTCACCAATAAGTGCGTTTTGCTTTCTGGTAAGTGGAATTCCCATAGAATCCTTCACTCTCAAACCTGAACAGTGTCTGATCATTTCCACTCTTGCTTCGGTCAGATTCTAGGTCGACCACCTCAACCCACCCTGACCACCTGGGGTGCACGGTGGCAAAGGCGGTTAATGCTCTTGCCCAAGAAGGATATCATCGGTTCGATTCCCGGACCAGACCAACATCACATGATCTCTCTGGGTGCTATAACACCTAAAACATTGCATCTCATGTCCTTATTAAAATAAATAATAAATAAAACAAGGACTTGCTGAATGTGGAAGGACATCGAAGGACTCCGACTGTAACGCTTGAATAATAAAGAGGCAGTTGTATGTTTTCTAATTCTATTTTTTGTTATTGTCATTTGAATAAAGACATCATTCCACACATAATAGTCACTGTTACAACATGAAGACCACGCCCACGGTCACTGTTACAACATGAAGACCACGCCCACGGTCACTGTTACAACATGAAGACCACGCCCACGGTCACTGTTACAACATGAAGACCACGCCCACGGTCACTGTTACAACATGAAGACCACGCCCACGGTCACTGTTACAACATGAAGACCACGCCCACGGTCACTGTCCAGGAGAGAACGCGTTAACCAAGAAACTGCAGAAGAAAACAAACCAATTATGGAAATGACATGAATGAAAGAGACGAATGAAGTGGAGCAGCTCGTGTGGGAATCCAGTGACAGACTGCTACACCATGAGAGGTGTAGCTCTGCTGTCAGGGTTTAGGTGTAGCTCTGCTGTCAGGGTTTAGGTGAAGTTCTGCTGTCGGGGTTTAGGTGTAGCTCTGCTGTCAGGGTTTAGGTGTAGCTCTGCTGTCAGGGTTTAGGTGTGTAGCTCTGCTGTCAGGGTTTAGGTGTAGCTCTGCTGTCAGGGTTTAGGTGTAGCTCTGCTGTCAGGGTTTAGGTGTAGCTTTGCTGTAAGGGTTTAGGTGTAGCTCTGCTGTCAGGGTGTAGGTGTAGCTCTGCTGTCAGGGTGTAGGTGTAGCTCTGCTGTAAGGGTTTAGGTGTAGCTCTGCTGTCAGGGTTTAGGTGTAGCTCTGCTGTCAGGGTTTAGGTGTAGCTTTGCTGTAAGGGTTTAGGTGTAGCTTTGCTGTAAGGGTTTAGGTGTAGCTCTGCTGTCAGGGTTTAGGTGTAGCTCTGCTGTCAGGGTTTAGGTGTGTAGCTCTGCTGTCAGGGTTTAGGTGTAGCTCTGCTGTCAGGGTTTAGGTGTAGCTCTGCTGTCAGGGTTTAGGTGTAGCTTTGCTGTAAGGGTTTAGGTGTAGCTCTGCTGTCAGGGTGTAGGTGTAGCTCTGCTGTCAGGGTTTAGGTGTAGCTTTGCTGTAAGGGTTTAGGTGTAGCTCTGCTGTCAGGGTGTAGGTGTAGCTCTGCTGTCAGGGTGTAGGTGTAGCTCTGCTGTAAGGGTTTAGGTGTAGCTCTGCTGTCAGGGTTTAGGTGTAGCTCTGCTGTCAGGGTTTAGGTGTAGCTTTGCTGTAAGGGTTTAGGTGTAGCTCTGCTGTCAGGGTTTAGGTGTAGCTCTGCTGTAAGGGTTTAGGTGTAGCTCTGCTGTCAGGGTTTAGGTGTAGCTCTGCTGTCAGGGTTTAGGTGTAGCTCTGCTGTCAGGGTTTAGGTGTAGCTCTGCTGTCAGGGTTTAGGTGTAGCTTTGCTGTCAGGGTTTAGGTGTAGCTCTGCTGTCAGGGTTTAGGTGTAGAAGAAGAAGAAACACAGAAGATGATCTGATTTACGCTGAACTAAAGGCAAAAGCAAAAAAAACAGTGGCTCAGTCTTCGCCCACAAACCTAAAGATTTGTGGTTCTATTCCATCTCCATCAGTTTCTCTCCACAAATATTGCCTCGTTTCATAAGTACAACAGGTGCAAACAAACGCACTAAACAAAGTCCAAATGAGAAAACAACCTCCAGACCCGTTTGATTGACAGTTTCCCCTCGCTCCGGCGGTTTGCGGCGTGTAGCGGTGAAACGAGCTCCGGCGATAATTTGTTTCCTCGTGGAAAAGTCGCCTTTCATTAATTAGCGAGGAGGTGTTCAGGCCTCTTCTGCTCGCGCTAATTACTCCTCTGTCCACTTCTGTACGAGCTGGATCTGGTTTTGGAGTGCGAGCGCTAATGCGGCGGGACAGCTCTTCAAGCCCGTCTCAGAGAGCTTTTACATGTCCGCGTGTTTGTGGCGTTTGATTTATTCAAGTCTTTCTCTTTCAATCAAATCTTTACACTCCTGAACACCGCTACTTTGTACTTCTGACAATAAATACTAATACATCGACTTAGAATGACCATGATTTGCATTATTCACAATGAAAGCGTTTCGGGGGTTTGTGTCTTTCTTTGTGGAGTTTGCATGTTCCTCCTGTGTCCAAACCTCAACGTCAAGTAAAAGTACTGTACTTTAGTTATATTTCAGGTATGTGTACTTTGACCACGTATGTTTTACAGCAGATACTTTTATTTTTACTTAACACCATTTGAGAGCAAGAATCTGTACTTTCTATAATATCCTGAACACTGTCACATGTAAACACAGTATCCTGAATACTGTGACATGTAAAAACACAGTATCCTGAACACTGTTCCTTGCAAACGCAGTATCCTGAATACTGTGACATGTAAAAACGCAGTATCCTGAACACTGTCACATGTAAACGCAGTATCCTGAACACTGTCACATGTAAACACAGTATCCTGAACACTGTCACATGTAAACGCAGTATCCTGAACACTGTCAAATGTAAACGCAGTATCCTGAATACTGTGACATGTAAACGCAGTATCCTGAACACTGTTCGTTGTAAACGCAGTATCCTGAACATTGTAACATGTAAACGCAGTATCCTGAACACTGTCACATGTAAACGCAGTATCCTGAACACTGTCACATGTAAACGCAGTATCCTGAACACTGTCACATGTAAACGCAGTATCCTGAACACTGTTCCTTGTAAACGCAGTATCCTGAACACTGTCACCTGTAAACGCAGTATCCTGAACACTGTCACATGTAAACACAGTATCCTGAATACTGTGACATGTAAACGCAGTATCCTGAACATTGTTCGTTATAAACGCAGTATCCTGAACACTGTGACATGTAAACACAGTATCCTGAACACTGTGACATGTAAACACAGTATCCTGAATACTGTCACATGTAAACACAGTATCCTGAACACTGTGACATGTAAACACAGTATCCTGAACACTGTTCCTTGCAGACGCAGTATCCTGAACACTGTCACATGCAAACGCAGTATCCTGAACACTGTCACATGTAAACGCAGTATCCTGAACACTGTTCCTTGTAAACGTAGTATCCTGAACACTGTCACATGTAAACGCAGTATCCTGAACACTGTCACATGTAAACGCAGTATCCTGAATACTGTTCCTTGTAAACGCAGTATCCTGAACACTGTGACATGTAAACGCAGTATCCTGAACACTGTCACATGTAAACGCAGTATCCTGAACACTGTCACGTGTAAACGCAGTATCCTGAACACTGTTCCTTGTAAACGCAGTATCCTGAACACTCTGACATGTAAACACAGTATCCTGAACACTGTTCCTTGTAAACGCAGTATCCTAAACACTGTTCCTTGTAAACGCAGTATTCTGAACACTGTCACATGTGAACGCAGTATCCTGAACACTGTTCCTTGTAAACGCAGTATCCTGAACACTGTTCCTTGTAAACGCAGTATCCTGAACACTGTTCCTTGTAAACGCAGTATCCTGAACATTGTCACATGTAAACGCAGTATCCTGAACACTGTTCCTTGTAAACGCAGTATCCTGAACACTGTCACATGTAAACGCAGTATCCTGAACACTGTTCCTTGTAAACGCAGTATCCTGAAAACTGTCACATGTAAACGCAGTATCCTGAACACTGTCACATGTAAACACAGTATCCTGAACACTGTCACATGTAAACGCAGTATCCTGAACACTGTTCCTTGTAAACGCAGTATCCTGAACACTCTGACATGTAAACACAGTATCCTGAATACTGTGACATGTAAACACAGTATCCTGAACACTGTGACATGTAAACACAGTATCCTGAACACTGTCACATGTAAACACACTATCCTGAACACTGTCACATGTAAACACAGTATCCTGAATACTGTCACATGTAAACACAGTATCCTGAACACTGTGACATGTAAACACAGTATCCTGAACACTGTTCCTTGCAGACGCATTATCCTGAACAAACGCAGTATCCTGAACACTGTCACATGTAAACGCAGTATCCTGAACACTGTTCCTTGTAAACGCAGTATCCTGAACACTGTGACATGTAAACACAGTATCCTGAACACTGTGACATGTAAACACAGTATCCTGAACACTGTCACATGTAAACGCAGTATCCTGAACATTGTTCCTTGTAAACGCAGTATCCTGAACACTGTCACATGTAAACGCAGTATCCTGAACACTGTCACATGTAAACGCAGTATCCTGAATACTGTTCCTTGTAAACGCAGTATCCTGAACACTGTGACATGTAAACGCAGTATCCTGAACACTGTCACATGTAAACGCAGTATCCTGAACACTGTCACATGTAAACGCAGTATCCTGAACACTGTTCCTTGTAAACGCAGTATCCTGAACACTGTGACATGTAAACACAGTATCCTGAACACTGTCATATGCAAACGCAGTATCCTGAACACTGTTCCTTGTAAACGCAGTATCCTGAACACTGTTCCTTGTAAACGCAGTATCTTGAACACTGTCACATGTGAACGCAGTATCCTGAACACCGTTCCTTGTAAACGCAGTATTCTGAACACTGTCACATGTAAACGCAGTATCCTGAACACTGTTCCTTGTAAACGCAGTATCCTGAACACTGTTCCTTGTAAACGCAGTATCCTGAACACTTTGACATGTAAACACAGTATCCTGAACACTGTTCCTTGTAAACGCAGTATCCTGAACACTGTGACATGTAAACACAGTATCCTGAACACTGTCATATGCAAACGCAGTATCCTGAACACTGTTCCTTGTAAACGCAGTATCCTGAACACTGTTCCTTGTAAACGCAGTATCCTGAACACTGTCACATGTGAACGCAGTATCCTGAACACTGTTCCTTGTAAACGCAGTATTCTGAACACTGTCACATGTAAACGCAGTATCCTGAACACTGTTCCTTGTAAACGCAGCATCCTGAACACTGTTCCTTGTAAACGCAGTATCCTGAACACTGTGACATGTAAACACAGTATCCTGAACACTGTTCCTTGTAAACGCAGTATCCTGAACACTGTCACATGTAAACGCAGTATCCTGAACACTGTTCGTTGTAAACGTTGTATCCTGAACACTGTGACATGTAAACGCAGTATCCTGAACACTGTCACATGTAAACACAGTATCCTGAACACTGTCACATGTAAACGCAGTATCCTGAACACTGTTCCTTGTAAACACAGTATCCTGAACACTGTTCCTTGTAAACGCAGTATCCTGAACACTGTCACATGTAAACGCAGTATCCTGAACACTGTTCCTTGTAAACGCAGTATCCTAAACACTGTCACATGTAAACGCAGTATCCTGAACACTGTTCCTTGTAAACGCAGTATCCTGAACACTGTCACATGTAAACGCAGTATCCTGAACACTGTCACATGTAAACGCAGTATCCTGAACACTGTCACATGTAAACGCAGTATCCTGAACACTGTTCCTTGTAAACGCAGTATCCTGAACACTGTCACATGTAAACGCAGTATCCTGAACACTGTTCCTTGTAAACGCAGTATCCTGAACACTGTTCCTTGTAAACGCAGTATCCTGAACACTGTCACATGTAAACGCAGTATCCTGAACACTGTTCCTTGTAAACGCAGTATCCTGAACACTGTCACATGTAAACGCAGTATCCTGAACACTGTTCCTTGTAAACGCAGTATCCTGAAAACTGTCACATGTAAACGCAGTATCCTGAACACTGTCACATGTAAACACAGTATCCTGAACACTGTCACATGTAAACGCAGTATCCTGAACACTGTTCCTTGTAAACGCAGTATCCTGAACACTCTGACATGTAAACACAGTATCCTGAATACCGTGACATGTAAACACAGTATCCTGAACACTGTGACATGTAAACACAGTATCCTGAACACTGTCACATGTAAACACACTATCCTGAACACTGTCACATGTAAACACAGTATCCTGAATACTGTCACATGTAAACACAGTATCCTGAACACTGTGACATGTAAACACAGTATCCTGAACACTGTTCCTTGCAGACGCAGTATCCTGAACACTGTGACATGTAAACACAGTATCCTGAACACTGTTCCTTGCAGACGCAGTATCCTGAACAAACGCAGTATCCTGAACACTGTCACATGTAAACGCAGTATCCTGAACACTGTTCCTTGTAAACGCAGTATCCTGAACACTGTGACATGTAAACACAGTATCCTGAACACTGTGACATGTAAACACAGTATCCTGAACACTGTCACATGTAAACGCAGTATCCTGAACATTGTTCCTTGTAAACGCAGTATCCTGAACACTGTCACATGTAAACGCAGTATCCTGAACACTGTCACATGTAAACACAGTATCCTGAATACTGTTCCTTGTAAACGCAGTATCCTGAACACTGTGACATGTAAACGCAGTATCCTGAACACTGTCACATGTAAACGCAGTATCCTGAACACTGTCACATGTAAACGCAGTATCCTGAACACTGTTCCTTGTAAACGCAGTATCCTGAACACTGTGACATGTAAACACAGTATCCTGAACACTGCTCCTTGTAAACGCAGTATCCTGAACACTGTTCCTTGCAGACGCAGTATCCTGAACACTGTGACATGTAAACACAGTATCCTGAACACTGTTCCTTGCAGACGCATTATCCTGAACAAACGCAGTATCCTGAACACTGTCACATGTAAACGCAGTATCCTGAACACTGTTCCTTGTAAACGCAGTATCCTGAACACTGTGACATGTAAACACAGTATCCTGAACACTGTGACATGTAAACACAGTATCCTGAACACTGTCACATGTAAACGCAGTATCCTGAACATTGTTCCTTGTAAACGCAGTATCCTGAACACTGTCACATGTAAACGCAGTATCCTGAACACTGTCACATGTAAACGCAGTATCCTGAATACTGTTCCTTGTAAACGCAGTATCCTGAACACTGTGACATGTAAACGCAGTATCCTGAACACTGTCACATGTAAACGCAGTATCCTGAACACTGTCACATGTAAACGCAGTATCCTGAACACTGTTCCTTGTAAACGCAGTATCCTGAACACTGTGACATGTAAACACAGTATCCTGAACACTGTCATATGCAAACGCAGTATCCTGAACACTGTTCCTTGTAAACGCAGTATCCTGAACACTGTTCCTTGTAAACGCAGTATCTTGAACACTGTCACATGTGAACGCAGTATCCTGAACACCGTTCCTTGTAAACGCAGTATTCTGAACACTGTCACATGTAAACGCAGTATCCTGAACACTGTTCCTTGTAAACGCAGTATCCTGAACACTGTTCCTTGTAAACGCAGTATCCTGAACACTTTGACATGTAAACACAGTATCCTGAACACTGTTCCTTGTAAACGCAGTATCCTGAACACTGTGACATGTAAACACAGTATCCTGAACACTGTCATATGCAAACGCAGTATCCTGAACACTGTTCCTTGTAAACGCAGTATCCTGAACACTGTTCCTTGTAAACGCAGTATCCTGAACACTGTCACATGTGAACGCAGTATCCTGAACACTGTTCCTTGTAAACGCAGTATTCTGAACACTGTCACATGTAAACGCAGTATCCTGAACACTGTTCCTTGTAAACGCAGCATCCTGAACACTGTTCCTTGTAAACGCAGTATCCTGAACACTGTGACATGTAAACACAGTATCCTGAACACTGTTCCTTGTAAACGCAGTATCCTGAACACTGTCACATGTAAACGCAGTATCCTGAACACTGTTCGTTGTAAACGTTGTATCCTGAACACTGTGACATGTAAACGCAGTATCCTGAACACTGTCACATGTAAACACAGTATCCTGAACACTGTCACATGTAAACGCAGTATCCTGAACACTGTTCCTTGTAAACACAGTATCCTGAACACTGTTCCTTGTAAACGCAGTATCCTGAACACTGTCACATGTAAACGCAGTATCCTGAACACTGTTCCTTGTAAACGCAGTATCCTAAACACTGTCACATGTAAACGCAGTATCCTGAACACTGTTCCTTGTAAACGCAGTATCCTGAACACTGTCACATGTAAACGCAGTATCCTGAACACTGTCACATGTAAACGCAGTATCCTGAACACTGTCACATGTAAACGCAGTATCCTGAACACTGTTCCTTGTAAACGCAGTATCCTGAACACTGTCACATGTAAACGCAGTATCCTGAACACTGTTCCTTGTAAACGCAGTATCCTGAACACTGTTCCTTGTAAACGCAGTATCCTGAACACTGTCACATGTAAACGCAGTATCCTGAACACTGTTCCTTGTAAACGCAGTATCCTGAACACTGTCACATGTAAACGCAGTATCCTGAACACTGTTCCTTGTAAACGCAGTATCCTGAAAACTGTCACATGTAAACGCAGTATCCTGAACACTGTCACATGTAAACACAGTATCCTGAACACTGTCACATGTAAACGCAGTATCCTGAACACTGTTCCTTGTAAACGCAGTATCCTGAACACTCTGACATGTAAACACAGTATCCTGAATACCGTGACATGTAAACACAGTATCCTGAACACTGTGACATGTAAACACAGTATCCTGAACACTGTCACATGTAAACACACTATCCTGAACACTGTCACATGTAAACACAGTATCCTGAATACTGTCACATGTAAACACAGTATCCTGAACACTGTGACATGTAAACACAGTATCCTGAACACTGTTCCTTGCAGACGCAGTATCCTGAACACTGTGACATGTAAACACAGTATCCTGAACACTGTTCCTTGCAGACGCAGTATCCTGAACAAACGCAGTATCCTGAACACTGTCACATGTAAACGCAGTATCCTGAACACTGTTCCTTGTAAACGCAGTATCCTGAACACTGTGACATGTAAACACAGTATCCTGAACACTGTGACATGTAAACACAGTATCCTGAACACTGTCACATGTAAACGCAGTATCCTGAACATTGTTCCTTGTAAACGCAGTATCCTGAACACTGTCACATGTAAACGCAGTATCCTGAACACTGTCACATGTAAACACAGTATCCTGAATACTGTTCCTTGTAAACGCAGTATCCTGAACACTGTGACATGTAAACGCAGTATCCTGAACACTGTCACATGTAAACGCAGTATCCTGAACACTGTCACATGTAAACGCAGTATCCTGAACACTGTTCCTTGTAAACGCAGTATCCTGAACACTGTGACATGTAAACACAGTATCCTGAACACTGCTCCTTGTAAACGCAGTATCCTGAACACTGTGACATGTAAACACAGTATCCTGAACACTGTCATATGTAAACGCAGTATCCTGAACACTGTTCCTTGTAAACGCAGTATCCTGAACACTGTTCCTTGTAAACGCAGTATCCTGAACACTGTCACATGTAAACGCAGTATCCTGAACACTGTTCCTTGTAAACGCAGTATTCTGAACACTGTCACATGTAAACGCAGTATCCTGAACACTGTTCCTTGTAAACGCAGCATCCTGAACACTGTTCCTTGTAAACGCAGTATCCTGAACACTGTCACATGTAAACACAGTATCCTGAACACTGTTCCTTGTAAACGCAGTATCCTGAACACTGTTCCTTGTAAACGCAGTATCCTGAAAACTGTCACATGTAAACGCAGTATCCTGAACACTGTCACATGTAAACGCAGTATCCTGAACACTGTTCCTTGCAAACGCAGTATCCTGAACACTGTCTCATGTAAACGCAGTATCCTGAACACTGTCACTTGTAAACGCAGTATCCTGAACACTGTGACATGTAAACACAGTATCCTGAATGCTGTGACATGTAGACACAGTATCCTGAACACTGTCACATGTAAACACAGTATCCTGAACACTGTCACATGTAAACACAGTATCCTGAATACTGTCACATGTAAACACAGTATCCTGAACACTGTGACATGTAAACACAGTATCCTGAACACTGATCCTTGCAAACGCAGTATCCTGAACACTGTGACATGTAAACGCAGTATCCTGAACACTGTTCCTTGTAAACCCAGTATCCTGAACACTGTGACATGTAAACACAGTATCCTGAACACTGTCACATGTAAACGCAGTATCCTGAACACTGTTCCTTGAAAACGCAGTATCCTGAACACTGTTCCTTGTAAACGCAGTATCCTGAACACTGTCACATGTAAACGCAGTATCCTGAACACTGTTCCCTGTAAATGCAGTATTCTGAACACTGTCACATGTAAACGCAGTATCCTGAACACTGTTCCTTGTAAACGCAGTATCCTGAACACTGTTCCTTGTAAACGCAGTATCCTGAACACTGTTCCTTGTAAACGCAGTATCCTGAACACTGTGACATGTAAACACAGTATCCTGAACACTGTTCCTTGTAAACGCAGTCTCCTGAACAGTGTGACATGTAAACGCAGTATCCTGAACACTGTTCATTGTAAACGCAGTATCCTGAACACTGTGACATGTAAACGCAGTATCCTGAACACTGTGACATGTAAACACAGTATCCTGAACACTGATCCTTGCAAACGCAGTATCCTGAACACTGTGACATGTAAACGCAGTATCCTGAACACTGTTCCTTGTAAACGCAGTATCCTGAACACTGTTCCTTGTAAAAGCAGTATCCTGAACACTGTCACATGTGAACGCAGTATCCTGAACACTGTTCCTTGTAAACGCAGTATTCTGAACACTGTCACATGTAAACGCAGTATCCTGAACACTGTTCCTTGTAAACGCAGCATCCTGAACACTGTTCCTTGTAAACGCAGTATCCTGAACACTGTGACATGTAAACACAGTATCCTGAACACTGTTCCTTGTAAACGCAGTATCCTGAACACTGTCACATGTAAACGCAGTATCCTGAACACTGTTCGTTGTAAACGTTGTATCCTGAACACTGTGACATGTAAACGCAGTATCCTGAACACTGTCACATGTAAACACAGTATCCTGAACACTGTCACATGTAAACGCAGTATCCTGAACACTGTTCCTTGTAAACACAGTATCCTGAACACTGTTCCTTGTAAACGCAGTATCCTGAACACTGTCACATGTAAACGCAGTATCCTGAACACTGTTCCTTGTAAACGCAGTATCCTAAACACTGTCACATGTAAACGCAGTATCCTGAACACTGTTCCTTGTAAACGCAGTATCCTGAACACTGTCACATGTAAACGCAGTATCCTGAACACTGTCACATGTAAACGCAGTATCCTGAAAACTGTCACATGTAAACGCAGTATCCTGAACACTGTTCCTTGTAAACGCAGTATCCTGAACACTGTCACATGTAAACGCAGTATCCTGAACACTGTTCCTTGTAAACGCAGTATCCTGAACACTGTTCCTTGTAAACGCAGTATCCTGAACACTGTCACATGTAAACGCAGTATCCTGAACACTGTTCCTTGTAAACGCAGTATCCTGAACACTGTCACATGTAAACGCAGTATCCTGAACACTGTTCCTTGTAAACGCAGTATCCTGAAAACTGTCACATGTAAACGCAGTATCCTGAACACTGTCAGATGTAAACACAGTATCCTGAACACTGTCACATGTAAACGCAGTATCCTGAACACTGTTCCTTGTAAACGCAGTATCCTGAACACTCTGACATGTAAACACAGTATCCTGAATACTGTGACATGTAAACACAGTATCCTGAACACTGTGACATGTAAACACAGTATCCTGAACACTGTCACATGTAAACACACTATCCTGAACACTGTCACATGTAAACACAGTATCCTGAATACTGTCACATGTAAACACAGTATCCTGAACACTGTGACATGTAAACACAGTATCCTGAACACTGTTCCTTGCAGACGCAGTATCCTGAACACTGTGACATGTAAACACAGTATCCTGAACACTGTTCCTTGCAGACGCAGTATCCTGAACAAACGCAGTATCCTGAACACTGTCACATGTAAACGCAGTATCCTGAACACTGTTCCTTGTAAACGCAATATCCTGAACACTGTGACATGTAAACACAGTATCCTGAACACTGTGACATGTAAACACAGTATCCTGAACACTGTCACATGTAAACGCAGTATCCTGAACATTGTTCCTTGTAAACGCAGTATCCTGAACACTGTCACATGTAAACGCAGTATCCTGAACACTGTCACATGTAAACACAGTATCCTGAACACTGTCATATGTAAACGCAGTATCCTGAACACTGTTCCTTGTAAACGCAGTATCCTGAACACTGTTCCTTGTAAACGCAGTATCCTGAACACTGTCACATGTAAACGCAGTATCCTGAACACTGTTCCTTGTAAACGCAGTATTCTGAACACTGTCACATGTAAACGCAGTATCCTGAACACTGTTCCTTGTAAACGCAGCATCCTGAACACTGTTCCTTGTAAACGCAGTATCCTGAACACTGTCACATGTAAACACAGTATCCTGAACACTGTTCCTTGTAAACGCAGTATCCTGAACACTGTTCCTTGTAAACGCAGTATCCTGAAAACTATCACATGTAAACGCAGTATCCTGAACACTGTCACATGTAAACGCAGTATCCTGAACACTGTTCCTTGCAAACGCAGTATCCTGAACACTGTCACATGTAAACGCAGTATCCTGAACACTGTCACTTGTAAACGCAGTATCCTGAACACTGTTCCTTGCAAACGTAGTATCCTGAACACTGTCACTTGTAAATGCAGTATCCTGAACACTGTTCCTTGTAAACGCAGTATCCTGAACACTGTGACATGTAAACACAGTATCCTGAATGCTGTGACATGTAGACACAGTATCCTGAACACTGTCACATGTAAACACAGTATCCTGAACACTGTTCCTTGAAAACGCAGTATCCTGAACACTGTTCCTTGTAAACGCAGTATCCTGAACACTGTCACATGTAAACGCAGTATCCTGAACACTGTTCCTTGTAAATTCAGTATTCTGAACACTGTCACATGTAAACGCAGTATCCTGAACACTGTTCCTTGTAAACGCAGTATCCTGAACACTGTTCCTTGTAAACGCAGTATCCTGAACACTGTTCCTTGTAAACGCAGTATCCTGAACACTGTGACATGTAAACACAGTATCCTGAACACTGTTCCTTGTAAACGCAGTCTCCTGAACACTGTGACATGTAAACGCAGTATCCTGAACACTGTTCGTTTTAAACGCAGTATCCTGAACAATGTGACATGTAAACGCAGTATCCTGAACACTGTGACATGTAAACACAGTATCCTGAACACTGATCCTTGCAAACGCAGTATCCTGAACACTGTGACATGTAAACGCAGTATCCTGAACACTGTTCCTTGTAAACGCAGTATCCTGAACACTGTTCCTTGTAAACGCAGTATCCTGAACACTGTCACATGTGAACGCAGTATCCTGAACACTGTTCCTTGTAAACGCAGTATTCTGAACACTGTCACATGTAAACGCAGTATCCTGAACACTGTTCCTTGTAAATGCAGCATCCTGAACACTGTTCCTTGTAAACGCAGTATCCTGAACACTGTGACATGTAAACACAGTATCCTGAACACTGTTCCTTGTAAACGCAGTATCCTGAACACTGTCACATGTAAACGCAGTATCCTGAACACTGTTCGTTGTAAACGTTGTATCCTGAACACTGTGACATGTAAACGCAGTATCCTGAACACTGTCACATGTAAACACAGTATCCTGAACACTGTCACATGTAAACGCAGTATCCTGAACACTGTTCCTTGTAAACACAGTATCCTGAACACTGTTCCTTGTAAACGCAGTATCCTGAACACTGTCACATGTAAACGCAGTATCCTGAACACTGTTCCTTGTAAACGCAGTATCCTAAACACTGTCACATGTAAACGCAGTATCCTGAACACTGTTCCTTGTAAACGCAGTATCCTGAACACTGTCACATGTAAACGCAGTATCCTGAACACTGTCACATGTAAACGCAGTATCCTGAACACTGTCACATGTAAACGCAGTATCCTGAACACTGTCACTTGTAAACGCAGTATCCTGAACACTGTTCCTTGTAAACGCAGTATCCTGAACACTGTGACATGTAAACACAGTATCCTGAATGCTGTGACATGTAGACACAGTATCCTGAACACTGTCACATGTAAACACAGTATCCTGAACACTGTCACATGTAAACACAGTATCCTGAATACTGTCACATGTAAACACAGTATCCTGAACACTGTGACATGTAAACACAGTATCCTGAACACTGATCCTTGCAAACGCAGTATCCTAAACACTGTGACATGTAAACGCAGTATCCTGAACACTGTTCCTTGTAAACCCAGTATCCTGAACACTGTGACATGTAAACACAGTATCCTGAACACTGTCACATGTAAACGCAGTATCCTGAACACTGTTCCTTGAAAACGCAGTATCCTGAACACTGTCACATGTGAACGCAGTATCCTGAACACTGTTCCTTGTAAACGCAGTATTCTGAACACTGTCACATGTAAACGCAGTATCCTGAACACTGTTCCTTGTAAACGCAGCATCCTGAACACTGTTCCTTGTAAACGCAGTATCCTGAACACTGTGACATGTAAACACAGTTTCCTGAATGCTGTGACATGTAGAAACAGTATCCTGAACACTGTCACATGTAAACACAGTATCCTGAACACTGTCACATGTAAACACAGTATCCTGAATACTGTCTTATGTAAACGCAGTATCCTGAACACTGTTCGTTGTAAACGTTGTATCCTGAACACTGTGACATGTAAACGCAGTAACCTGAACACTGTCACATGTAAACACAGTATCCTGAACACTGTCACATGTAAACGCAGTATCCTGAACACTGTTCCTTGTAAACACAGTATCCTGAACACTGTTCCTTGTAAACGCAGTATCCTGAACACTGTCACATGTAAACGCAGTATCCTGAACACTGTTCCTTGTAAACGCAGTATCCTAAACACAGTCACATGTAAACGCAGTATCCTGAACACTGTTCCTTGTAAACGCAGTATCCTGAACACTGTCACATGTAAACGCAGTATCCTGAACACTGTCACATGTAAACGCAGTATCCTGAACACTGTTCCTTGTAAACGCAGTATCCTGAACACTGTCACATGTAAACGCAGTATCCTGAACACTGTTCCTTGTAAACGCAGTATCCTGAACACTGTTCCTTGTAAACGCAGTATCCTGAACATTGTCACATGTAAACGCAGTATCCTGAACACTGTTCCTTGTAAACGCAGTATCCTGAACACTGTCACATGTAAACGCAGTATCCTGAACACTGTTCCTTGTAAACGCAGTATCCTGAAAACTGTCACATGTAAACGCAGTATCCTGAACACTGTCACATGTAAACACAGTATCCTGAACACTGTCACATGTAAACGCAGTATCCTGAACACTGTTCCTTGTAAACGCAGTATCCTGAACACTCTGACATGTAAACACAGTATCCTGAATACTGTGACATATAAACACAGTATCCTGAACACTGTGACATGTAAACACAGTATCCTGAACACTGTCACATGTAAACACACTATCCTGAACACTGTCACATGTAAACACAGTATCCTGAATACTGTCACATGTAAACACAGTATCCTGAACACTGTGACATGTAAACACAGTATCCTGAACACTGTTCCTTGCAGACGCAGTATCCTGAACACTGTGACATGTAAACACAGTATCCTGAACACTGTTCCTTGCAGACGCAGTATCCTGAACAAACGCAGTATCCTGAACACTGTCACATGTAAACGCAGTATCCTGAACACTGTTCCTTGTAAACGCAGTATCCTGAACACTGTGACATGTAAACACAGTATCCTGAACACTGTGACATGTAAACACAGTATCCTGAACACTGTCACATGTAAACGCAGTATCCTGAACATTGTTCCTTGTAAACGCAGTATCCTGAACACTGTCACATGTAAACGCAGTATCCTGAACACTGTCACATGTAAACGCAGTATCCTGAATACTGTTCCTTGTAAACGCAGTATCCTGAACACTGTGACATGTAAACGCAGTATCCTGAACACTGTCACATGTAAACGCAGTATCCTGAACACTGTCACATGTAAACGCAGTATCCTGAACACTGTTCCTTGTAAACGCAGTATCCTGAACACTGTGACATGTAAACACAGTATCCTGAACACTGTTCCTTGTAAACGCAGTATCCTGAACACTGTGACATGTAAACACAGTATCCTGAACACTGTCACATGTAAACGCAGTATCCTGAACATTGTTCCTTGTAAACGCAGTATCCTGAACACTGTCACATGTAAACGCAGTATCCTGAACACTGTCACATGTAAACGCAGTATCCTGAATACTGTTCCTTGTAAACGCAGTATCCTGAACACTGTGACATGTAAACACAGTATCCTGAACACTGTCATATGCAAACGCAGTATCCTGAACACTGTTCCTTGTAAACGCAGTATCCTGAACACTGTCACATGTGAACGCAGTATCCTGAACACTGTTCCTTGTAAACGCAGTATTCTGAACACTGTCACATGTAAACACAGTATCCTGAACACTGTTCCTTGTAAACGCAGTATCCTGAACACTGTTCCTTGTAAACGCAGTATTCTGAACACTGTCACATGTAAACACAGTATCCTGAACACTGTTCCTTGTAAACGCAGTATCCTGAACACTGTTCCTTGTAAACGCAGTATCCTGAACACTGTGACATGTAAACACAGTATCCTGAACACTGATCCTTGCAAACGCAGTATCCTGAACACTGTGACATGTAAACGCAGTATCCTGAACACTGTTCCTTGTAAACCCAGTATCCTGAACACTGTGACATGTAAACACAGTATCCTGAACACTGTCACATGTAAACGCAGTATCCTGAACACTGTTCCTTGAAAACGCAGTATCCTGAACACTGTCACATGTGAACGCAGTATCCTGAACACTGTTCCTTGTAAACGCAGTATTCTGAACACTGTCACATGTAAACGCAGTATCCTGAACACTGTTCCTTGTAAACGCAGCATCCTGAACACTGTTCCTTGTAAACGCAGTATCCTGAACACTGTGACATGTAAACACAGTTTCCTGAATGCTGTGACATGTAGAAACAGTATCCTGAACACTGTCACATGTAAACACAGTATCCTGAACACTGTCACATGTAAACACAGTATCCTGAATACTGTCACATGTAAACGCAGTATCCTGAACACTGTTCGTTGTAAACGTTGTATCCTGAACACTGTGACATGTAAACGCAGTAACCTGAACACTGTCACATGTAAACACAGTATCCTGAACACTGTCACATGTAAACGCAGTATCCTGAACACTGTTCCTTGTAAACACAGTATCCTGAACACTGTTCCTTGTAAACGCAGTATCCTGAACACTGTCACATGTAAACGCAGTATCCTGAACACTGTTCCTTGTAAACGCAGTATCCTAAACACAGTCACATGTAAACGCAGTATCCTGAACACTGTTCCTTGTAAACGCAGTATCCTGAACACTGTCACATGTAAACGCAGTATCCTGAACACTGTCACATGTAAACGCAGTACTCTGAACACTGTTCCTTGTAAACGCAGTATCCTGAACACTGTCACATGTAAACGCAGTATCCTGAACACTGTTCCTTGTAAACGCAGTATCCTGAACACTGTTCCTTGTAAACGCAGTATCCTGAACATTGTCACATGTAAACGCAGTATCCTGAACACTGTTCCTTGTAAACGCAGTATCCTGAACACTGTCACATGTAAACGCAGTATCCTGAACACTGTTCCTTGTAAACGCAGTATCCTGAAAACTGTCACATGTAAACGCAGTATCCTGAACACTGTCACATGTAAACACAGTATCCTGAACACTGTCACATGTAAACGCAGTATCCTGAACACTGTTCCTTGTAAACGCAGTATCCTGAACACTCTGACATGTAAACACAGTATCCTGAATACTGTGACATATAAACACAGTATCCTGAACACTGTGACATGTAAACACAGTATCCTGAACACTGTCACATGTAAACACACTATCCTGAACACTGTCACATGTAAACACAGTATCCTGAATACTGTCACATGTAAACACAGTATCCTGAACACTGTGACATGTAAACACAGTATCCTGAACACTGTTCCTTGCAGACGCAGTATCCTGAACACTGTGACATGTAAACACAGTATCCTGAACACTGTTCCTTGCAGACGCAGTATCCTGAACAAACGCAGTATCCTGAACACTGTCACATGTAAACGCAGTATCCTGAACACTGTTCCTTGTAAACGCAGTATCCTGAACACTGTGACATGTAAACACAGTATCCTGAACACTGTGACATGTAAACACAGTATCCTGAACACTGTCACATGTAAACGCAGTATCCTGAACATTGTTCCTTGTAAACGCAGTATCCTGAACACTGTCACATGTAAACGCAGTATCCTGAACACTGTCACATGTAAACGCAGTATCCTGAATACTGTTCCTTGTAAACGCAGTATCCTGAAAACTGTGACATGTAAACGCAGTATCCTGAACACTGTCACATGTAAACGCAGTATCCTGAACACTGTCACATGTAAACGCAGTATCCTGAACACTGTTCCTTGTAAACGCAGTATCCTGAACACTGTGACATGTAAACACAGTATCCTGAACACTGTTCCTTGTAAACGCAGTATCCTGAACACTGTGACATGTAAACACAGTATCCTGAACACTGTCATATGCAAACGCAGTATCCTGAACACTGTTCCTTGTAAACGCAGTATCCTGAACACTGTCACATGTGAACGCAGTATCCTGAACACTGTTCCTTGTAAACGCAGTATTCTGAACACTGTCACATGTAAACACAGTATCCTGAACACTGTTCCTTGTAAACGCAGTATCCTGAACACTGTTCCTTGTAAACGCAGTATCCTGAACACTGTGACATGTAAACACAGTATCCTGAACACTGTTCCTTGTAAACGCAGTATCCTGAACACTGTGACATGTAAACACAGTATCCTGAACACTGTCATATGCAAACGCAGTATCCTGAACACTGTTCCTTGTAAACGCAGTATCCTGAACACTGTTCCTTGTAAACGCAGTATCCTGAACACTGTCACATGTGAACGCAGTATCCTGAACACTGTTCCTTGTAAACGCAGTATTCTGAACACTGTCACATGTAAACGCAGTATCCTGAACACTGTTCCTTGTAAGAGCAGTATCCTGAACACTGTTCCTTGTAAACGCAGTATCCTGAACACTGTGACATGTAAACACAGTATCCTGAACACTGTTCCTTGTAAACGCAGTATCCTGAACACTGTCACATGTAAACGCAGTATCCTGAACACTGTTCGTTGTAAACGTTGTATCCTGAACACTGTGACATGTAAACGTTGTATCCTGAACACTGTGACATGTAAACGCAGTATCCTGAACACTGTCACATGTAAACACAGTATCCTGAACACTGTCACATGTAAACGCAGTATCCTGAACACTGTTCCTTGTAAACACAGTATCCTGAACACTGTTCCTTGTAAACGCAGTATCCTGAACACTGTCACATGTAAACGCAGTATCCTGAACACTGTTCCTTGTAAACGCAGTATCCTAAACACTGTCACATGTAAACGCAGTATCCTGAACACTGTTCCTTGTAAACGCAGTATCCTGAACACTGTCACATGTAAACGCAGTATCCTGAACACTGTCACATGTAAACGCAGTATCCTGAACACTGTCACATGTAAACGCAGTATCCTGAACACTGTTCCTTGTAAACGCAGTATCCTGAACACTGTCACATGTAAACGCAGTATCCTGAACACTGTTCCTTGTAAACGCAGTATCCTGAACACTGTTCCTTGTAAACGCAGTATCCTGAACACTGTCACATGTAAACGCAGTATCCTGAACACTGTTCCTTGTAAACGCAGTATCCTGAACACTGTCACATGTAAACGCAGTATCCTGAACACTGTTCCTTGTAAACGCAGTATCCTGAAAACTGTCACATGTAAACGCAGTATCCTGAACACTGTCACATGTAAACACAGTATCCTGAACACTGTCACATGTAAACGCAGTATCCTGAACACTGTTCCTTGTAAACGCAGTATCCTGAACACTCTGACATGTAAACACAGTATCCTGAATACTGTGACATGTAAACACAGTATCCTGAACACTGTGACATGTAAACACAGTATCCTGAACACTGTCACATGTAAACACACTATCCTGAACACTGTCACATGTAAACACAGTATCCTGAATACTGTCACATGTAAACACAGTATCCTGAACACTGTGACATGTAAACACAGTATCCTGAACACTGTTCCTTGCAGACGCAGTATCCTGAACACTGTGACATGTAAACACAGTATCCTGAACACTGTTCCTTGCAGACGCAGTATCCTGAACAAACGCAGTATCCTGAACACTGTCACATGTAAACGCAGTATCCTGAACACTGTTCCTTGTAAACGCAGTATCCTGAACACTGTGATATGTAAACACAGTATCCTGAACACTGTGACATGTAAACACAGTATCCTGAACACTGTCACATGTAAACGCAGTATCCTGAACATTGTTCCTTGTAAACGCAGTATCCTGAACACTGTCACATGTAAACGCAGTATCCTGAACACTGTCACATGTAAACGCAGTATCCTGAATACTGTTCCTTGTAAACGCAGTATCCTGAACACTGTGACATGTAAACGCAGTATCCTGAACACTGTCACATGTAAACGCAGTATCCTGAACACTGTCACATGTAAACGCAGTATCCTGAACACTGTTCCTTGTAAACGCAGTATCCTGAACACTGTGACATGTAAACACAGTATCCTGAACACTGCTCCTTGTAAACGCAGTATCCTGAACACTGTGACATGTAAACACAGTATCCTGAACACTGTCATATGTAAACGGAGTATCCTGAACACTGTTCCTTGTAAACGCAGTATCCTGAACACTGTTCCTTGTAAACGCAGTATCCTGAACACTGTCACATGTAAACGCAGTATCCTGAACACTGTTCCTTGTAAACGCAGTATTCTGAACACTGTCACATGTAAACGCAGTATCCTGAACACTGTTCCTTGTAAACGCAGCATCCTGAACACTGTTCCTTGTAAACGCAGTATCCTGAACACTGTCACATGTAAACACAGTATCCTGAACACTGTTCCTTGTAAACGCAGTATCCTGAACACTGTTCCTTGTAAACGCAGTATCCTGAAAACTGTCACATGTAAACGCAGTATCCTGAACACTGTCACATGTAAACGCAGTATCCTGAACACTGTTCCTTGCAAACGCAGTATCCTGAACACTGTCTCATGTAAACGCAGTATCCTGAACACTGTCACTTGTAAACGCAGTATCCTGAACACTGTTCCTTGCAAACGTAGTATCCTGAAAACTGTCACTTGTAAACGCAGTATCCTGAACACTGTTCCTTGTAAACGCAGTATCCTGAACACTGTGACATGTAAACACAGTATCCTGAATGCTGTGACATGTAGACACAGTATCCTGAACACTGTCACATGTAAACACAGTATCCTGAACACTGTCACATGTAAACACAGTATCCTGAATACTGTCACATGTAAACACAGTATCCTGAACACTGTGACATGTAAACACAGTATCCTGAACACTGATCCTTGCAAACGCAGTATCCTGAACACTGTGACATGTAAACGCAGTATCCTGAACACTGTTCCTTGTAAACCCAGTATCCTGAACACTGTGACATGTAAACACAGTATCCTGAACACTGTTCCTTGTAAACGCAGTATCCTGAACACTGTTCCTTGTAAACGCAGTATCCTGAACACTGTTCCTTGTAAACGCAGTATCCTGAACACTGTGACATGTAAACACAGTATCCTGAACACTGTTCCTTGTAAACGCAGTCTCCTGAACACTGTGACATGTAAACGCAGTATCCTGAACACTGTTCGTTGTAAACGCAGTATCCTGAACACTGTGACATGTAAACGCAGTATCCTGAACACTGTGACATGTAAACACAGTATCCTGAACACTGATCCTTGCAAACGCAGTATCCTGAACACTGTGACGTGTAAACGCAGTATCCTGAACACTGTTCCTTGTAAACGCAGTATCCTGAACACTGTTCCTTGTAAACGCAGTATCCTGAACACTGTCACATGTGAACGCAGTATCCTGAACACTGTTCCTTGTAAACGCAGTATTCTGAACACTGTCACATGTAAACGCAGTATCCTGAACACTGTTCCTTGTAAACGCAGCATCCTGAACACTGTTCCTTGTAAACGCAGTATCCTGAACACTGTGACATGTAAACACAGTATCCTGAACACTGTTCCTTGTAAACGCAGTATCCTGAACACTGTCACATGTAAACGCAGTATCCTGAACACTGTTCGTTGTAAACGTTGTATCCTGAACACTGTGACATGTAAACGCAGTATCCTGAACACTGTCACATGTAAACACAGTATCCTGAACACTGTCACATGTAAACGCAGTATCCTGAACTCTGTTCCTTGTAAACGCAGTATCCTGAACACTGTCACATGTAAACGCAGTATCCTGAACACTGTTCCTTGTAAACGCAGTATCCTAAACACTGTCACATGTAAACGCAGTATCCTGAACACTGTTCCTTGTAAACGCAGTATGCTGAACACTGTCACATGTAAACGCAGTATCCTGAACACTGTCACATGTAAACGCAGTATCCTGAACACTGTCACATGTAAACGCAGTATCCTGAACACTGTTCCTTGTAAACGCAGTATCCTGAACACTGTCACATGTAAACGCAGTATCCTGAACACTGTTCCTTGTAAACGCAGTATCCTGAACACTGTTCCTTGTAAACGCAGTATCCTGAACACTGTCACATGTAAACGCAGTATCCTGAACACTGTTCCTTGTAAACGCAGTATCCTGAACACTGTCACATGTAAAAGCAGTATCCTGAACACTGTTCCTTGTAAACGCAGTATCCTGAAAACTTTCACATGTAAACGCAGTATCCTGAACACTGTCAGATGTAAACACAGTATCCTGAACACTGTCACATGTAAACGCAGTATCCTGAACACTGTTCCTTGTAAACGCAGTATCCTGAACACTCTGACATGTAAACACAGTATCCTGAATACTGTGACATGTAAACACAGTATCCTGAACACTGTGACATGTAAACACAGTATCCTGAACACTGTCACGTGTAAACACACTATCCTGAACACTGTCACATGTAAACACAGTATCCTGAATACTGTCACATGTAAACACAGTATCCTGAACACTGTGACATGTAAACACAGTATCCTGAACACTGTTCCTTGCAGACGCAGTATCCTGAACACTGTGACATGTAAACACAGTATCCTGAACACTGTTTCTTGCAGACGCAGTATCCTGAACAAACGCAGTATCCTGAACACTGTCACATGTAAACGCAGTATCCTGAACACTGTTCCTTGTAAACGCAGTATCCTGAACACTGTGACATGTAAACACAGTATCCTGAACACTGTGACATGTAAACACAGTATCCTGAACACTGTCACATGTAAACGCAGTATCCTGAACATTGTTCCTTGTAAACGCAGTATCCTGAACACTGTCACATGTAAACGCAGTATCCTGAACACTGTCACATGTAAAGACAGTATCCTGAACACTGTCATATGTAAACGCAGTATCCTGAACACTGTTCCTTGTAAACACAGTATCCTGAACACTGTTCCTTGTAAACGCAGTATCCTGAACACTGTCACATGTAAACGCAGTATCCTGAACACTGTTCCTTGTAAACGCAGTATTCTGAACACTGTCACATGTAAACGCAGTATCCTGAACACTGTTTCTTGTAAACGCAGCATCCTGAACACTGTTCCTTGTAAACGCAGTATCCTGAACACTGTCACATGTAAACACAGTATCCTGAACACTGTTCCTTGTAAACGCAGTATCCTGAACACTGTTCCTTGTAAACGCAGTATCCTGAAAACTCTCACATGTAAACGCAGTATCCTGAACACTGTCACATGTAAACGCAGTATCCTGAACACTGTTCCTTGCAAACGCAGTATCCTGAACACTGTCACATGTAAACGCAGTATCCTGAACACTGTCACTTGTAAACGCAGTATCCTGAACACTGTTCCTTGTAAACGTAGTATCCTGAACACTGTCACTTGTAAACACAGTATCCTGAACACTGTGACATGTAAACACAGTATCCTGAACACTGTCACATGTAAACGCAGTATCCTGAACATTGTTCCTTGTAAACGCAGTATCCTGAACACTGTCACATGTAAACGCAGTATCCTGAACACTGTCACATGTAAAGACAGTATCCTGAACACTGTCATATGTAAACGCAGTATCCTGAACACTGTTCCTTGTAAACACAGTATCCTGAACACTGTTCCTTGTAAACGCAGTATCCTGAACACTGTCACATGTAAACGCAGTATCCTGAACACTGTTCCTTGTAAACGCAGTATTCTGAACACTGTCACATGTAAACGCAGTATCCTGAACACTGTTTCTTGTAAACGCAGCATCCTGAACACTGTTCCTTGTAAACGCAGTATCCTGAACACTGTCACATGTAAACACAGTATCCTGAACACTGTTCCTTGTAAACGCAGTATCCTGAACACTGTTCCTTGTAAACGCAGTATCCTGAAAACTCTCACATGTAAACGCAGTATCCTGAACACTGTCACATGTAAACGCAGTATCCTGAACACTGTTCCTTGCAAACGCAGTATCCTGAACACTGTCACATGTAAACGCAGTATCCTGAACACTGTCACTTGTAAACGCAGTATCCTGAACACTGTTCCTTGTAAACGCAGTATCCTGAACACTGTGACATGTAAACACAGTATCCTGAATGCTGTGACATGTAGACACAGTATCCTGAACACTGTCACATGTAAACACAGTATCCTGAACACTGTCACATGTAAACACAGTATCCTGAATACTGTCACATGTAAACACAGTATCCTGAACATTGTGACATGTAAACACAGTATCCTGAAAACTGATCCTTGCAAACGCAGTATCCTGAACACTGTGACATGTAAACGCAGTATCCTGAACACTGTTCCTTGTAAACCCAGTATCCTGAACACTGTGACATGTAAACACAGTATCCTGAACACTGTCACATGTAAACGCAGTATCCTGAACACTGTTCCTTGAAAACGCAGTATCCTGAACACTGTCACATGTGAACGCAGTATCCTGAACACTGTTCCTTGTAAACGCAGTATTCTGAACACTGTCACATGTAAACGCAGTATCCTGAACACTGTTCCTTGTAAAAGCAGCATCCTGAACACTGTTCCTTGTAAACGCAGTATCCTGAACACTGTGACATGTAAACACAGTTTCCTGAATGCTGTGACATGTAGAAACAGTATCCTGAACACTGTCACATGTAAACACAGTATCCTGAACACTGTCACATGTAAACACAGTATCCTGAATACTGTCACATGTAAACGCAGTATCCTGAACACTGTTCGTTGTAAACGTTGTATCCTGAACACTGTGACATGTAAACGCAGTAACCTGAACACTGTCACATGTAAACACAGTATCCTGAACACTGTCACATGTAAACGCAGTATCCTGAACACTGTTCCTTGTAAACACAGTATCCTGAACACTGTTCCTTGTAAACGCAGTATCCTGAACACTGTCACATGTAAACGCAGTATCCTGAACACTGTTCCTTGTAAACGAAGTATCCTAAACACAGTCACATGTAAACGCAGTATCCTGAACACTGTTCCTTGTAAACGCAGTATCCTGAACACTGTCACATGTAAACGCAGTATCCTGAACACTGTCACATGTAAACGCAGTATCCTGAACACTGTTCCTTGTAAACGCAGTATCCTGAACACTGTCACATGTAAACGCAGTATCCTGAACACTGTTCCTTGTAAACGCAGTATCCTGAACACTGTTCCTTGTAAACGCAGTATCCTGAACATTGTCACATGTAAACGCAGTATCCTGAACACTGTTCCTTGTAAACGCAGTATCCTGAACACTGTCACATGTAAACTCAGTATCCTGAACACTGTTCCTTGTAAACGCAGTATCCTGAAAACTGTCACATGTAAACGCAGTATCCTGAACACTGTCACATGTAAACACAGTATCCTGAACACTGTCACATGTAAACGCAGTATCCTGAACACTGTTCCTTGTAAACGCAGTATCCTGAACACTCTGACATGTAAACACAGTATCCTGAATACTGTGACATATAAACACAGTATCCTGAACACTGTGACATGTAAACACAGTATCCTGAACACTGTCACATGTAAACACACTATCCTGAACACTGTCACATGTAAACACAGTATCCTGAATACTGTCACATGTAAACACAGTATCCTGAACACTGTGACATGTAAACACAGTATCCTGAACACTGTTCCTTGCAGACACAGTATCCTGAACACTGTGACATGTAAACACAGTATCCTGAACACTGTTCCTTGCAGACGCAGTATCCTGAACAAACGCAGTATCCTGAACACTGTCACATGTAAACGCAGTATCCTGAACACTGTTCCTTGTAAACGCAGTATCCTGAACACTGTGACATGTAAACACAGTATCCTGAACACTGTGACATGTAAACACAGTATCCTGAACACTGTCACATGTAAACGCAGTATCCTGAACATTGTTCCTTGTAAACGCAGTATCCTGAACACTGTCACATGTAAACGCAGTATCCTGAACACTGTCACATGTAAAGACAGTATCCTGAACACTGTCATATGTAAACGCAGTATCCTGAACACTGTTCCTTGTAAACACAGTATCCTGAACACTGTTCCTTGTAAACGCAGTATCCTGAACACTGTCACATGTAAACGCAGTATCCTGAACACTGTTCCTTGTAAACGCAGTATTCTGAACACTGTCACATGTAAACGCAGTATCCTGAACACTGTTTCTTGTAAACGCAGCATCCTGAACACTGTTCCTTGTAAACGCAGTATCCTGAACACTTTCACATGTAAACACAGTATCCTGAACACTGTTCCTTGTAAACGCAGTATCCTGAACACTGTTCCTTGTAAACGCAGTATCCTGAAAACTCTCACATGTAAACGCAGTATCCTGAACACTGTCACATGTAAACGCAGTATCCTGAACACTGTTCCTTGCAAACGCAGTATCCTGAACACTGTCACATGTAAACGCAGTATCCTGAACACTGTCACTTGTAAACGCAGTATCCTGAACACTGTTCCTTGCAAACGTAGTATCCTGAACACTGTCACTTGTAAACGCAGTATCCTGAACACTGTTCCTTGTAAACGCAGTATCCTGAACACTGTGACATGTAAACACAGTATCCTGAATGCTGTGACATGTAGACACAGTATCCTGAACACTGTCACATGTAAACACAGTATCCTGAACACTGTCACATGTAAACACAGTATCCTGAATACTGTCACATGTAAACACAGTATCCTGAACATTGTGACATGTAAACACAGTATCCTGAACACTGATCCTTGCAAACGCAGTATCCTGAACACTGTGACATGTAAACGCAGTATCCTGAACACTGTTCCTTGTAAACCCAGTATCCTGAACACTGTGACATGTAAACACAGTATCCTGAACACTGTCACATGTAAACGCAGTATCCTGAACACTGTTCCTTGAAAACGCAGTATCCTGAACACTGTCACATGTGAACGCAGTATCCTGAACACTGTTCCTTGTAAACGCAGTATTCTGAACACTGTCACATGTAAACGCAGTATCCTGAACACTGTTCCTTGTAAAAGCAGCATCCTGAACACTGTTCCTTGTAAACGCAGTATCCTGAACACTGTGACATGTAAACACAGTTTCCTGAACACTGTCACATGTAAACACAGTATCCTGAATACTGTCACATGTAAACACAGTATCCTGAACACTGTGACATGTAAACACAGTATCCTGAACACTGTTCCTTGCAGACGCAGTATCCTGAACACTGTGACATGTAAACACAGTATCCTGAACACTGTTCCTTGCAGACGCAGTATCCTGAACACTGTGACATGTAAACACAGTATCCTGAACACTGTTCCTTGCAGACGCAGTATCCTGAACACTGTGACATGTAAACACAGTATCCTGAACACTGTTCCTTGCAGACGCAGTATCCTGAACAAACGCAGTATCCTGAACACTGTCACATGTAAACGCAGTATCCTGAACACTGTTCCTTGTAAACGCAGTATCCTGAACACTGTCACATGTAAACTCAGTATCCTGAACACTGTTCCTTGTAAACGCAGTATCCTGAAAACTGTCACATGTAAACGCAGTATCCTGAACACTGTCACATGTAAACACAGTATCCTGAACACTGTCACATGTAAACGCAGTATCCTGAACACTGTTCCTTGTAAACGCAGTATCCTGAACACTCTGACATGTAAACACAGTATCCTGAATACTGTGACATATAAACACAGTATCCTGAACACTGTGACATGTAAACACAGTATCCTGAACACTGTCACATGTAAACACACTATCCTGAACACTGTCACATGTAAACACAGTATCCTGAATACTGTCACATGTAAACACAGTATCCTGAACACTGTGACATGTAAACACAGTATCCTGAACACTGTTCCTTGCAGACGCAGTATCCTGAACACTGTGACATGTAAACACAGTATCCTGAACACTGTTCCTTGCAGACGCAGTATCCTGAACAAACGCAGTATCCTGAACACTGTCACATGTAAACGCAGTATCCTGAACACTGTTCCTTGTAAACGCAGTATCCTGAACACTGTGACATGTAAACACAGTATCCTGAACACTGTGACATGTAAACACAGTATCCTGAACACTGTCACATGTAAACGCAGTATCCTGAACATTGTTCCTTGTAAACGCAGTATCCTGAACACTGTCACATGTAAACGCAGTATCCTGAACACTGTGACATGTAAACGCAGTATCCTGAACACTGTCACATGTAAACACAGTATCCTGAACACTGTCACATGTAAACGCAGTATCCTGAACACTGTTCCTTGTAAACACAGTATCCTGAACACTGTTCCTTGTAAACGCAGTATCCTGAACACTGTCACATGTAAACGCAGTATCCTGAACACTGTTCCTTGTAAACGCAGTATCCTAAACACTGTCACATGTAAACGCAGTATCCTGAACACTGTTCCTTGTAAACGCAGTATCCTGAACACTGTCACATGTAAACGCAGTATCCTGAACACTGTCACATGTAAACGCAGTATCCTGAACACTGTCACATGTAAACGCAGTATCCTGAACACTGTTCCTTGTAAACGCAGTATCCTGAACACTGTCACATGTAAACGCAGTATCCTGAACACTGTTCCTTGTAAACGCAGTATCCTGAACACTGTTCCTTGTAAACGCAGTATCCTGAACACTGTCACATGTAAACGCAGTATCCTGAACACTGTTCCTTGTAAACACAGTATCCTGAACACTGTCACATGTAAACGCAGTATCCTGAACACTGTTCCTTGTAAACGCAGTATCCTGAAAACTGTCACATGTAAACGCAGTATCCTGAACACTGTCACATGTAAACACAGTATCCTGAACACTGTCACATGTAAACGCAGTATCCTGAACACTGTTCCTTGTAAACGCAGTATCCTGAACACTCTGACATGTAAACACAGTATCCTGAATACTGTGACATGTAAACACAGTATCCTGAACACTGTGACATGTAAACACAGTATCCTGAATACTGTCACATGTAAACATAGTATCCTGAACACTGTGACATGTAAACACAGTTTCCTGAATGCTGTGACATGTAGAAACAGTATCCTGAACACTGTCACATGTAAACACAGTATCCTGAACACTGTCACATGTAAACACAGTATCCTGAATACTGTCACATGTAAACGCAGTATCCTGAACACTGTGACATGTAAACACAGTATCCTGAACACTGTTCCTTGCAGACGCAGTATCCTGAACACTGTGACATGTAAACACAGTATCCTGAACACTGTTCCTTGCAGACGCAGTATCCTGAACACTGTGACATGTAAACACAGTATCCTGAACACTGTTCCTTGCAGACGCAGTATCCTGAACAAACGCAGTATCCTGAACACTGTCACATGTAAACGCAGTATCCTGAACACTGTTCCTTGTAAACGCAGTATCCTGAACACTGTCACATGTAAACTCAGTATCCTGAACACTGTTCCTTGTAAACGCAGTATCCTGAAAACTGTCACATGTAAACGCAGTATCCTGAACACTGTCACATGTAAACACAGTATCCTGAACACTGTCACATGTAAACGCAGTATCCTGAACACTGTTCCTTGTAAACGCAGTATCCTGAACACTCTGACATGTAAACACAGTATCCTGAATACTGTGACATATAAACACAGTATCCTGAACACTGTGACATGTAAACACAGTATCCTGAACACTGTCACATGTAAACACACTATCCTGAACACTGTCACATGTAAACACAGTATCCTGAATACTGTCACATGTAAACACAGTATCCTGAACACTGTGACATGTAAACACAGTATCCTGAACACTGTTCCTTGCAGACGCAGTATCCTGAACACTGTGACATGTAAACACAGTATCCTGAACACTGTTCCTTGCAGACGCAGTATCCTGAACAAACGCAGTATCCTGAACACTGTCACATGTAAACGCAGTATCCTGAACACTGTTCCTTGTAAACGCAGTATCCTGAACACTGTGACATGTAAACACAGTATCCTGAACACTGTGACATGTAAACACAGTATCCTGAACACTGTCACATGTAAACGCAGTATCCTGAACATTGTTCCTTGTAAACGCAGTATCCTGAACACTGTCACATGTAAACGCAGTATCCTGAACACTGTGACATGTAAACGCAGTATCCTGAACACTGTCACATGTAAACACAGTATCCTGAACACTGTCACATGTAAACGCAGTATCCTGAACACTGTTCATTGTAAACACAGTATCCTGAACACTGTTCCTTGTAAACGCAGTATCCTGAACACTGTCACATGTAAACGCAGTATCCTGAACACTGTTCCTTGTAAACGCAGTATCCTAAACACTGTCACATGTAAACGCAGTATCCTGAACACTGTTCCTTGTAAACGCAGTATCCTGAACACTGTCACATGTAAACGCAGTATCCTGAACACTGTCACATGTAAACGCAGTATCCTGAACACTGTCACATGTAAACGCAGTATCCTGAACACTGTTCCTTGTAAACGCAGTATCCTGAACACTGTCACATGTAAACGCAGTATCCTGAACACTGTTCCTTGTAAACGCAGTATCCTGAACACTGTTCCTTGTAAACGCAGTATCCTGAACACTGTCACATGTAAACGCAGTATCCTGAACACTCTGACATGTAAACACAGTATCCTGAATACTGTGACATGTAAACACAGTATCCTGAACACTGTGACATGTAAACACAGTATCCTGAATACTGTCACATGTAAACACAGTATCCTGAACACTGTGACATGTAAACACAGTTTCCTGAATGCTGTGACATGTAGAAACAGTATCCTGAACACTGTCACATGTAAACACAGTATCCTGAACACTGTCACATGTAAACACAGTATCCTGAATACTGTCACATGTAAACGCAGTATCCTGAACACTGTTCGTTGTAAACGTTGTATCCTGAACACTGTGACATGTAAACGCAGTAATCTGAACACTGTCACATGTAAACGCAGTATCCTGAACACTGTTCCTTGTAAACACAGTATCCTGAACACTGTTCCTTGTAAACGCAGTATCCTGAACACTGTCACATGTAAACGCAGTATCCTGAACACTGTTCCTTGTAAACGCAGTATCCTAAACACTGTCACATGTAAACGCAGTATCCTGAACACTGTTCCTTGCAAACGCAGTATCCTGAACACTGTCACATGTAAACGCAGTATCCTGAACACTGTCACTTGTAAACGCAGTATCCTGAACACTGTTCCTTGCAAACGTAGTATCCTGAACACTGTCACTTGTAAACGCAGTATCCTGAACACTGTTCCTTGTAAACGCAGTATCCTGAACACTGTGACATGTAAACACAGTATCCTGAATGCTGTGACATGTAGACACAGTATCCTGAACACTGTCACATGTAAACACAGTATCCTGAACACTGTCACATGTAAACACAGTATCCTGAATACTGTCACATGTAAACACAGTATCCTGAACATTGTGACATGTAAACACAGTATCCTGAACACTGATCCTTGCAAACGCAGTATCCTGAACACTGTGACATGTAAACGCAGTATCCTGAACACTGTTCCTTGTAAACCCAGTATCCTGAACACTGTGACATGTAAACACAGTATCCTGAACACTGTCACATGTAAACGCAGTATCCTGAACACTGTTCCTTGAAAACGCAGTATCCTGAACACTGTCACATGTGAACGCAGTATCCTGAACACTGTTCCTTGTAAACGCAGTATTCTGAACACTGTCACATGTAAACGCAGTATCCTGAACACTGTTCCTTGTAAAAGCAGCATCCTGAACACTGTTCCTTGTAAACGCAGTATCCTGAACACTGTGACATGTAAACACAGTTTCCTGAACACTGTCACATGTAAACACAGTATCCTGAATACTGTCACATGTAAACACAGTATCCTGAACACTGTGACATGTAAACACAGTATCCTGAACACTGTTCCTTGCAGACGCAGTATCCTGAACACTGTGACATGTAAACACAGTATCCTGAACACTGTTCCTTGCAGACGCAGTATCCTGAACACTGTGACATGTAAACACAGTATCCTGAACACTGTTCCTTGCAGACGCAGTATCCTGAACACTGTGACATGTAAACACAGTATCCTGAACACTGTTCCTTGCAGACGCAGTATCCTGAACAAACGCAGTATCCTGAACACTGTCACATGTAAACGCAGTATCCTGAACACTGTTCCTTGTAAACGCAGTATCCTGAACACTGTCACATGTAAACTCAGTAACCTGAACACTGTTCCTTGTAAACGCAGTATCCTGAAAACTGTCACATGTAAACGCAGTATCCTGAACACTGTCACATGTAAACACAGTATCCTGAACACTGTCACATGTAAACGCAGTATCCTGAACACTGTTCCTTGTAAACGCAGTATCCTGAACACTCTGACATGTAAACACAGTATCCTGAATACTGTGACATATAAACACAGTATCCTGAACACTGTGACATGTAAACACAGTATCCTGAACACTGTCACATGTAAACACACTATCCTGAACACTGTCACATGTAAACACAGTATCCTGAATACTGTCACATGTAAACACAGTATCCTGAACACTGTGACATGTAAACACAGTATCCTGAACACTGTTCCTTGCAGACGCAGTATCCTGAACACTGTGACATGTAAACACAGTATCCTGAACACTGTTCCTTGCAGACGCAGTATCCTGAACAAACGCAGTATCCTGAACACTGTCACATGTAAACGCAGTATCCTGAACACTGTTCCTTGTAAACGCAGTATCCTGAACACTGTCACATGTAAACGCAGTATCCTGAACACTGTTCCTTGTAAACGCAGTATCCTGAACACTGTTCCTTGTAAACGCAGTATCCTGAACACTGTCACATGTAAACGCAGTATCCTGAACACTGTTCCTTGTAAACACAGTATCCTGAACACTGTCACATGTAAACGCAGTATCCTGAACACTGTTCCTTGTAAACGCAGTATCCTGAAAACTGTCACATGTAAACGCAGTATCCTGAACACTGTCACATGTAAACACAGTATCCTGAACACTGTCACATGTAAACGCAGTATCCTGAACACTGTTCCTTGTAAACGCAGTATCCTGAACACTCTGACATGTAAACACAGTATCCTGAATACTGTGACATGTAAACACAGTATCCTGAACACTGTGACATGTAAACACAGTATCCTGAATACTGTCACATGTAAACACAGTATCCTGAACACTGTGACATGTAAACACAGTTTCCTGAATGCTGTGACATGTAGAAACAGTATCCTGAACACTGTCACATGTAAACACAGTATCCTGAACACTGTCACATGTAAACACAGTATCCTGAATACTGTCACATGTAAACGCAGTATCCTGAACACTGTGACATGTAAACACAGTATCCTGAACACTGTTCCTTGCAGACGCAGTATCCTGAACACTGTGACATGTAAACACAGTATCCTGAACACTGTTCCTTGCAGACGCAGTATCCTGAACACTGTGACATGTAAACACAGTATCCTGAACACTGTTCCTTGCAGACGCAGTATCCTGAACAAACGCAGTATCCTGAACACTGTCACATGTAAACGCAGTATCCTGAACACTGTTCCTTGTAAACGCAGTATCCTGAACACTGTCACATGTAAACTCAGTATCCTGAACACTGTTCCTTGTAAACGCAGTATCCTGAAAACTGTCACATGTAAACGCAGTATCCTGAACACTGTCACATGTAAACACAGTATCCTGAACACTGTCACATGTAAACGCAGTATCCTGAACACTGTTCCTTGTAAACGCAGTATCCTGAACACTCTGACATGTAAACACAGTATCCTGAATACTGTGACATATAAACACAGTATCCTGAACACTGTGACATGTAAACACAGTATCCTGAACACTGTCACATGTAAACACACTATCCTGAACACTGTCACATGTAAACACAGTATCCTGAATACTGTCACATGTAAACACAGTATCCTGAACACTGTGACATGTAAACACAGTATCCTGAACACTGTTCCTTGCAGACGCAGTATCCTGAACACTGTGACATGTAAACACAGTATCCTGAACACTGTTCCTTGCAGACGCAGTATCCTGAACAAACGCAGTATCCTGAACACTGTCACATGTAAACGCAGTATCCTGAACACTGTTCCTTGTAAACGCAGTATCCTGAACACTGTGACATGTAAACACAGTATCCTGAACACTGTGACATGTAAACACAGTATCCTGAACACTGTCACATGTAAACGCAGTATCTTGAACATTGTTCCTTGTAAACGCAGTATCCTGAACACTGTCACATGTAAACGCAGTATCCTGAACACTGTTCCTTGTAAACGCAGTATCCTGAACACTCTGACATGTAAACACAGTATCCTGAATACTGTGACATGTAAACACAGTATCCTGAACACTGTGACATGTAAACACAGTATCCTGAACACTGTTCCTTGCAGACGCAGTATCCTGAACAAACGCAGTATCCTGAACACTGTCACATGTAAACGCAGTATCCTGAACACTGTTCCTTGTAAACGCAGTATCCTGAACACTGTCACATGTAAACGCAGTATCCTGAACACTGTTCCTTGTAAACGCAGTATCCTGAACACTGTTCCTTGTAAACGCAGTATCCTGAACACTGTCACATGTAAACGCAGTATCCTGAACACTGTTCCTTGTAAACACAGTATCCTGAACACTGTCACATGTAAACGCAGTATCCTGAACACTGTTCCTTGTAAACGCAGTATCCTGAAAACTGTCACATGTAAACGCAGTATCCTGAACACTGTCACATGTAAACACAGTATCCTGAACACTGTCACATGTAAACGCAGTATCCTGAACACTGTTCCTTGTAAACGCAGTATCCTGAACACTCTGACATGTAAACACAGTATCCTGAATACTGTGACATGTAAACACAGTATCCTGAACACTGTGACATGTAAACACAGTATCCTGAATACTGTCACATGTAAACACAGTATCCTGAACACTGTGACATGTAAACACAGTTTCCTGAATGCTGTGACATGTAGAAACAGTATCCTGAACACTGTCACATGTAAACACAGTATCCTGAACACTGTCACATGTAAACACAGTATCCTGAATACTGTCACATGTAAACGCAGTATCCTGAACACTGTGACATGTAAACACAGTATCCTGAACACTGTTCCTTGCAGACGCAGTATCCTGAACACTGTGACATGTAAACACAGTATCCTGAACACTGTTCCTTGCAGACGCAGTATCCTGAACACTGTGACATGTAAACACAGTATCCTGAACACTGTTCCTTGCAGACGCAGTATCCTGAACAAACGCAGTATCCTGAACACTGTCACATGTAAACGCAGTATCCTGAACACTGTTCCTTGTAAACGCAGTATCCTGAACACTGTCACATGTAAACTCAGTATCCTGAACACTGTTCCTTGTAAACGCAGTATCCTGAAAACTGTCACATGTAAACGCAGTATCCTGAACACTGTCACATGTAAACACAGTATCCTGAACACTGTCACATGTAAACGCAGTATCCTGAACACTGTTCCTTGTAAACGCAGTATCCTGAACACTCTGACATGTAAACACAGTATCCTGAATACTGTGACATATAAACACAGTATCCTGAACACTGTGACATGTAAACACAGTATCCTGAACACTGTCACATGTAAACACACTATCCTGAACACTGTCACATGTAAACACAGTATCCTGAATACTGTCACATGTAAACACAGTATCCTGAACACTGTGACATGTAAACACAGTATCCTGAACACTGTTCCTTGCAGACGCAGTATCCTGAACACTGTGACATGTAAACACAGTATCCTGAACACTGTTCCTTGCAGACGCAGTATCCTGAACAAACGCAGTATCCTGAACACTGTCACATGTAAACGCAGTATCCTGAACACTGTTCCTTGTAAACGCAGTATCCTGAACACTGTGACATGTAAACACAGTATCCTGAACACTGTGACATGTAAACACAGTATCCTGAACACTGTCACATGTAAACGCAGTATCCTGAACATTGTTCCTTGTAAACGCAGTATCCTGAACACTGTCACATGTAAACGCAGTATCCTGAACACTGTTCCTTGTAAACGCAGTATCCTGAACACTCTGACATGTAAACACAGTATCCTGAATACTGTGACATGTAAACACAGTATCCTGAACACTGTGACATGTAAACACAGTATCCTGAATACTGTCACATGTAAACACAGTATCCTGAACACTGTGACATGTAAACACAGTTTCTTGAATGCTGTGACATGTAGAAACAGTATCCTGAACACTGTCACATGTAAACACAGTATCCTGAACACTGTCACATGTAAACACAGTATCCTGAATACTGTCACATGTAAACGCAGTATCCTGAACACTGTGACATGTAAACACAGTATCCTGAACACTGTTCCTTGCAGACGCAGTATCCTGAACACTGTGACATGTAAACACAGTATCCTGAACACTGTTCCTTGCAGACGCAGTATCCTGAACACTGTGACATGTAAACACAGTATCCTGAACACTGTTCCTTGCAGACGCAGTATCCTGAACAAACGCAGCATCCTGAACACTGTCACATGTAAACGCAGTATCCTGAACACTGTTCCTTGTAAACGCAGTATCCTGAACACTGTCACATGTAAACTCAGTATCCTGAACACTGTTCCTTGTAAACGCAGTATCCTGAAAACTGTCACATGTAAACGCAGTATCCTGAACACTGTCACATGTAAACACAGTATCCTGAACACTGTCACATGTAAACGCAGTATCCTGAACACTGTTCCTTGTAAACGCAGTATCCTGAACACTCTGACATGTAAACACAGTATCCTGAATACTGTGACATATAAACACAGTATCCTGAACACTGTGACATGTAAACACAGTATCCTGAACACTGTCACATGTAAACACACTATCCTGAACACTGTCACATGTAAACACAGTATCCTGAATACTGTCACATGTAAACACAGTATCCTGAACACTGTGACATGTAAACACAGTATCCTGAACACTGTTCCTTGCAGACGCAGTATCCTGAACACTGTGACATGTAAACACAGTATCCTGAACACTGTTCCTTGCAGACGCAGTATCCTGAACAAACGCAGTATCCTGAACACTGTCACATGTAAACGCAGTATCCTGAACACTGTTCCTTGTAAACGCAGTATCCTGAACACTGTGACATGTAAACACAGTATCCTGAACACTGTGACATGTAAACACAGTATCCTGAACACTGTCACATGTAAACGCAGTATCCTGAACATTGTTCCTTGTAAACGCAGTATCCTGAACACTGTCACATGTAAACGCAGTATCCTGAACACTGTCACATGTAAACGCAGTATCCTGGATACTGTTCCTTGTAAACGCAGTATCCTGAACACTGTGACATGTAAACGCAGTATCCTGAACACTGTCACATGTAAACGCAGTATCCTGAACACTGTCACATGTAAACGCAGTATCCTGAACACTGTTCCTTGTAAACGCAGTATCCTGAACACTGTGACATGTAAACACAGTATCCTGAACACGGTTCCTTGTAAACGCAGTATCCTGAACACTGTGACATGTAAACACAGTATCCTGAACACTGTTCCTTGTAAACGCAGTATCCTGAACACTGTTCCTTGTAAAAGCAGTATCCTGAACACTGTGACATGTAAACACAGTATCCTGAACACTGTTCCTCGTAAACGCAGTATCCTGAACACTGTTCCTTGTAAACGCAGTATCCTGAACACTGTCACATGTAAACGCAGTATCCTGAACACTGTTCCTTGTAAACGCAGTATCCTAAACACCGTCACATGTAAACGCAGTATCCTGAACACTGTTCCTTGTAAACGCAGTATCCTGAACACTGTCACATGTAAACGCAGTATCCTGAACACTGTCACATGTAAACGCAGTATCCTGAACACTGTCACATGTAAACGCAGTATCCTGAACACTGTTCCTTGTAAACGCAGTATCCTGAACACTGTCACATGTAAACGCAGTATCCTGAACACTGTTCCTTGTAAACGCAGTATCCTGAACACTGTTCCTTGTAAACGCAGTATCCTGAACACTGTCACATGTAAACGCAGTATCCTGAACACTGTTCCTTGTAAACACAGTATCCTGAACACTGTCACATGTAAACGCAGTATCCTGAACACTGTTCCTTGTAAACGCAGTATCCTGAAAACTGTCACATGTAAACGCAGTATCCTGAACACTGTCACATGTAAACACAGTATCCTGAACACTGTCACATGTAAACGCAATATCCTGAACACTGTTCCTTGTAAACGCAGTATCCTGAACACTCTGACATGTAAACACAGTATCCTGAATACTGTGACATGTAAACACAGTATCCTGAACACTGTGACATGTAAACACAGTATCCTGAATACTGTCACATGTAAACACAGTATCCTGAACACTGTGACATGTAAACACAGTTTCCTGAATGCTGTGACATGTAGAAACAGTATCCTGAACACTGTCACATGTAAACACAGTATCCTGAACACTGTCACATGTAAACACAGTATCCTGAATACTGTCACATGTAAACGCAGTATCCTGAACACTGTTCGTTGTAAACGTTGTATCCTGAACACTGTGACATGTAAACGCAGTAACCTGAACACTGTCACATGTAAACGCAGTATCCTGAACACTGTTCCTTGTAAACACAGTATCCTGAACACTGTTCCTTGTAAACGCAGTATCCTGAACACTGTCACATGTAAACGCAGTATCCTGAACACTGTTCCTTGTAAACGCAGTATCCTAAACACTGTCACATGTAAACGCAGTATCCTGAACACTGTTCCTTGTAAACGCAGTATCCTGAACACTGTCACATGTAAACGCAGTATCCTGAACACTGTCACATGTAAACGCAGTATCCTGAACACTGTCACATGTAAACGCAGTATCCTGAACACTGTTCCTTGTAAACGCAGTATCCTGAACACTGTCACATGTAAACGCAGTATCCTGAACACTGTTCCTTGTAAACGCAGTATCCTGAACACTGTTCCTTGTAAACGCAGTATCCTGAACACTGTCACATGTAAACGCAGTATCCTGAACACTGTTCCTTGTAAACACAGTATCCTGAACACTGTCACATGTAAACGCAGTATCCTGAACACTGTTCCTTGTAAACGCAGTATCCTGAAAACTGTCACATGTAAACACAGTATCCTGAACACTGTGACATGTAAACACAGTTTCCTGAATGCTGTGACATGTAGAAACAGTATCCTGAACACTGTCACATGTAAACACAGTATCCTGAACACTGTCACATGTAAACACAGTATCCTGAACACTGTCACATGTAAACACAGTATCCTGAATACTGTCACATGTAAACACAGTATCCTGAACACTGTGACATGTAAACACAGTATCCTGAACACTGTTCCTTGCAGACGCAGTATCCTGAACACTGTGACATGTAAACACAGTATCCTGAACACTGTTCCTTGCAGACGCAGTATCCTGAACACTGTGACATGTAAACACAGTATCCTGAACACTGTTCCTTGCAGACGCAGTATCCTGAACAAACGCAGTATCCTGAACACTGTCACATGTAAACGCAGTATCCTGAACACTGTTCCTTGTAAACGCAGTATCCTGAACACTGTCACATGTAAACTCAGTATCCTGAACACTGTTCCTTGTAAACGCAGTATCCTGAAAACTGTCACATGTAAACGCAGTATCCTGAACACTGTCACATGTAAACACAGTATCCTGAACACTGTCACATGTAAACGCAGTATCCTGAACACTGTTCCTTGTAAACGCAGTATCCTGAACACTCTGACATGTAAACACAGTATCCTGAATACTGTGACATATAAACACAGTATCCTGAACACTGTGACATGTAAACACAGTATCCTGAACACTGTCACATGTAAACACACTATCCTGAACACTGTCACATGTAAACACAGTATCCTGAATACTGTCACATGTAAACACAGTATCCTGAACACTGTGACATGTAAACACAGTATCCTGAACACTGTTCCTTGCAGACGCAGTATCCTGAACACTGTGACATGTAAACACAGTATCCTGAACACTGTTCCTTGCAGACGCAGTATCCTGAACAAACGCAGTATCCTGAACACTGTCACATGTAAACGCAGTATCCTGAACACTGTTCCTTGTAAACGCAGTATCCTGAACACTGTGACATGTAAACACAGTATCCTGAACACTGTGACATGTAAACACAGTATCCTGAACACTGTCACATGTAAACGCAGTATCCTGAACATTGTTCCTTGTAAACGCAGTATCCTGAACACTGTCACATGTAAACGCAGTATCCTGAACACTGTCACATGTAAACGCAGTATCCTGGATACTGTTCCTTGTAAACGCAGTATCCTGAACACTGTGACATGTAAACGCAGTATCCTGAACACTGTCACATGTAAACGCAGTATCCTGAACACTGTCACATGTAAACGCAGTATCCTGAACACTGTTCCTTGTAAACGCAGTATCCTGAACACTGTGACATGTAAACACAGTATCCTGAACACTGTTCCTTGTAAACGCAGTATCCTGAACACTGTGACATGTAAACACAGTATCCTGAACACTGTCATATGCAAACGCAGTATCCTGAACACTGTTCCTTGTAAACGCAGTATCCTGAACACTGTCACATGTGAACGCAGTATCCTGAACACTGTTCCTTGTAAACGCAGTATTCTGAACACTGTCACATGTAAACACAGTATCCTGAACACTGTTCCTTGTAAACGCAGTATCCTGAACACTGTTCCTTGTAAAAGCAGTATCCTGAACACTGTGACATGTAAACACAGTATCCTGAACACTGTTCCTCGTAAACGCAGTATCCTGAACACTGTTCCTTGTAAACGCAGTATCCTGAACACTGTCACATGTAAACACAGTATCCTGAACACTGTTCCTTGTAAACGCAGTATCCTGAACACTGTTCCTTGTAAACGCAGTATCCTGAAAACTGTCACATGTAAACGCAGTATCCTGAACACTGTCACATGTAAACGCAGTATCCTGAACACTGTTCCTTGCAAACGCAGTATCCTGAACACTGTCTCATGTAAACGCAGTATCCTGAACACTGTCACTTGTAAACGCAGTATCCTGAACACTGTTCCTTGCAAACGTAGTATCCTGAAAACTGTCACTTGTAAACGCAGTATCCTGAACACTGTTCCTTGTAAACGCAGTATCCTGAACACTGTGACATGTAAACACAGTATCCTGAATGCTGTGACATGTAGACACAGTATCCTGAACACTGTCACATGTAAACACAGTATCCTGAACACTGTCACATGTAAACACAGTATCCTGAATACTGTCACATGTAAACACAGTATCCTGAACACTGTGACATGTAAACACAGTATCCTGAACACTGATCCTTGCAAACGCAGTATCCTGAACACTGTGACATGTAAACGCAGTATCCTGAACACTGTTCCTTGTAAACCCAGTATCCTGAACACTGTGACATGTAAACACAGTATCCTGAACACTGTCACATGTAAACGCAGTATCCTGAACACTGTTCCTTGAAAACGCAGTATCCTGAACACTGTTCCTTGTAAACGCAGTATCCTGAACACTGTCACATGTAAACGCAGTATCCTGAACACTGTTCCTTGTAAATGCAGTATTCTGAACACTGTCACATGTAAACGCAGTATCCTGAACACTGTTCCTTGTAAACGCAGTATCCTGAACACTGTTCCTTGTAAACGCAGTATCCTGAACACTGTTCCTTGTAAACGCAGTATCCTGAACACTGTTACATGTAAACACAGTATCCTGAACACTGTTCCTTGTAAACGCAGTCTCCTGAACACTGTGACATGTAAACGCAGTATCCTGAACACTGTTCGTTGTAAACGCAGTATCCTGAACACTGTGACATGTAAACGCAGTATCCTGAACACTGTGACATGTAAACACAGTATCCTGAACACTGATCCTTGCAAACGCAGTATCCTGAACACTGTGACATGTAAACGCAGTATCCTGAACACTGTTCCTTGTAAACGCAGTATCCTGAACACTGTTCCTTGTAAACGCAGTATCCTGAACACTGTCACATGTGAACGCAGTATCCTGAACACTGTTCCTTGTAAACGCAGTATTCTGAACACTGTCACATGTAAACGCAGTATCCTGAACACTGTTCCTTGTAAACGCAGCATCCTGAACACTGTTCCTTGTAAACGCAGTATCCTGAACACTGTGACATGTAAACACAGTATCCTGAACACTGTTCCTTGTAAACGCAGTATCCTGAACACTTTCACATGTAAACGCAGTATCCTGAACACTGTTCGTTGTAAACGTTGTATCCTGAACACTGTGACATGTAAACGCAGTATCCTGAACACTGTCACATGTAAACACAGTATCCTGAACACTGTCACATGTAAACGCAGTATCCTGAACACTGTTCCTTGTAAACACAGTATCCTGAACACTGTTCCTTGTAAACGCAGTATCCTGAACACTGTCACATGTAAACGCAGTATCCTGAACACTGTTCCTTGTAAACGCAGTATCCTAAACACTGTCACATGTAAACGCAGTATCCTGAACACTGTTCCTTGTAAACGCAGTATCCTGAACACTGTCACATGTAAACGCAGTATCCTGAACACTGTCACATGTAAACGCAGTATCCTGAACACTGTCACATGTAAACGCAGTATCCTGAACACTGTTCCTTGTAAACGCAGTATCCTGAACACTGTCACATGTAAACGCAGTATCCTGAACACTGTTCCTTGTAAACGCAGTATCCTGAACACTGTTCCTTGTAAACGCAGTATCCTGAACACTGTCACATGTAAACGCAGTATCCTGAACACTGTTCCTTGTAAACACAGTATCCTGAACACTGTCACATGTAAACGCAGTATCCTGAACACTGTTCCTTGTAAACGCAGTATCCTGAAAACTGTCACATGTAAACGCAGTATCCTGAACACTGTCACATGTAAACACAGTATCCTGAACACTGTCACATGTAAACGCAGTATCCTGAACACTGTTCCTTGTAAACGCAGTATCCTGAACACTCTGACATGTAAACACAGTATCCTGAATACTGTGACATGTAAACACAGTATCCTGAACACTGTGACATGTAAACACAGTATCCTGAATACTGTCACATGTAAACACAGTATCCTGAACACTGTGACATGTAAACACAGTTTCCTGAATGCTGTGACATGTAGAAACAGTATCCTGAACACTGTCACATGTAAACACAGTATCCTGAACACTGTCACATGTAAACACAGTATCCTGAATACTGTCACATGTAAACGCAGTATCCTGAACACTGTTCGTTGTAAACATTGTATCCTGAACACTGTGACATGTAAACGCAGTAACCTGAACACTGTCACATGTAAACGCAGTATCCTGAACACTGTTCCTTGTAAACACAGTATCCTGAACACTGTTCCTTGTAAACGCAGTATCCTGAACACTGTCACATGTAAACGCAGTATCCTGAACACTGTTCCTTGTAAACGCAGTATCCTAAACACTGTCACATGTAAACGCAGTATCCTGAACACTGTTCCTTGTAAACGCAGTATCCTGAACACTGTCACATGTAAACGCAGTATCCTGAACACTGTCACATGTAAACGCAGTATCCTGAACACTGTCACATGTAAACGCAGTATCCTGAACACTGTTCCTTGTAAACGCAGTATCCTGAACACTGTCACATGTAAACGCAGTATCCTGAACACTGTTCCTTGTAAACGCAGTATCCTGAACACTGTTCCTTGTAAACGCAGTATCCTGAACACTGTCACATGTAAACGCAGTATCCTGAACACTGTTCCTTGTAAACACAGTATCCTGAACACTGTCACATGTAAACGCAGTATCCTGAACACTGTTCCTTGTAAACGCAGTATCCTGAAAACTGTCACATGTAAACGCAGTATCCTGAACACTGTCACATGTAAACACAGTATCCTGAACACTGTCACATGTAAACGCAGTATCCTGAACACTGTTCCTTGTAAACGCAGTATCCTGAACACTCTGACATGTAAACACAGTATCCTGAATACTGTGACATGTAAACACAGTATCCTGAACACTGTGACATGTAAACACAGTATCCTGAATACTGTCACATGTAAACACAGTATCCTGAACACTGTGACATGTAAACACAGTTTCCTGAATGCTGTGACATGTAGAAACAGTATCCTGAACACTGTCACATGTAAACACAGTATCCTGAACACTGTCACATGTAAACACAGTATCCTGAATACTGTCACATGTAAACGCAGTATCCTGAACACTGTTCGTTGTAAACGTTGTATCCTGAACACTGTGACATGTAAACGCAGTAACCTGAACACTGTCACATGTAAACACAGTATCCTGAACACTGTCACATGTAAACGCAGTATCCTGAACACTGTTCCTTGTAAACACAGTATCCTGAACACTGTTCCTTGTAAACGCAGTATCCTGAACACTGTCACATGTAAACGCAGTATCCTGAACACTGTTCCTTGTAAACGCAGTATCCTAAACACAGTCACATGTAAACGCAGTATCCTGAACACTGTTCCTTGTAAACGCAGTATCCTGAACACTGTCACATGTAAACGCAGTATCCTGAACACTGTCACATGTAAACGCAGTATCCTGAACACTGTTCCTTGTAAACGCAGTATCCTGAACACTGTCACATGTAAACGCAGTATCCTGAACACTGTTCCTTGTAAACGCAGTATCCTGAACACTGTTCCTTGTAAACGCAGTATCCTGAACATTGTCACATGTAAACGCAGTATCCTGAACACTGTTCCTTGTAAACGCAGTATCCTGAACACTGTCACATGTAAACTCAGTATCCTGAACACTGTTCCTTGTAAACGCAGTATCCTGAAAACTGTCACATGTAAACGCAGTATCCTGAACACTGTCACATGTAAACACAGTATCCTGAACACTGTCACATGTAAACGCAGTATCCTGAACACTGTTCCTTGTAAACGCAGTATCCTGAACACTCTGACATGTAAACACAGTATCCTGAATACTGTGACATATAAACACAGTATCCTGAACACTGTGACATGTAAACACAGTATCCTGAACACTGTCACATGTAAACACACTATCCTGAACACTGTCACATGTAAACACAGTATCCTGAATACTGTCACATGTAAACGCAGTATCCTGAACACTGTCACATGTAAACACAGTATCCTGAACACTGTCACATGTAAACGCAGTATCCTGAACACTGTTCCTTGTAAACGCAGTATCCTGAACACTCTGACATGTAAACACAGTATCCTGAATACTGTGACATATAAACACAGTATCCTGAACACTGTGACATGTAAACACAGTATCCTGAACACTGTCACATGTAAACACACTATCCTGAACACTGTCACATGTAAACACAGTATCCTGAATACTGTCACATGTAAACACAGTATCCTGAACACTGTCACATGTAAACACAGTATCCTGAACACTGTCACATGTAAACGCAGTATCCTGAACACTGTTCCTTGTAAACGCAGTATCCTGAACACTCTGACATGTAAACACAATATCCTGAATACTGTGACATATAAACACAGTATCCTGAACACTGTGACATGTAAACACAGTATCCTGAACACTGTCACATGTAAACACACTATCCTGAACACTGTCACATGTAAACACAGTATCCTGAATACTGTCACATGTAAACGCAGTATCCTGAACACTGTCACATGTAAACACAGTATCCTGAACACTGTCACATGTAAACGCAGTATCCTGAACACTGTTCCTTGTAAACGCAGTATCCTGAACACTCTGACATGTAAACACAGTATCCTGAATACTGTGACATATAAACACAGTATCCTGAACACTGTGACATGTAAACACAGTATCCTGAACACTGTCACATGTAAACACACTATCCTGAACACTGTCACATGTAAACACAGTATCCTGAATACTGTCACATGTAAACACAGTATCCTGAACACTGTGACATGTAAACACAGTATCCTGAACACTGTTCCTTGCAGACGCAGTATCCTGAACAAACGCAGTATCCTGAACACTGTCACATGTAAACGCAGTATCCTGAACACTGTTCCTTGTAAACGCAGTATCCTGAACACTGTCACATGTAAACTCAGTATCCTGAACACTGTTCCTTGTAAACGCAGTATCCTGAAAACTGTCACATGTAAACGCAGTATCCTGAACACTGTCACATGTAAACACAGTATCCTGAACACTGTCACATGTAAACGCAGTATCCTGAACACTGTTCCTTGTAAACGCAGTATCCTGAACACTCTGACATGTAAACACAGTATCCTGAATACTGTGACATATAAACACAGTATCCTGAACACTGTGACATGTAAACACAGTATCCTGAACACTGTCACATGTAAACACACTATCCTGAACACTGTCACATGTAAACACAGTATCCTGAATACTGTCACATGTAAACACAGTATCCTGAACACTGTGACATGTAAACACAGTATCCTGAACACTGTTCCTTGCAGACGCAGTATCCTGAACACTGTGACATGTAAACACAGTATCCTGAACACTGTTCCTTGCAGACGCAGTATCCTGAACAAACGCAGTATCCTGAACACTGTCACATGTAAACGCAGTATCCTGAACACTGTTCCTTGTAAACGCAGTATCCTGAACACTGTGACATGTAAACACAGTATCCTGAACACTGTGACATGTAAACACAGTATCCTGAACACTGTCACATGTAAACGCAGTATCCTGAACATTGTTCCTTGTAAACGCAGTATCCTGAACACTGTCACATGTAAACGCAGTATCCTGAACACTGTCACATGTAAACGCAGTATCCTGGATACTGTTCCTTGTAAACGCAGTATCCTGAACACTGTGACATGTAAACGCAGTATCCTGAACACTGTCACATGTAAACGCAGTATCCTGAACACTGTCACATGTAAACGCAGTATCCTGAACACTGTTCCTTGTAAACGCAGTATCCTGAACACTGTGACATGTAAACACAGTATCCTGAACACTGTTCCTTGTAAACGCAGTATCCTGAACACTGTGACATGTAAACACAGTATCCTGAACACTGTCACATGTAAACGCAGTATCCTGAACACTGTTCCTTGTAAACGCAGTATCCTGAACACTCTGACATGTAAACACAGTATCCTGAATACTGTGACATGTAAACACAGTATCCTGAACACTGTGACATGTAAACACAGTATCCTGAATACTGTCACATGTAAACACAGTATCCTGAACACTGTGACATGTAAACACAGTTTCCTGAATGCTGTGACATGTAGAAACAGTATCCTGAACACTGTCACATGTAAACACAGTATCCTGAACACTGTCACATGTAAACACAGTATCCTGAATACTGTCACATGTAAACGCAGTATCCTGAACACTGTTCGTTGTAAACGTTGTATCCTGAACACTGTGACATGTAAACGCAGTAACCTGAACACTGTCACATGTAAACACAGTATCCTGAACACTGTCACATGTAAACGCAGTATCCTGAACACTGTTCCTTGTAAACACAGTATCCTGAACACTGTTCCTTGTAAACGCAGTATCCTGAACACTGTCACATGTAAACGCAGTATCCTGAACACTGTTCCTTGTAAACGCAGTATCCTAAACACAGTCACATGTAAACGCAGTATCCTGAACACTGTTCCTTGTAAACGCAGTATCCTGAACACTGTCACATGTAAACGCAGTATCCTGAACACTGTCACATGTAAACGCAGTATCCTGAACACTGTTCCTTGTAAACGCAGTATCCTGAACACTGTCACATGTAAACGCAGTATCCTGAACACTGTTCCTTGTAAACGCAGTATCCTGAACACTGTTCCTTGTAAACGCAGTATCCTGAACATTGTCACATGTAAACGCAGTATCCTGAACACTGTTCCTTGTAAACGCAGTATCCTGAACACTGTCACATGTAAACTCAGTATCCTGAACACTGTTCCTTGTAAACGCAGTATCCTGAAAACTGTCACATGTAAACGCAGTATCCTGAACACTGTCACATGTAAACACAGTATCCTGAACACTGTCACATGTAAACGCAGTATCCTGAACACTGTTCCTTGTAAACGCAGTATCCTGAACACTCTGACATGTAAACACAGTATCCTGAATACTGTGACATATAAACACAGTATCCTGAACACTGTGACATGTAAACACAGTATCCTGAACACTGTCACATGTAAACACACTATCCTGAACACTGTCACATGTAAACACAGTATCCTGAATACTGTCACATGTAAACGCAGTATCCTGAACACTGTCACATGTAAACACAGTATCCTGAACACTGTCACATGTAAACGCAGTATCCTGAACACTGTTCCTTGTAAACGCAGTATCCTGAACACTCTGACATGTAAACACAGTATCCTGAATACTGTGACATATAAACACAGTATCCTGAACACTGTGACATGTAAACACAGTATCCTGAACACTGTCACATGTAAACACACTATCCTGAACACTGTCACATGTAAACACAGTATCCTGAATACTGTCACATGTAAACACAGTATCCTGAACACTGTCACATGTAAACACAGTATCCTGAACACTGTCACATGTAAACGCAGTATCCTGAACACTGTTCCTTGTAAACGCAGTATCCTGAACACTCTGACATGTAAACACAATATCCTGAATACTGTGACATATAAACACAGTATCCTGAACACTGTGACATGTAAACACAGTATCCTGAACACTGTCACATGTAAACACACTATCCTGAACACTGTCACATGTAAACACAGTATCCTGAATACTGTCACATGTAAACGCAGTATCCTGAACACTGTCACATGTAAACACAGTATCCTGAACACTGTCACATGTAAACGCAGTATCCTGAACACTGTTCCTTGTAAACGCAGTATCCTGAACACTCTGACATGTAAACACAGTATCCTGAATACTGTGACATATAAACACAGTATCCTGAACACTGTGACATGTAAACACAGTATCCTGAACACTGTCACATGTAAACACACTATCCTGAACACTGTCACATGTAAACACAGTATCCTGAATACTGTCACATGTAAACACAGTATCCTGAACACTGTGACATGTAAACACAGTATCCTGAACACTGTTCCTTGCAGACGCAGTATCCTGAACAAACGCAGTATCCTGAACACTGTCACATGTAAACGCAGTATCCTGAACACTGTTCCTTGTAAACGCAGTATCCTGAACACTGTCACATGTAAACTCAGTATCCTGAACACTGTTCCTTGTAAACGCAGTATCCTGAAAACTGTCACATGTAAACGCAGTATCCTGAACACTGTCACATGTAAACACAGTATCCTGAACACTGTCACATGTAAACGCAGTATCCTGAACACTGTTCCTTGTAAACGCAGTATCCTGAACACTCTGACATGTAAACACAGTATCCTGAATACTGTGACATATAAACACAGTATCCTGAACACTGTGACATGTAAACACAGTATCCTGAACACTGTCACATGTAAACACACTATCCTGAACACTGTCACATGTAAACACAGTATCCTGAATACTGTCACATGTAAACACAGTATCCTGAACACTGTGACATGTAAACACAGTATCCTGAACACTGTTCCTTGCAGACGCAGTATCCTGAACACTGTGACATGTAAACACAGTATCCTGAACACTGTTCCTTGCAGACGCAGTATCCTGAACAAACGCAGTATCCTGAACACTGTCACATGTAAACGCAGTATCCTGAACACTGTTCCTTGTAAACGCAGTATCCTGAACACTGTGACATGTAAACACAGTATCCTGAACACTGTGACATGTAAACACAGTATCCTGAACACTGTCACATGTAAACGCAGTATCCTGAACATTGTTCCTTGTAAACGCAGTATCCTGAACACTGTCACATGTAAACGCAGTATCCTGAACACTGTCACATGTAAACGCAGTATCCTGGATACTGTTCCTTGTAAACGCAGTATCCTGAACACTGTGACATGTAAACGCAGTATCCTGAACACTGTCACATGTAAACGCAGTATCCTGAACACTGTCACATGTAAACGCAGTATCCTGAACACTGTTCCTTGTAAACGCAGTATCCTGAACACTGTGACATGTAAACACAGTATCCTGAACACTGTTCCTTGTAAACGCAGTATCCTGAACACTGTGACATGTAAACACAGTATCCTGAACACTGTCATATGCAAACGCAGTATCCTGAACACTGTTCCTTGTAAACGCAGTATCCTGAACACTGTCACATGTGAACGCAGTATCCTGAACACTGTTCCTTGTAAACGCAGTATTCTGAACACTGTCACATGTAAACACAGTATCCTGAACACTGTTCCTTGTAAACGCAGTATCCTGAACACTGTTCCTTGTAAAAGCAGTATCCTGAACACTGTGACATGTAAACACAGTATCCTGAACACTGTTCCTCGTAAACGCAGTATCCTGAACACTGTGACATGTAAACACAGTATCCTGAACACTGTCATATGCAAACGCAGTATCCTGAACACTGTTCCCTGTAAACGCAGTATCCTGAACACTGTTCCTTGTAAACGCAGTATCCTGAACACTGTCACATGTGAACGCAGTATCCTGAACACTGTTCCTTGTAAACGCAGTATTCTGAACACTGTCACATGTAAACGCAGTATCCTGAACACTGTTCCTTGTAAACGCAGCATCCTGAACACTGTTCCTTGTAAACGCAGTATCCTGAACACTGTGACATGTAAACACAGTATCCTGAACACTGTTCCTTGTAAACACAGTATCCTGAACACTGTCACATGTAAACGCAGTATCCTGAACACTGTTCGTTGTAAACGTTGTATCCTGAACACTGTGACATGTAAACGCAGTATCCTGAACACTGTCACATGTAAACACAGTATCCTGAACACTGTCACATGTAAACGCAGTATCCTGAACACTGTTCCTTGTAAACACAGTATCCTGAACACTGTTCCTTGTAAACGCAGTATCCTGAACACTATCACATGTAAACGCAGTATCCTGAACACTGTTCCTTGTAAACGCAGTATCCTAAACACTGTCACATGTAAACGCAGTATCCTGAACACTGTTCCTTGTAAACGCAGTATCCTGAACACTGTCACATGTAAACGCAGTATACTGAACACTGTCACATGTAAACGCAGTATCCTGAACACTGTTCCTTGTAAACGCAGTATCCTGAACACTGTCACATGTAATCGCAGTATCCTGAACACTGTTCCTTGTAAACGCAGTATCCTGAACACTGTTCCTTGTAAACGCAGTATCCTGAACACTGTCACATGTAAACGCAGTATCCTGAACACTGTCACATGTAAACGCAGTATCCTGAACACTGTTCCTTGTAAACGCAGTATCCTGAACACTGTCACATGTAAACGCAGTATCCTGAACACTGTTCCTTGTAAACGCAGTATCCTGAAAACTGTCACATGTAAACGCAGTATCCTGAACACTGTCACATGTAAACACAGTATCCTGAACACTGTCACATGTAAACGCAGTATCCTGAACACTGTTCCTTGTAAACGCAGTATCCTGAACACTCTGACATGTAAACACAGTATCCTGAATACTGTGACATGTAAACACAGTATCCTGAACACTGTGACATGTAAACACAGTATCCTGAACACTGTCACATGTAAACACACTATCCTGAACACTGTCACATGTAAACACAGTATCCTGAATACTGTCACATGTAAACACAGTATCCTGAACACTGTGACATGTAAACACAGTATCCTGAACACTGTTCCTTGCAGACGCAGTATCCTGAACACTGTGACATGTAAACACAGTATCCTGAACACTGTTCCTTGCAGACGCAGTATCCTGAACAAACGCAGTATCCTGAACACTGTCACATGTAAACGCAGTATCCTGAACACTGTTCCTTGTAAACGCAGTATCCTGAACACTGTGACATGTAAACACAGTATCCTGAACACTGTGACATGTAAACACAGTATCCTGAACACTGTCACATGTAAACGCAGTATCCTGAACATTGTTCCTTGTAAACGCAGTATCCTGAACACTGTCACATGTAAACGCAGTATCCTGAACATTGTCACATGTAAACGCAGTATCCTGAATACTGTTCCTTGTAAACGCAGTATCCTGAACACTGTGACATGTAAACGCAGTATCCTGAACACTGTCACATGTAAACGCAGTATCCTGAACACTGTCACATGTAAACGCAGTATCCTGAACACTGTTCCTTGTAAACGCAGTATCCTGAACACTGTAACATGTAAACACAGTATCCTGAACACTGCTCCTTGTAAACGCAGTATCCTGAACACTGTGGCATGTAAACACAGTATCCTGAACACTGTCATATGTAAACGCAGTATCCTGAACACTGTTCCTTGTAAACGCAGTATCCTGAACACTGTTCCTTGTAAACGCAGTATCCTGAACACTGTCACATGTAAACGCAGTATCCTGAACACTGTTCCTTGTAAACGCAGTATTCTGAACACTGTCACATGTAAACGCAGTATCCTGAACACTGTTCCTTGTAAACGCAGCATCCTGAACACTGTTCCTTGTAAACGCAGTATCCTGAACACTGTCACATGTAAACACAGTATCCTGAACACTGTTCCTTGTAAACGCAGTATCCTGAACACTGTTCCTTGTAAACGCAGTATCCTGAAAACTGTCACATGTAAACGCAGTATCCTGAACACTGTCACATGTAAACGCAGTATCCTGAACACTGTTCCTTGCAAACGCAGTATCCTGAACACTGTCTCATGTAAACGCAGTATCCTGAACACTGTCACTTGTAAACGCAGTATCCTGAACACTGTTCCTTGCAAACGTAGTATCCTGAAAACTGTCACTTGTAAACGCAGTATCCTGAACACTGTTCCTTGTAAACGCAGTATCCTGAACACTGTGACATGTAAACACAGTATCCTGAATGCTGTGACATGTAGACACAGTATCCTGAACACTGTCACATGTAAACACAGTATCCTGAACACTGTCACATGTAAACACAGTATCCTGAATACTGTCACATGTAAACACAGTATCCTGAACACTGTGACATGTAAACACAGTATCCTGAACACTGATCCTTGCAAACGCAGTATCCTGAACACTGTGACATGTAAACGCAGTATCCTGAACACTGTTCCTTGTAAACCCAGTATCCTGAACACTGTGACATGTAAACACAGTATCCTGAACACTGTCACATGTAAACGCAGTATCCTGAACACTGTTCCTTGAAAACGCAGTATCCTGAACACTGTTCCTTGTAAACGCAGTATCCTGAACACTGTCACATGTAAACGCAGTATCCTGAACACTGTTCCTTGTAAATGCAGTATTCTGAACACTGTCACATGTAAACGCAGTATCCTGAACACTGTTCCTTGTAAACGCAGTATCCTGAACACTGTTCCTTGTAAACGCAGTATCCTGAACACTGTTCCTTGTAAACGCAGTATCCTGAACACTGTTACATGTAAACACAGTATCCTGAACACTGTTCCTTGTAAACGCAGTCTCCTGAACACTGTGACATGTAAACGCAGTATCCTGAACACTGTTCGTTGTAAACGCAGTGTCCTGAACACTGTGACATGTAAACGCAGTATCCTGAACACTGTCACATGTAAACACAGTATCCTGAACACTGATCCTTGCAAACGCAGTATCCTGAACACTGTGACATGTAAACGCAGTATCCTGAACACTGTTCCTTGTAAACGCAGTATCCTGAACACTGTTCCTTGTAAACGCAGTATCCTGAACACTGTCACATGTGAACGCAGTATCCTGAACACTGTTCCTTGTAAACGCAGTATTCTGAACACTGTCACATGTAAACGCAGTATCCTGAACACTGTTCCTTGTAAACGCAGCATCCTGAACACTGTTCCTTGTAAACGCAGTATCCTGAACACTGTGACATGTAAACACAGTATCCTGAACACTGTTCCTTGTAAACGCAGTATCCTGAACACTTTCACATGTAAACACAGTATCCTGAACACTGTTCGTTGTAAACGTTGTATCCTGAACACTGTGACATGTAAACGCAGTATCCTGAACACTGTCACATGTAAACACAGTATCCTGAACACTGTCACATGTAAACGCAGTATCCTGAACACTGTTCCTTGTAAACACAGTATCCTGAACACTGTTCCTTGTAAACGCAGTATCCTGAACACTGTCACATGTAAACGCAGTATCCTGAACACTGTTCCTTGTAAACGCAGTATCCTAAACACTGTGACATGTAAACGCAGTATCCTGAACACTGTTCCTTGTAAACGCAGTATCCTGAACACTGTCACATGTAAACGCAGTATCCTGAACACTGTCACATGTAAACGCAGTATCCTGAACACTGTCACATGTAAACGCAGTATCCTGAACACTGTTCCTTGTAAACGCAGTATCCTGAACACTGTCACATGTAAACGCAGTATCCTGAACACTGTTCCTTGTAAACGCAGTATCCTGAACACTGTTCCTTGTAAACGCAGTATCCTGAACACTGTCACATGTAAACGCAGTATCCTGAACACTGTTCCTTGTAAACACAGTATCCTGAACACTGTCACATGTAAACGCAGTATCCTGAACACTGTTCCTTGTAAAGGCAGTATCCTGAAAACTGTCACATGTAAACGCCGTATCCTGAACACTGTCACATGTAAACACAGTATCCTGAACACTGTCACATGTAAACGCAGTATCCTGAACACTGTTCCTTGTAAACGCAGTATCCTGAACACTCTGACATGTAAACACAGTATCCTGAATACTGTGACATGTAAACACAGTATCCTGAACACTGTGACATGTAAACACAGTATCCTGAATACTGTCACATGTAAACACAGTATCCTGAACACTGTGACATGTAAACACAGTTTCCTGAATGCTGTGACATGTAGAAACAGTATCCTGAACACTGTCACATGTAAACACAGTATCCTGAACACTGTCACATGTAAACACAGTATCCTGAATACTGTCACATGTAAACGCAGTATCCTGAACACTGTTCGTTGTAAACGTTGTATCCTGAACACTGTGACATGTAAACGCAGTAACCTGAACACTGTCACATGTAAACACAGTATCCTGAACACTGTCACATGTAAACGCAGTATCCTGAACACTGTTCCTTGTAAACACAGTATCCTGAACACTGTTCCTTGTAAACGCAGTATCCTGAACATTGTCACATGTAAACGCAGTATCCTGAACACTGTTCCTTGTAAACGCAGTATCCTAAACACAGTCACATGTAAACGCAGTATCCTGAACACTGTTCCTTGTAAACGCAGTATCCTGAACACTGTCACATGTAAACGCAGTATCCTGAACACTGTCACATGTAAACGCAGTATCCTGAACACTGTTCCTTGTAAACGCAGTATCCTGAACACTGTCACATGTAAACGCAGTATCCTGAACACTGTTCCTTGTAAACGCAGTATCCTGAACACTGTTCCTTGTAAACGCAGTATCCTGAACATTGTCACATGTAAACGCAGTATCCTGAACACTGTTCCTTGTAAACGCAGTATCCTGAACACTGTCACATGTAAACTCAGTATCCTGAACACTGTTCCTTGTAAACGCAGTATCCTGAAAACTGTCACATGTAAACGCAGTATCCTGAACACTGTCACATGTAAACACAGTATCCTGAACACTGTCACATGTAAACGCAGTATCCTGAACACTGTTCCTTGTAAACGCAGTATCCTGAACACTCTGACATGTAAACACAGTATCCTGAATACTGTGACATATAAACACAGTATCCTGAACACTGTGACATGTAAACACAGTATCCTGAACACTGTCACATGTAAACACACTATCCTGAACACTGTCACATGTAAACACAGTATCCTGAATACTGTCACATGTAAACACAGTATCCTGAACACTGTGACATGTAAACACAGTATCCTGAACACTGTTCCTTGCAGACGCAGTATCCTGAACACTGTGACATGTAAACACAGTATCCTGAACACTGTTCCTTGCAGACGCAGTATCCTGAACAAACGCAGTATCCTGAACACTGTCACATGTAAACGCAGTATCCTGAACACTGTTCCTTGTAAACGCAGTATCCTGAACACTGTGACATGTAAACACAGTATCCTGAACACTGTGACATGTAAACACAGTATCCTGAACACTGTCACATGTAAACGCAGTATCCTGAACATTGTTCCTTGTAAACGCAGTATCCTGAACACTGTCACATGTAAACGCAGTATCCTGAACACTGTCACATGTAAACGCAGTATCCTGGATACTGTTCCTTGTAAACGCAGTATCCTGAACACTGTGACATGTAAACGCAGTATCCTGAACACTGTCACATGTAAACGCAGTATCCTGAACACTGTCACATGTAAACGCAGTATCCTGAACACTGTTCCTTGTAAACGCAGTATCCTGAACACTGTGACATGTAAACACAGTATCCTGAACACTGTTCCTTGTAAACGCAGTATCCTGAACACTGTGACATGTAAACACAGTATCCTGAACACTGTCATATGCAAACGCAGTATCCTGAACACTGTTCCTTGTAAACGCAGTATCCTGAACACTGTCACATGTGAACGCAGTATCCTGAACACTGTTCCTTGTAAACGCAGTATTCTGAACACTGTCACATGTAAACACAGTATCCTGAACACTGTTCCTTGTAAACGCAGTATCCTGAACACTGTTCCTTGTAAAAGCAGTATCCTGAACACTGTGACATGTAAACACAGTATCCTGAACACTGTTCCTCGTAAACGCAGTATCCTGAACACTGTGACATGTAAACACAGTATCCTGAACACTGTCATAAGCAAACGCAGTATCCTGAACACTGTTCCCTGTAAACGCAGTATCCTGAACACTGTTCCTTGTAAACGCAGTATCCTGAACACTGTCACATGTGAACGCAGTATCCTGAACACTGTTCCTTGTAAACGCAGTATTCTGAACACTGTCACATGTAAACGCAGTATCCTGAACACTGTTCCTTGTAAACGCAGCATCCTGAACACTGTTCCTTGTAAACGCAGTATCCTGAACACTGTGACATGTAAACACAGTATCCTGAACACTGTTCCTTGTAAACACAGTATCCTGAACACTGTCACATGTAAACGCAGTATCCTGAACACTGTTCGTTGTAAACGTTGTATCCTGAACACTGTGACATGTAAACGCAGTATCCTGAACACTGTCACATGTAAACACAGTATCCTGAACACTGTCACATGTAAACGCAGTATCCTGAACACTGTTCCTTGTAAACACAGTATCCTGAACACTGTTCCTTGTAAACGCAGTATCCTGAACACTATCACATGTAAACGCAGTATCCTGAACACTGTTCCTTGTAAACGCAGTATCCTAAACACTGTCACATGTAAACGCAGTATCCTGAACACTGTTCCTTGTAAACGCAGTATCCTGAACACTGTCACATGTAAACGCAGTATACTGAACACTGTCACATGTAAACGCAGTATCCTGAACACTGTCACATGTAAACGCAGTATCCTGAACACTGTTCCTTGTAAACGCAGTATCCTGAACACTGTCACATGTAAACGCAGTATCCTGAACACTGTTCCTTGTAAACGCAGTATCCTGAACACTGTTCCTTGTAAACGCAGTATCCTGAACACTGTCACATGTAAACGCAGTATCCTGAACACTGTCACATGTAAACGCAGTATCCTGAACACTGTTCCTTGTAAACGCAGTATCCTGAACACTGTCACATGTAAACGCAGTATCCTGAACACTGTTCCTTGTAAACGCAGTATCCTGAAAACTGTCACATGTAAACGCAGTATCCTGAACACTGTCACATGTAAACACAGTATCCTGAACACTGTCACATGTAAACGCAGTATCCTGAACACTGTTCCTTGTAAACGCAGTATCCTGAACACTCTGACATGTAAACACAGTATCCTGAATACTGTGACATGTAAACACAGTATCCTGAACACTGTGACATGTAAACACAGTATCCTGAACACTGTCACATGTAAACACACTATCCTGAACACTGTCACATGTAAACACAGTATCCTGAATACTGTCACATGTAAACACAGTATCCTGAACACTGTGACATGTAAACACAGTATCCTGAACACTGTTCCTTGCAGACGCAGTATCCTGAACACTGTGACATGTAAACACAGTATCCTGAACACTGTTCCTTGCAGACGCAGTATCCTGAACAAACGCAGTATCCTGAACACTGTCACATGTAAACGCAGTATCCTGAACACTGTTCCTTGTAAACGCAGTATCCTGAACACTGTGACATGTAAACACAGTATCCTGAACACTGTGACATGTAAACACAGTATCCTGAACACTGTCACATGTAAACGCAGTATCCTGAACATTGTTCCTTGTAAACGCAGTATCCTGAACACTGTCACATGTAAACGCAGTATCCTGAACACTGTCACATGTAAACGCAGTATCCTGAATACTGTTCCTTGTAAACGCAGTATCCTGAACACTGTGACATGTAAACGCAGTATCCTGAACACTGTCACATGTAAACGCAGTATCCTGAACACTGTCACATGTAAACGCAGTATCCTGAACACTGTTCCTTGTAAACGCAGTATCCTGAACACTGTAACATGTAAACACAGTATCCTGAACACTGCTCCTTGTAAACGCAGTATCCTGAACACTGTGGCATGTAAACACAGTATCCTGAACACTGTCATATGTAAACGCAGTATCCTGAACACTGTTCCTTGTAAACGCAGTATCCTGAACACTGTCACATGTAAACGCAGTATCCTGAACACTGTTCCTTGTAAACGCAGTATTCTGAAACCTGTCACATGTAAACGCAGTATCCTGAACACTGTTCCTTGTAAACGCAGCATCCTGAACACTGTTCCTTGTAAACGCAGTATCCTGAACACTGTCACATGTAAACACAGTATCCTGAACACTGTTCCTTGTAAACGCAGTATCCTGAACACTGTTCCTTGTAAACGCAGTATCCTGAAAACTGTCACATGTAAACGCAGTATCCTGAACACTGTCACATGTAAACGCAGTATCCTGAACACTGTTCCTTGCAAACGCAGTATCCTGAACACTGTCTCATGTAAACGCAGTATCCTGAACACTGTCACTTGTAAACGCAGTATCCTGAACACTGTTCCTTGCAAACGTAGTATCCTGAAAACTGTCACTTGTAAACGCAGTATCCTGAACACTGTTCCTTGTAAACGCAGTATCCTGAACACTGTCACATGTAAACGCAGTATCCTGAACACTGTTCCTTGTAAACGCAGTATCCTGAACACTGTCACATGTAAACGCAGTATCCTGAACACTGTTCCTTGTAAACGCAGTATCCTGAACACTGTTCCTTGTAAACGCAGTATCCTGAACATTGTCACATGTAAACGCAGTATCCTGAACACTGTTCCTTGTAAACGCAGTATCCTGAACACTGTCACATGTAAACTCAGTATCCTGAACACTGTTCCTTGTAAACGCAGTATCCTGAAAACTGTCACATGTAAACGCAGTATCCTGAACACTGTCACATGTAAACACAGTATCCTGAACACTGTCACATGTAAACGCAGTATCCTGAACACTGTTCCTTGTAAACGCAGTATCCTGAACACTCTGACATGTAAACACAGTATCCTGAATACTGTGACATATAAACACAGTATCCTGAACACTGTGACATGTAAACACAGTATCCTGAACACTGTCACATGTAAACACACTATCCTGAACACTGTCACATGTAAACACAGTATCCTGAATACTGTCACATGTAAACACAGTATCCTGAACACTGTGACATGTAAACACAGTATCCTGAACACTGTTCCTTGCAGACGCAGTATCCTGAACACTGTGACATGTAAACACAGTATCCTGAACACTGTTCCTTGCAGACGCAGTATCCTGAACAAACGCAGTATCCTGAACACTGTCACATGTAAACGCAGTATCCTGAACACTGTTCCTTGTAAACGCAGTATCCTGAACACTGTGACATGTAAACACAGTATCCTGAACACTGTGACATGTAAACACAGTATCCTGAACACTGTCACATGTAAACGCAGTATCCTTAACATTGTTCCTTGTAAACGCAGTATCCTGAACACTGTCACATGTAAACGCAGTATCCTGAACACTGTCACATGTAAACGCAGTATCCTGGATACTGTTCCTTGTAAACGCAGTATCCTGAACACTGTGACATGTAAACGCAGTATCCTGAACACTGTCACATGTAAACGCAGTATCCTGAACACTGTCACATGTAAACGCAGTATCCTGAACACTGTTCCTTGTAAACGCAGTATCCTGAACACTGTGACATGTAAACACAGTATCCTGAACACTGTTCCTTGTAAACGCAGTATCCTGAACACTGTGACATGTAAACACAGTATCCTGAACACTGTCATATGCAAACGCAGTATCCTGAACACTGTTCCTTGTAAACGCAGTATCCTGAACACTGTCACATGTGAACGCAGTATCCTGAACACTGTTCCTTGTAAACGCAGTATTCTGAACACTGTCACATGTAAACACAGTATCCTGAACACTGTTCCTTGTAAACGCAGTATCCTGAACACTGTTCCTTGTAAAAGCAGTATCCTGAACACTGTGACATGTAAACACAGTATCCTGAACACTGTTCCTCGTAAACGCAGTATCCTGAACACTGTGACATGTAAACACAGTATCCTGAACACTGTCATATGCAAACGCAGTATCCTGAACACTGTTCCCTGTAAACGCAGTATCCTGAACACTGTTCCTTGTAAACGCAGTATCCTGAACACTGTCACATGTGAACGCAGTATCCTGAACACTGTTCCTTGTAAACGCAGTATTCTGAACACTGTCACATGTAAACGCAGTATCCTGAACACTGTTCCTTGTAAACGCAGCATCCTGAACACTGTTCCTTGTAAACGCAGTATCCTGAACACTGTGACATGTAAACACAGTATCCTGAACACTGTTCCTTGTAAACACAGTATCCTGAACACTGTCACATGTAAACGCAGTATCCTGAACACTGTTCGTTGTAAACGTTGTATCCTGAACACTGTGACATGTAAACGCAGTATCCTGAACACTGTCACATGTAAACACAGTATCCTGAACACTGTCACATGTAAACGCAGTATCCTGAACACTGTTCCTTGTAAACACAGTATCCTGAACACTGTTCCTTGTAAACGCAGTATCCTGAACACTATCACATGTAAACGCAGTATCCTGAACACTGTTCCTTGTAAACGCAGTATCCTAAACACTGTCACATGTAAACGCAGTATCCTGAACACTGTTCCTTGTAAACGCAGTATCCTGAACACTGTCACATGTAAACGCAGTATACTGAACACTGTCACATGTAAACGCAGTATCCTGAACACTGTCACATGTAAACGCAGTATCCTGAACACTGTTCCTTGTAAACGCAGTATCCTGAACACTGTCACATGTAAACGCAGTATCCTGAACACTGTTCCTTGTAAACGCAGTATCCTGAACACTGTTCCTTGTAAACGCAGTATCCTGAACACTGTCACATGTAAACGCAGTATCCTGAACACTGTCACATGTAAACGCAGTATCCTGAACACTGTTCCTTGTAAACGCAGTATCCTGAACACTGTCACATGTAAACGCAGTATCCTGAACACTGTTCCTTGTAAACGCAGTATCCTGAAAACTGTCACATGTAAACGCAGTATCCTGAACACTGTCACATGTAAACACAGTATCCTGAACACTGTCACATGTAAACGCAGTATCCTGAACACTGTTCCTTGTAAACGCAGTATCCTGAACACTCTGACATGTAAACACAGTATCCTGAATACTGTGACATGTAAACACAGTATCCTGAACACTGTGACATGTAAACACAGTATCCTGAACACTGTCACATGTAAACACACTATCCTGAACACTGTCACATGTAAACACAGTATCCTGAATACTGTCACATGTAAACACAGTATCCTGAACACTGTGACATGTAAACACACTATCCTGAACACTGTTCCTTGCAGACGCAGTATCCTGAACACTGTGACATGTAAACACAGTATCCTGAACACTGTTCCTTGCAGACGCAGTATCCTGAACAAACGCAGTATCCTGAACACTGTCACATGTAAACGCAGTATCCTGAACACTGTTCCTTGTAAACGCAGTATCCTGAACACTGTGACATGTAAACACAGTATCCTGAACATTGTTCCTTGTAAACGCAGTATCCTGAACACTGTCACATGTAAACGCAGTATCCTGAACACTGTCACATGTAAACGCAGTATCCTGAATACTGTTCCTTGTAAACGCAGTATCCTGAACACTGTGACATGTAAACGCAGTATCCTGAACACTGTCACATGTAAACGCAGTATCCTGAACACTGTCACATGTAAACGCAGTATCCTGAACACTGTTCCTTGTAAACGCAGTATCCTGAACACTGTAACATGTAAACACAGTATCCTGAACACTGCTCCTTGTAAACGCAGTATCCTGAACACTGTGGCATGTAAACACAGTATCCTGAAAACTGTCATATGTAAACGCAGTATCCTGAACACTGTTCCTTGTAAACGCAGTATCCTGAACACTGTTCCTTGTAAACGCAGTATCCTGAACACTGTCACATGTAAACGCAGTATCCTGAACACTGTTCCTTGTAAACGCAGTATTCTGAACACTGTCACATGTAAACGCAGTATCCTGAACACTGTTCCTTGTAAACGCAGCATCCTGAACACTGTTCCTTGTAAACGCAGTATCCTGAACACTGTCACATGTAAACACAGTATCCTGAACACTGTTCCTTGTAAACGCAGTATCCTGAACACTGTTCCTTGTAAACGCAGTATCCTGAAAACTGTCACATGTAAACGCAGTATCCTGAACACTGTCACATGTAAACGCAGTATCCTGAACACTGTTCCTTGCAAACGCAGTATCCTGAACACTGTCTCATGTAAACGCAGTATCCTGAACACTGTCACTTGTAAACGCAGTATCCTGAACACTGTTCCTTGCAAACGTAGTATCCTGAAAACTGTCACTTGTAAACGCAGTATCCTGAACACTGTTCCTTGTAAACGCAGTATCCTGAACACTGTGACATGTAAACACAGTATCCTGAATGCTGTGACATGTAGACACAGTATCCTGAACACTGTCACATGTAAACACAGTATCCTGAACACTGTCACATGTAAACACAGTATCCTGAATACTGTCACATGTAAACACAGTATCCTGAACACTGTGACATGTAAACACAGTATCCTGAACACTGATCCTTGCAAACGCAGTATCCTGAACACTGTGACATGTAAACGCAGTATCCTGAACACTGTTCCTTGTAAACCCAGTATCCTGAACACTGTGACATGTAAACACAGTATCCTGAACACTGTCACATGTAAACGCAGTATCCTGAACACTGTTCCTTGAAAACGCAGTATCCTGAACACTGTTCCTTGTAAACGCAGTATCCTGAACACTGTCACATGTAAACGCAGTATCCTGAACACTGTTCCTTGTAAATGCAGTATTCTGAACACTGTCACATGTAAACGCAGTATCCTGAACACTGTTCCTTGTAAACGCAGTATCCTGAACACTGTTCCTTGTAAACGCAGTATCCTGAACACTGTTCCTTGTAAACGCAGTATCCTGAACACTGTTACATGTAAACACAGTATCCTGAACACTGTTCCTTGTAAACGCAGTCTCCTGAACACTGTGACATGTAAACGCAGTATCCTGAACACTGTTCGTTGTAAACGCAGTATCCTGAACACTGTGACATGTAAACGCAGTATCCTGAACACTGTGACATGTAAACACAGTATCCTGAACACTGATCCTTGCAAACGCAGTATCCTGAACACTGTGACATGTAAACGCAGTATCCTGAACACTGTTCCTTGTAAACGCAGTATCCTGAACACTGTTCCTTGTAAACGCAGTATCCTGAACACTGTCACATGTGAACGCAGTATCCTGAACACTGTTCCTTGTAAACGCAGTATTCTGAACACTGTCACATGTAAACGCAGTATCCTGAACACTGTTCCTTGTAAACGCAGCATCCTGAACACTGTTCCTTGGAAACGCAGTATCCTGAACACTGTGACATGTAAACACAGTATCCTGAACACTGTTCCTTGTAAACGCAGTATCCTGAACACTTTCACATGTAAACGCAGCATCCTGAACACTGTTCGTTGTAAACGTTGTATCCTGAACACTGTGACATGTAAACGCAGTATCCTGAACACTGTCACATGTAAACACAGTATCCTGAACACTGTCACATGTAAACGCAGTATCCTGAACACTGTTCCTTGTAAACACAGTATCCTGAACACTGTTCCTTGTAAACGCAGTATCCTGAACACTGTCACATGTAAACGCAGTATCCTGAACACTGTTCCTTGTAAACGCAGTATCCTAAACACTGTCACATGTAAACGCAGTATCCTGAACACTGTTCCTTGTAAACGCAGTATCCTGAACACTGTCACATGTAAACGCAGTATCCTGAACACTGTCACATGTAAACGCAGTATCCTGAACACTGTCACATGTAAACGCAGTATCCTGAACACTGTTCCTTGTAAACGCAGTATCCTGAACACTGTCACATGTAAACGCAGTATCCTGAACACTGTTCCTTGTAAACGCAGTATCCTGAACACTGTTCCTTGTAAACGCAGTATCCTGAACACTGTCACATGTAAACGCAGTATCCTGAACACTGTTCCTTGTAAACACAGTATCCTGAACACTGTCACATGTAAACGCAGTATCCTGAACACTGTTCCTTGTAAACGCAGTATCCTGAAAACTGTCACATGTAAACGCAGTATCCTGAACACTGTCACATGTAAACACAGTATCCTGAACACTGTTCCTTGTAAACGCAGTATCCTGAACACTCTGACATGTAAACACAGTATCCTGAATACTGTGACATGTAAACACAGTATCCTGAACACTGTGACATGTAAACACAGTATCCTGAACACTGTCACATGTAAACACACTATCCTGAACACTGTCACATGTAAACACAGTATCCTGAATACTGTCACATGTAAACACAGTATCCTGAACACTGTGACATGTAAACACAGTATCCTGAACACTGTTCCTTGCAGACGCAGTATCCTGAACACTGTGACATGTAAACACAGTATCCTGAACACTGTTCCTTGCAGACGCAGTATCCTGAACAAACGCAGTATCCTGAACACTGTCACATGTAAACGCAGTATCCTGAACACTGTTCCTTGTAAACGCAGTATCCTGAACACTGTGACATGTAAACACAGTATCCTGAACACTGTGACATGTAAACACAGTATCCTGAACACTGTCACATGTAAACGCAGTATCCTGAACATTGTTCCTTGTAAACGCAGTATCCTGAACACTGTCACATGTAAACGCAGTATCCTGAACACTGTCACATGTAAACACAGTATCCTGAACACTGTCATATGTAAACGCAGTATCCTGAACACTGTTCCTTGTAAACGCAGTATCCTGAACACTGTTCCTTGTAAACGCAGTATCCTGAACACTGTCACTTGTAAACGCAGTATCCTGAACACTGTTCCTTGTAAACGCAGTATTTTGAACACTGTCACATGTAAACGCAGTATCCTGAACACTGTTCCTTGTAAACGCAGCATCCTGAACACTGTTCCTTGTAAACGCAGTATCCTGAACACTGTCACATGTAAACACAGTATCCTGAACACTGTTCCTTGTAAACGCAGTATCCTGAACACTGTTCCTTGTAAACGCAGTATCCTGAAAACTCTCACATGTAAACGCAGTATCCTGAACACTGTCACATGTAAACGCAGTATCCTGAACACTGTTCCTTGCAAACGCAGTATCCTGAACACTGTCACATGTAAACGCAGTATCCTGAACACTGTCACTTGTAAACGCAGTATCCTGAACACTGTTCCTTGCAAACCCAGTATCCTGAACACTGTGACATGTAAACACAGTATCCTGAACACTGTGACATGTAAACACAGTATCCTGAACACTGTCACATGTAAACGCAGTATCCTGAACACTGTTCCTTGAAAACGCAGTATCCTGAACACTGTCACATGTGAACGCAGTATCCTGAACACTGTTCCTTGTAAACGCAGTATTCTGAACACTGTCACATGTAAACGCAGTATCCTGAACACTGTTCCTTGTAAACGCAGCATCCTGAACACTGTTCATTGTAAACGCAGTATCCTGAACACTGTGACATGTAAACACAGTATCCTGAACACTGTTCCTTGTAAACGCAGTATCCTGAACACTGTCACATGTAAACGCAGTATCCTGAACACTGTTCGTTGTAAACGTTGTATCCTGAACACTGTGACATGTAAACGCAGTATCCTGAACACTGTCACATGTAAACACAGCATCCTGAACACTGTCACATGTAAACGCAGTATCCTGAACACTGTTCCTTGTAAACCCAGTATCCTGAACACTGTGACATGTAAACACAGTATCCTGAACACTGTCACATGTAAACGCAGTATCCTGAACACTGTTCCTTGAAAACGCAGTATCCTGAACACTGTCACATGTGAACGCAGTATCCTGAACACTGTTCCTTGTAAACGCAGTATTCTGAACACTGTCACATGTAAACGCAGTATCCTGAACACTTTTCCTTGTAAACGCAGCATCCTGAACACTGTTCATTGTAAACGCAGTATCCTGAACACTGTGACATGTAAACACAGTATCCTGAACACTGTTCCTTGTAAACGCAGTATCCTGAACACTGTCACATGTAAACGCAGTATCCTGAACACTGTTCGTTGTAAACGTTGTATCCTGAACACTGTGACATGTAAACGCAGTATCCTGAACACTGTCACATGTAAACACAGCATCCTGAACACTGTCACATGTAAACGCAGTATCCTGAACACTGTTCCTTGCAAACGCAGTATCCTGAACACTGTCACATGTAAACGCAGTATCCTGAACACTGTCACTTGTAAACGCAGTATCCTGAACACTGTTCCTTGCAAACGTAGTATCCTGAACACTGTCACTTGTAAACGCAGTATCCTGAACACTGTTCCTTGTAAACGCAGTATCCTGAACACTGTGACATGTAAACACAGTATCCTGAATGCTGTGACATGTAGACACAGTATCCTGAACACTGTCACATGTAAACACAGTATCCTGAACACTGTCACATGTAAACACAGTATCCTGAATACTGTCACATGTAAACACAGTATCCTGAACACTGTGACATGTAAACACAGTATCCTGAACACTGATCCTTGCAAACGCAGTATCCTGAACACTGTGACATGTAAACGCAGTATCCTGAACACTGTTCCTTGTAAACGCAGCATCCTGAACACTGTTCATTGTAAACGCAGTATCCTGAACACTGTGACATGTAAACACAGTATCCTGAACACTGTTCCTTGTAAACGCAGTATCCTGAACACTGTCACATGTAAACGCAGTATCCTGAACACTGTTCGTTGTAAACGTTGTATCCTGAACACTGTGACATGTAAACGCAGTATCCTGAACACTGTCACATGTAAACACAGCATCCTGAACACTGTCACATGTAAACGCAGTATCCTGAACACTGTTCCTTGCAAACGCAGTATCCTGAACACTGTCACATGTAAACGCAGTATCCTGAACACTGTCACTTGTAAACGCAGTATCCTGAACACTGTTCCTTGCAAACGTAGTATCCTGAACACTGTCACTTGTAAACGCAGTATCCTGAACACTGTTCCTTGTAAACGCAGTATCCTGAACACTGTGACATGTAAACACAGTATCCTGAATGCTGTGACATGTAGACACAGTATCCTGAACACTGTCACATGTAAACACAGTATCCTGAACACTGTCACATGTAAACACAGTATCCTGAATACTGTCACATGTAAACACAGTATCCTGAACACTGTGACATGTAAACACAGTATCCTGAACACTGATCCTTGCAAACGCAGTATCCTGAACACTGTGACATGTAAACGCAGTATCCTGAACACTGTCACATGTAAACACAGTATCCTGAACACTGTCACATGTAAACGCAGTATCCTGAACACTGTTCCTTGAAAACGCAGTATCCTGAACACTGTCACATGTGAACGCAGTATCCTGAACACTGTTCCTTGTAAACGCAGTATTGTGAACACTGTCACATGTAAACGCAGTATCCTGAACACTGTTCCTTGTAAACGCAGCATCCTGAACACTGTTCCTTGTAAACGCAGTATCCTGAACACTGTGACATGTAAACACAGTATCCTTAACACTGTTCCTTGTAAACGCAGTATCCTGAACACTGTCACATGTAAACGCAGTATCCTGAACACTGTTCGTTGTAAACGTTGTATCCTGAACACTGTGACATGTAAACGCAGTATCCTGAACACTGTCACATGTAAACACAGTATCCTGAACACTGTCACATGTAAACGCAGTATCCTGAACACTGTTCCTTGTAAACACAGTATCCTGAACACTGTTCCTTGTAAACGCAGTATCCTGAACACTGTCACATGTAAACGCAGTATCCTGAACACTGTTCCGTGTAAACGCAGTATCCTAAACACTGTCACATGTAAACGCAGTATCCTGAACACTGTTCCTTGTAAACGCAGTATCCTGAACACTGTCACATGTAAACGCAGTATCCTGAACACTGTCACATGTAAACGCAGTATCCTGACAACTGTCACATGTAAACACAGTATCCTGAACACTGTCACATGTAAACACAGTATCCTGAATACTGTCACATGTAAACACAGTATCCTGAACACTGACATGTAAACACATTATCCTGAACACTGATCCTTGCAAACGCAGTATCCTGCACACTGTGACATGTAAACGCAGTATCCTGAACACTGTTCCTTGTAAACCCAGTATCCTGAACACTGTCACATGTAAACGCAGTATCCTGAACACTGTTCCGTGTAAACGCAGTATTTTAAACACTGTCACATGTAAACGCAGTATCCTGAACACTGTTCCTTGTAAACGCAGTATCCTGAAAACTGTCACATGTAAACGCAGTATCCTGAACACTGTCACATGTAAACACAGTATCCTGAACACTGTCACATGTAAACGCAGTATCCTGAACACTGTTCCTTGTAAACGCAGTATCCTGAACACTCTGACATGTAAACACAGTATCCTGAATACTGTGATATGTAAACACAGTATCCTGAACACTGTGACATGTAAACACAGTATCCTGAACACTGTCACATGTAAACACACTATCCTGAACACTGTCACATGTAAACACAGTATCCTGAATACTGTCACATGTAAACACAGTATCCTGAACACTGTGCCATGTAAACACAGTATCCTGAACACTGTTCCTTGCAGACGCAGTATCCTGAACACTGTGACATGTAAACACAGTATCCTGAACACTGTTCCTTGCAGACGCAGTATCCTGAACAAACGCAGTATCCTGAACACTGTCACATGTAAACGCAGTATCCTGAACACTGTTCCTTGTAAACGCAGTATCCTGAACACTGTGACATGTAAACACAGTATCCTGAACACTGTGACATGTAAACACAGTATCCTGAACACTGTCACATGAAAACGCAGTATCCTGAACATTGTTCCTTGTAAACGCAGTATCCTGAACACTGTCACATGTAAACGCAGTATCCTGAACACTGTCACATGTAAACGCAGTATCCTGAATACTGTTCCTTGTAAACGCAGTATCCTGAACACTGTGACATGTAAACGCAGTATCCTGAACACTGTCACATGTAAACGCAGTATCCTGAACACTGTCACATGTAAACGCAGTATCCTGAACACTGTCACATGTAAACGCAGTATCCTGAACACTGTGACATGTAAACACAGTATCCTGAACACTGCTCCTTGTAAACGCAGTATCCTGAACACTGTGACATGTAAACACAGTATCCTGAACACTGTCATATGTAAACGCAGTATCCTGAACACTGTTCCTTGTAAACGCAGTATCCTGAACACTGTTCCTTGTAAACGCAGTATCCTGAACACTGTCACATGTAAACGCAGTATCCTGAACACTGTTCCTTGTAAACGCAGTATTCTGAACACTGTCACATGTAAACGCAGTATCCTGAACACTGTTCCTTGTAAACGCAGCATCCTGAACACTGTTCCTTGTAAACGCAGTATCCTGAACACTGTCACATGTAAACACAGTATCCTGAACACTGTTCCTTGTAAACGCAGTATCCTGAACACTGTTCCTTGTAAACGCAGTATCCTGAAAACTGTTACATGTAAACGCAGTATCCTGAACACTGTCACATGTAAACGCAGTATCCTGAACACTGTTCCTTGCAAACGCAGTATCCTGAACACTGTCTCATGTAAACGCAGTATCCTGAACACTGTCACTTGTAAACGCAGTATCCTGAACACTGTCACATGTAAACACACTATCCTGAACACTGTCACATGTAAACACAGTATCCTGAATACTGTCACATGTAAACACAGTATACTGAACACTGTGACATGTAAACACAGTATCCTGAACACTGTTCCTTGCAGACGCAGTATCCTGAACACTGTGACATGTAAACACAGTATCCTGAACACTGTTCCTTGCAGACGCAGTATCCTGAACAAACGCAGTATCCTGAACACTGTCACATGTAAACGCAGTATCCTGAACACTGTTCCTTGTAAACGCAGTATCCTGAACACTGTGACATGTAAACACAGTATCCTGAACACTGTGACATGTAAACACAGTATCCTGAACACTGTCACATGTAAACGCAGTATCCTGAACATTGTTCCTTGTAAACGCAGTATCCTGAACACTGTCACATGTAAACGCAGTATCCTGAACACTGTCACATGTAAACGCAGTATCCTGAATACTGTTCCTTGTAAACGCATTATCCTGAACACTGTGACATGTAAACGCAGTATCCTGAACACTGTCACATGTAAACGCAGTATCCTGAACACTGTCACATGTAAACGCAGTATCCTGAACACTGTTCCTTGTAAACGCAGTATCCTGAACACTGTGACATGTAAACACAGTATCCTGAACACTGCTCCTTGTAAACGCAGTATCCTGAACACTGTGACATGTAAACACAGTATCCTGAACACTGTCATATGTAAACGCAGTATCCTGAACACTGTTCCTTGTAAACGCAGTATCCTGAACACTGTTCCTTGTAAACGCAGTATCCTGAACACTGTCACATGTAAACGCAGTATCCTGAACACTGTTCCTTGTAAACGCAGTATCCTGAACACTGTGACATGTAAACACAGTATCCTGAACACTGCTCCTTGTAAACGCAGTATCCTGAACACTGTGACATGTAAACACAGTATCCTGAACACTGTCATATGTAAACGCAGTATCCTGAACACTGTTCCTTGTAAACGCAGTATCCTGAACACTGTTCCTTGTAAACGCAGTATCCTGAACACTGTCACATGTAAACGCAGTATCCTGAACACTGTTCCTTGTAAACGCAGTATTCTGAACACTGTCACATGTAAACGCAGTATCCTTAACACTGTTCCTTGTAAACGCAGCATCCTGAACACTGTTCCTTGTAAACGCAGTATCCTGAACACTGTCACATGTAAACACAGTATCCTGAACACTGTTCCTTGTAAACGCAGTATCCTGAACACTGTTCCTTGTAAACGCAGTATCCTGAAAACTGTCACATGTAAACGCAGTATCCTGAACACTGTCACATGTAAACGCAGTATCCTGAACACTGTTCCTTGCAAACGCAGTATCCTGAACACTGTCTCATGTAAACGCAGTATCCTGAACACTGTCACTTGTAAACGCAGTATCCTGAACACTGTCACATGTAAACACACTATCCTGAACACTGTCACATGTAAACACAGTATCCTGAATACTGTCACATGTAAACACAGTATCCTGAACACTGTGACATGTAAACACAGTATCCTGAACACTGTTCCTTGCAGACGCAGTATCCTGAACACTGTGACATGTAAACACAGTATCCTGAACACTGTTCCTTGCAGACGCAGTATCCTGAACAAACGCAGTATCCTGAACACTGTCACATGTAAACGCAGTATCCTGAACACTGTTCCTTGTAAACGCAGTATCCTGAACACTGTGACATGTAAACACAGTATCCTGAACACTGTGACATGTAAACACAGTATCCTGAACACTGTCACATGTAAACGCAGTATCCTGAACATTGTTCCTTGTAAACGCAGTATCCTGAACACTGTCACATGTAAACGCAGTATCCTGAACACTGTCACATGTAAACGCAGTATCCTGAATACTGTTCCTTGTAAACGCAGTATCCTGAACACTGTGACATGTAAACGCAGTATCCTGAACACTGTCACATGTAAACGCAGTATCCTGAACACTGTCACATGTAAACGCAGTATCCTGAACACTGTTCCTTGTAAACGCAGTATCCTGAACACTGTGACATGTAAACACAGTATCCTGAACACTGCTCCTTGTAAACGCAGTATCCTGAACACTGTGACATGTAAACACAGTATCCTGAACACTGTCATATGTAAACGCAGTATCCTGAACACTGTTCCTTGTAAACGCAGTATCCTGAACACTGTTCCTTGTAAACGCAGTATCCTGAACACTGTCACATGTAAACGCAGTATCCTGAACACTGTTCCTTGTAAACGCAGTATTCTGAACACTGTCACATGTAAACGCAGTATCCTGAACACTGTTCCTTGTAAACGCAGCATCCTGAACACTGTTCCTTGTAAACGCAGTATCCTGAACACTGTCACATGTAAACACAGTATCCTGAACACTGTTCCTTGTAAACGCAGTATCCTGAACACTGTTCCTTGTAAACGCAGTATCCTGAAAACTGTCACATGTAAACGCAGTATCCTGAACACTGTCACATGTAAACGCAGTATCCTGAACACTGTTCCTTGCAAACGCAGTATCCTGAACACTGTCTCATGTAAACGCAGTATCCTGAACACTGTCACTTGTAAACGCAGTATCCTGAACACTGTTCCTTGCAAACGTAGTATCCTGAAAACTGTCACTTGTAAACGCAGTATCCTGAACACTGTTCCTTGTAAACGCAGTATCCTGAACACTGTGACATGTAAACACAGTATCCTGAATGCTGTGACATGTAGACACAGTATCCTGAACACTGTCACATGTAAACACAGTATCCTGAACACTGTCACATGTAAACACAGTATCCTGAATACTGTCACATGTAAACACAGTATCCTGAACACTGTGACATGTAAACACAGTATCCTGAACACTGATCCTTGCAAACGCAGTATCCTGAACACTGTGACATGTAAACGCAGTATCCTGAACACTGTTCCTTGTAAACCCAGTATCCTGAACACTGTGACATGTAAACACAGTATCCTGAACACTGTCACATGTAAACGCAGTATCCTGAACACTGTTCCTTGAAAACGCAGTATCCTGAACACTGTTCCTTGTAAACGCAGTATCCTGAACACTGTCACATGTAAACGCAGTATCCTGAACACTGTTCCTTGTAAATGCAGTATTCTGAACACTGTCACATGTAAACGCAGTATCCTGAACACTGTTCCTTGTAAACGCAGTATCCTGAACACTGTTCCTTGTAAACGCAGTATCCTGAACACTGTTCCTTGTAAACGCAGTATCCTGAACACTGTTACATGTAAACACAGTATCCTGAACACTGTTCCTTGTAAACGCAGTCTCCGGAACACTGTGACATGTAAACGCAGTATCCTGAACACTGTTTGTTGTAAACGCAGTATCCTGAACACTGTGACATGTAAACACAGTATCCTGAACACTGTGACATGTAAACACAGTATCCTGAACACTGATCCTTGCAAACGCAGTATCCTGAACACTGTGACATGTAAACGCAGTATCCTGAACACTGTTCCTTGTAAACGCAGTATCCTGAACACTGTTCCTTGTAAACGCAGTATCCTGAACACTGTCACATGTGAACGCAGTATCCTGAACACTGTTCCTTGTAAACGCAGTATTCTGAACACTGTCACATGTAAACGCAGTATCCTGAACACTGTTCCTTGTAAACGCAGCATCCTGAACACTGTTCCTTGTAAACGCAGTATCCTGAACACTGTGACATGTAAACACAGTATCCTGAACACTGTTCCTTGTAAACGCAGTATCCTGAACACTGTCACATGTAAACGCAGTATCCTGAACACTGTTCGTTGTAAACGTTGTATCCTGAACACTGTGACATGTAAACGCAGTATCCTGAACACTGTCACATGTAAACGCAGTATCCTGAACACTGTTCCTTGAAAACGCAGTATCCTGAACACTGTTCCTTGTAAACGCAGTATCCTGAACACTGTCACATGTAAACGCAGTATCCTGAACACTGTTCCTTGTAAATGCAGTATTCTGAACACTGTCACATGTAAACGCAGTATCCTGAACACTGTTCCTTGTAAACGCAGTATCCTGAACACTGTTCCTTGTAAACGCAGTATCCTGAACACTGTTCCTTGTAAACGCAGTATCCTGAACACTGTTACATGTAAACACAGTATCCTGAACACTGTTCCTTGTAAACGCAGTCTCCTGAACACTGTGACATGTAAACGCAGTATCCTGAACACTGTTTGTTGTAAACGCAGTATCCTGAACACTGTGACATTTAAACGCAGTATCCTGAACACTGTGACATGTAAACACAGTATCCTGAACACTGATCCTTGCAAACGCAGTATCCTGAACACTGTGACATGTAAACGCAGTATCCTGAACACTGTTCCTTGTAAACGCAGTATCCTGAACACTGTTCCTTGTAAACGCAGTATCCTGAACACTGTCACATGTGAACGCAGTATCCTGAACACTGTTCCTTGTAAACGCAGTATTCTGAACACTGTCACATGTAAACGCAGTATCCTGAACACTGTTCCTTGTAAACGCAGCATCCTGAACACTGTTCCTTGTAAACGCAGTATCCTGAACACTGTGACATGTAAACACAGTATCCTGAACACTATTCCTTGTAAACGCAGTATCCTGAACACTGTCACATGTAAACGCAGTATCCTGAACACTGTTTGTTGTAAACGTTGTATCCTGAACACTGTGACATGTAAACGCAGTATCCTGAACACTGTCACATGTAAACACAGTATCCTGAACACTGTCACATGTAAACGCAGTATCCTGAACACTGTTCCTTGTAAACACAGTATCCTGAACACTGTTCCTTGTAAACGCAGTATCCTGAACACTGTCACATGTAAACGCAGTATCCTGAACACTGTTCCTTGTAAACGCAGTATCCTAAACACTGTCACATGTAAACGCAGTATCCTGAACACTGTTCCTTGTAAACGCAGTATCCTGAACACTGTCACATGTAAACGCAGTATCCTGAACACTGTCACATGTAAACGCAGTATCCTGAACACTGTTCCTTGTAAACGCAGTATCCTGAACACTGTCACATGTAAACGCAGTATCCTGAACACTGTTCCTTGTAAACGCAGTATCCTGAACACTGTTCCTTGTAAACGCAGTATCCTGAACACTGTCACATGTAAACGCAGTATCCTGAACACTGTTCCTTGTAAACGCAGTATCCTGAACACTGTCACATGTAAACGCAGTATCCTGAACACTGTTCCTTGTAAACGCAGTATCCTGAAAACTGTCACATGTAAACGCAGTATCCTGAACACTGTCACATATAAACACAGTATCCTGAACACTGTCACATGTAAACGCAGTATCCTGAACACTGTTCCTTGTAAACGCAGTATCCTGAACACTCTGACATGTAAACACAGTATCCTGAATACTGTGACATGTAAACACAGTATCCTGAACACTGTGACATGTAAACACAGTATCCTGAACACTGTCACATGTAAACACACTATCCTGAACACTGTCACATGTAAACACAGTATCCTGAATACTGTCACATGTAAACACAGTATCCTGAACACTGTGACATGTAAACACAGTATCCTGAACACTGTTCCTTGCAGACGCAGTATCCTGAACACTGTGACATGTAAACACAGTATCCTGAACACTGTTCCTTGCAGACGCAGTATCCTGAACAAACGCAGTATCCTGAACACTGTCACATGTAAACGCAGTATCCTGAACACTGTTCCTTGTAAACGCAGTATCCTGAACACTGTGACATGTAAACACAGTATCCTGAACACTGTGACATGTAAACACAGTATCCTGAACACTGTCACATGTAAACGCAGTATCCTGAACATTGTTCCTTGTAAACGCAGTATCCTGAACACTGTCACATGTAAACACAGTATCCTGAACACTGTCATATGTAAACGCAGTATCCTGAACACTGTTCCTTGTAAACGCAGTATCCTGAACACTGTTCCTTGTAAACGCAGTATCCTGAACAGTCACTTGTAAACGCAGTATCCTGAACACTGTTCCTTGTAAACGCAGTATTCTGAACACTGTCACATGTAAACGCAGTATCCTGAACACTGTTCCTTGTAAACGCAGCATCCTGAACACTGTTCCTTGTAAACGCAGTATCCTGAACACTGTCACATGTAAACACAGTATCCTGAACACTGTTCCTTGTAAACGCAGTATCCTGAACACTGTTCCTTGTAAACGCAGTATCCTGAAAACTCTCACATGTAAACGCAGTATCCTAAACACTGTCACATGTAAACGCAGTATCCTGAACACTGTTCCTTGCAAACGCAGTATCCTGAACACTGTCACATGTAAACGCAGTATCCTGAACACTGTCACTTGTAAACGCAGTATCCTGAACACTGTTCCTTGCAAACGTAGTATCCTGAACACTGTCACTTGTAAACGCAGTATCCTGAACACTGTTCCTTGTAAACGCAGTATCCTGAACACTGTGACATGTAAACACAGTATCCTGAATGCTGTGACATGTAGACACAGTATCCTGAACACTGTCACATGTAAACACAGTATCCTGAACACTGTCACATGTAAACACAGTATCCTGAATACTGTGACATGTAAACGCAGTATCCTGAACACTGTTCCTTGTAAACCCAGTATCCTGAACACTGTGACATGTAAACACAGTATCCTGAACACTGTCACATGTAAACGCAGTATCCTGAACACTGTTCCTTGAAAACGCAGTATCCTGAACACTGTCACATGTGAACGCAGTATCCTGAACACTGTTCCTTGTAAACGCAGTATTCTGAACACTGTCACATGTAAACGCAGTATCCTGAACACTGTTCCTTGTAAACGCAGCATCCTGAACACTGTTCATTGTAAACGCAGTATCCTGAACACTGTGACATGTAAACACAGTATCCTGAACACTGTTCCTTGTAAACGCAGTATCCTGAACACTGTCACATGTAAACGCAGTATCCTGAACACTGTTCGTTGTAAACGTTGTATCCTGAACACTGTGACATGTAAACGCAGTATCCTGAACACTGTCACTTGTAAACACAGCATCCTGAACACTGTCACATGTAAACGCAGTATCCTGAACACTGTTCCTTGCAAACGCAGTATCCTGAACACTGTCACATGTAAACGCAGTATCCTGAACACTGTCACTTGTAAACGCAGTATCCTGAACACTGTTCCTTGCAAACGTAGTATCCTGAACACTGTCACTTGTAAACGCAGTATCCTGAACACTGTTCCTTGTAAACGCAGTATCCTGAACACTTTGACATGTAAACACAGTATCCTGAATGCTGTGACATGTAGACACAGTATCCTGAACACTGTCACATGTAAACACAGTATCCTGAACACTGTCACATGTAAACACAGTATCCTGAATACTGTCACATGTAAACACAGTATCCTGAACACTGTCTAATGTAAACACAGTATCCTGAATACTGTCACATGTAAACACAGTATCCTGAACACTGTGACATGTAAACACAGTATCCTGAACACTGTTCCTTGCAGACGCAGTATCCTGAACACTGTGACATGTAAACACAGTATCCTGAACACTGTTCCTTGCAGACGCAGTATCCTGAACAAACGCAGTATCCTGAACACTGTCACATGTAAACGCAGTATCCTGAACACTGTTCCTTGTAAACGCAGTATCCTGAACACTGTGACATGTAAACACAGTATCCTGAACACTGTGACATGTAAACACAGTATCCTGAACACTGTTCCTTGCAGACGCAGTATCCTGAACACTGTGACATGTAAACACAGTATCCTGAACACTGTTCCTTGCAGACGCAGTATCCTGAACAAACGCAGTATCCTGAACACTGTCACATGTAAACGCAGTATCCTGAACACTGTTCCTTGTAAACGCAGTATCCTGAACACTGTGACATGTAAACACAGTATCCTGAACACTGTGACATGTAAACACAGTATCCTGAACACTGTCACATGTAAACGCAGTATCCTGAACATTGTTCCTTGTAAACGCAGTATCCTGAACACTGTTCCTTGTAAACGCAGTATCCTGAAAACTCTCACATGTAAACGCAGTATCCTGAACACTGTCACATGTAAACGCAGTATCCTGAACACTGTCACATGTAAACGCAGTATCCTGAACACTGTCACTTGTAAACGCAGTATCCTGAACACTGTTCCTTGCAAACGTAGTATCCTGAACACTGTCACTTGTAAACGCAGTATCCTGAACACTGTTCCTTGTAAACGCAGTATCCTGAACACTGTCACATGTAAACGCAGTATCCTGAACACTGTTCCTTGTAAACGCAGTATCCTAAACACTGTCACATGTAAACGCAGTATCCTGAACACTGTTCCTTGTAAACGCAGTATCCTGAACACTGTCACATGTAAACGCAGTATCCTGAACACTGTCACATGTAAACGCAGTATCCTGAACACTGTTTCTTGTAAACGCAGTATCCTGAACACTGTTCCTTGTAAACGCAGTATCCTGAACACTGTCACTTGTAAACGCAGTATCCTGAACACTGTTCCTTGTAAACGCAGTATTCTGAACACTGTCACATGTAAACGCAGTATCCTGAACACTGTTCCTTGTAAACGCAGCATCCTGAACACTGTTCCTTGTAAACGCAGTATCCTGAACACTGTCACATGTAAACACAGTATCCTGAACACTGTTCCTTGTAAACGCAGTATCCTGAACACTGTTCCTTGTAAACGCAGTATCCTGAAAACTCTCACATGTAAACGCAGTATCCTGAACACTGTCACATGTAAACGCAGTATCCTGAACACTGTTCCTTGCAAACGCAGTATCCTGAACACTGTCACATGTAAACGCAGTATCCTGAACACTGTCACTTGTAAACGCAGTATCCTGAACACTGTTCCTTGCAAACGTAGTATCCTGAACACTGTCACTTGTAAACGCAGTATCCTGAACACTGTTCCTTGTAAACGCAGTATCCTGAACACTGTCACATGTAAACGCAGTATTCTGAACACTGTCACATGTAAACGCAGTATCCTGAACACTGTTCCTTGTAAACGCAGTATCCTGAACACTGTTCCTTGTAAACGCAGTATCCTGAACACTGTCAAATGTAAACGCAGTATCCTGAACACTGTTCCTTGTAAACGCAGTATCCTGAACACTGTCACATGTAAACGCAGTATCCTGAACACTGTCACATGTAAACGCAGTATCCTGAACACTGTTCCTTGTAAACGCAGTATCCTGAACACTCTGACATGTAAACACAGTATCCTGAATACTGTGAGATGTAAACACAGTATCCTGAACACTGTGACATGTAAACACAGTATCCTGAACACTGTCACATGTAAACACACTATCCTGAACTCTGTCACATGTAAACACAGTATCCTGAATACTGTCACATGTAAACACAGTATCCTGAACACTGTGACATGTAAACACAGTATCCTGAACACTGTTCCTTGCAGACGCAGTATCCTGAACACTGTGACATGTAAACACAGTATCCTGAACACTGTCACATGTAAACACAGTATCCTGAATACTGTCACATGTAAACACAGTATCCTGAACACTGTGACATGTAAACACAGTATCCTGAACACTGATCCTTGCAAACGCAGTATCCTGAACACTGTGACATGTAAACGCAGTATCCTGAACACTGTTCCTTGTAAACCCAGTATCCTGAACACTGTGACATGTAAACACAGTATCCTGAACACTGTCACATGTAAACGCAGTATCCTGAACACTGTTCCTTGAAAACGCAGTATCCTGAACACTGTCACATGTGAACGCAGTATCCTGAACACTGTTCCTTGTAAACGCAGTATTCTGAACACTGTCACATGTAAACGCAGTATCCTGAACACTGTTCCTTGTAAACGCAGCATCCTGAACACTGTTCATTGTAAACGCAGTATCCTGAACACTGTGACATGTAAACACAGTATCCTGAACACTGTTCCTTGTAAACGCAGTATCCTGAACACTGTCACATGTAAACGCAGTATCCTGAACACTGTTCGTTGTAAACGTTGTATCCTGAACACTGTGACATGTAAACGCAGTATCCTGAACACTGTCACATGTAAACACAGCATCCTGAACACTGTCACATGCAAACGCAGTATCCTGAACACTGTTCCTTGCAAACGCAGTATCCTGAACACTGTCACATGTAAACGCAGTATCCTGAACACTGTCACATGTAAACGCAGTATCCTGAACACTGTTCCTTGTAAACGCAGTATCCTAAACACTGTCACATGTAAACGCAGTATCCTGAACACTGTTCCTTGTAAACGCAGTATCCTGAACACTGTCACATGTAAACGCAGTATCCTGAACACTGTCACATGTAAACGCAGTATCCTGAACACTGTTCCTTGAAAACGCAGTATCCTGAACACTGTCACATGTGAACGCAGTATCCTGAACACTGTTCCTTGTAAACGCAGTATTGTGAACACTGTCACATGTAAACGCAGTATCCTGAACACTGTTCCTTGTAAACTCAGCATCCTGAACACTGTTCCTTGTAAACGCAGTATCCTGAACACTGTGACATGTAAACACAGTATCCTGAACACTGTTCCTTGTAAACGCAGTATCCTGAACACTGTCACATGTAAACGCAGTATCCTGAACACTGTTCGTTGTAAACGTTGTATCCTGAACACTGTGACATGTAAACGCAGTATCCTGAACACTGTCACATGTAAACACAGTATCCTGAACACTGTCACATGTAAACGCAGTATCCTGAACACTTTTCCTTGTAAACACAGTATCCTGAACACTGTTCCTTGTAAACGCAGTATCCTGAACACTGTCACATGTAAACGCAGTATCCTGAACACTGTTCCGTGTAAACGCAGTATCCTAAACACTGTCACATGTAAACGCAGTATCCTGAACACTGTTCCTTGTAAACGCAGTATCCTGAACACTGTCACATGTAAACGCAGTATCCTGAACACTGTCACATGTAAACGCAGTATCCTGAACACTGTCACATGTAAACACAGTATCCTGAACACTGTCACATGTAAACACAGTATCCTGAATACTGTCACATGTAAACACAGTATCCTGAACACTGTGACATGTAAACGCAGTATCCTGAACACTGTCACATGTAAACGCAGTATCCTGAACACTGTTCCTTGTAAACCCAGTATCCTGAACACTGTGACATGTAAACACAGTATCCTGAACACTGTCACATGTAAACGCAGTATCCTGAACACTGTTCCTTGAAAACGCAGTATCCTGAACACTGTCACATGTGAACGCAGTATCCTGAACACTGTTCCTTGTAAACGCAGTATTCTGAACACTGTCACATGTAAACGCAGTATCCTGAACACTGTTCCTTGTAAACGCAGCATCCTGAACACTGTTCCTTGTAAACGCAGCATCCTGAACACTGTTCCTTGTAAACGCAGTATCCTGAACACTGTGAGATGTAAACACAGTATCCTGAACACTGTGACATATAAACACAGTATCCTGAACACTGTCACATGTAAACACACTATCCTGAACACTGTGACATGTAAACACAGTATCCTGAATACTGTCACATGTAAACACAGTATCCTGAACACTGTGACATGTAAACACAGTATCCTGAACACTGTTCCTTGCAGACGCAGTATCCTGAACACTGTGACATGTAAACACAGTATCCTGAACACTGTTCCTTGCAGACGCAGTATCCTGAAAAAACGCAGTATCCTGAACACTGTCACATGTAAACGCAGTATCCTGAACACTGTTCCTTGTAAACGCAGTATCCTGAACACTGTGACATGTAAACACAGTATCCTGAACACTGTGACATGTAAACACAGTATCCTGAACACTGTCACATGTAAACGCAGTATCCTGAACATTGTTCCTTGTAAACGCAGTATCCTGAACACTGTCACATGTGAACGCAGTATCCTGAACACTGTTCCTTGTAAACGCAGTATTCTGAACACTGTCACATGTAAACGCAGTATCCTGAACACTGTTCCTTGTAAACGCAGCATCCTGAACACTGTTCATTGTAAACGCAGTATCCTGAACACTGTGACATGTAAACACAGTATCCTGAACACTGTTCCTTGTAAACGCAGTATCCTGAACACTGTCACATGTAAACGCAGTATCCTGAACACTGTTCGTTGTAAACGTTGTATCCTGAACACTGTGACATGTAAACGCAGTATCCTGAACACTGTCACATGTAAACACAGCATCCTGAACACTGTCACATGCAAACGCAGTATCCTGAACACTGTTCCTTGCAAACGCAGTATCCTGAACACTGTCACATGTAAACGCAGTATCCTGAACACTGTCACATGTAAACGCAGTATCCTGAACACTGTTCCTTGTAAACGCAGTATCCTAAACACTGTCACATGTAAACGCAGTATCCTGAACACTGTTCCTTGTAAACGCAGTATCCTGAACACTGTCACATGTAAACGCAGTATCCTGAACACTGTCACATGTAAACGCAGTATCCTGAACACTGTTCCTTGAAAACGCAGTATCCTGAACACTGTCACATGTGAACGCAGTATCCTGAACACTGTTCCTTGTAAACGCAGTATTGTGAACACTGTCACATGTAAACGCAGTATCCTGAACACTGTTCCTTGTAAACTCAGCATCCTGAACACTGTTCCTTGTAAACGCAGTATCCTGAACACTGTGACATGTAAACACAGTATCCTGAACACTGTTCCTTGTAAACGCAGTATCCTGAACACTGTCACATGTAAACGCAGTATCCTGAACACTGTTCGTTGTAAACGTTGTATCCTGAACACTGTGACATGTAAACGCAGTATCCTGAACACTGTCACATGTAAACACAGTATCCTGAACACTGTCACATGTAAACGCAGTATCCTGAACACTGTTCCTTGTAAACACAGTATCCTGAACACTGTTCCTTGTAAACGCAGTATCCTGAACACTGTCACATGTAAACGCAGTATCCTGAACACTGTTCCGTGTAAACGCAGTATCCTAAACACTGTCACATGTAAACGCAGTATCCTGAACACTGTTCCTTGTAAACGCAGTATCCTGAACACTGTCACATGTAAACGCAGTATCCTGAACACTGTCACATGTAAACGCAGTATCCTGAACACTGTCACATGTAAACACAGTATCCTGAACACTGTCACATGTAAACACAGTATCCTGAATACTGTCACATGTAAACACAGTATCCTGAACACTGTGACATGTAAACACAGTATCCTGAACACTGATCCTTGCAAACGCAGTATCCTGAACACTGTCACATGTAAACGCAGTATCCTGAACACTGTTCCTTGTAAACCCAGTATCCTGAACACTGTGACATGTAAACACAGTATCCTGAACACTGTGACATGTAAACACAGTATCCTGAACACTGTCACATGTAAACGCAGTATCCTGAACACTGTTCCTTGAAAACGCAGTATCCTGAACACTGTCACATGTGAACGCAGTATCCTGAACACTGTTCCTTGTAAACGCAGTATTCTGAACACTGTCACATGTAAACGCAGTATCCTGAACACTGTTCCTTGTAAACGCAGCACCCTGAACACTGTTCCTTGTAAACGCAGTATCCTGAACACTGTGAGATGTAAACACAGTATCCTGAACACTGTGACATATAAACACAGTATCCTGAACACTGTCACATGTAAACACACTATCCTGAACACTGTGACATGTAAACACAGTATCCTGAATACTGTCACATGTAAACACAGTATCCTGAACACTGTGACATGTAAACACAGTATCCTGAACACTGTTCCTTGCAGACGCAGTATCCTGAACACTGTGACATGTAAACACAGTATCCTGAACACTGTTCCTTGCAGACGCAGTATCCTGAAAAAACGCAGTATCCTGAACACTGTCACATGTAAACGCAGTATCCTGAACACTGTTCCTTGTAAACGCAGTATCCTGAACACTGTGACATGTAAACACAGTATCCTGAACACTGTGACATGTAAACACAGTATCCTGAACACTGTCACATGTAAACGCAGTATCCTGAACATTGTTCCTTGTAAACGCAGTATCCTGAACACTGTCACATGTAAACGCAGTATCCTGAACACTGTCACATGTAAACGCAGTATCCTGAATACTGTTCCTTGTAAACGCAGTATCCTGAACACTGTGACATGTAAACGCAGTATCCTGAACACTGTCACATGTAAACGCAGTATCCTGAACACTGTCACATGTAAACGCAGTATCCTGAACACTGTTCCTTGTAAACGCAGTATCCTGAACACTGTGACATGTAAACACAGTATCCTGAACACTGTTCCTTGTAAACGCAGTATCCTGAACACTGTGACATGTAAACACAGTATCCTGAACACTGTCATATGTAAACGCAGTATCCTGAACACTGTTCCTTGCAGACGCAGTATCCTGAACACTGTGACATGTAAACACAGTATCCTGAACACTGTTCCTTGCAGACACAGTATCCTGAAAAAACGCAGTATCCTGAACACTGTCACATGTAAACGCAGTATCCTGAACACTGTTCCTTGTAAACGCAGTATCCTGAACACTGTGACATGTAAACACAGTATCCTGAACACTGTGACATGTAAACACAGTATCCTGAACACTGTCACATGTAAACGCAGTATCCTGAACATTGTTCCTTGTAAACGCAGTATCCTGAACACTGTCACATGTAAACGCAGTATCCTGAACACTGTCACATGTAAACGCAGTATCCTGAATACTGTTCCTTGTAAACGCAGTATCCTGAACACTGTGACATGTAAACGCAGTATCCTGAACACTGTCACATGTAAACGCAGTATCCTGAACACTGTCACATGTAAACGCAGTATCCTGAACACTGTTCCTTGTAAACGCAGTATCCTGAACACTGTGACATGTAAACACAGTATCCTGAACACTGTTCCTTGTAAACGCAGTATCCTGAACACTGTGACATGTAAACACAGTATCCTGAACACTGTCATATGTAAACGCAGTATCCTGAACACTGTTCCTTGTAAACGCAGTATCCTGAACACTGTTCCTTGTAAACGCAGTATCCTGAACACTGTCACATGTAAACGCAGTATCCTGAACACTGTTCCTTGTAAACGCAGTATTCTGAACACTGTCACATGTAAACGCAGTATCCTGAACACTGTTCCTTGTAAACGCAGCATCCTGAACACTGTTCCTTGTAAACGCAGTATCCTGAACACTGTCACATGTAAACACAGTATCCTGAACACTGTTCCTTGTAAACGCAGTATCCTGAACACTGTGACATGTAAACACAGTATCCTGAATGCTGTGACATGTAGACACAGTATCCTGAACACTGTCACATGTAAACACAGTATCCTGAACACTGTCACATGTAAACACAGTATCCTGAATACTGTCACATGTAAACACAGTATCCTGAACACTGTGACATGTAAACACAGTATCCTGAACACTGATCCTTGCAAACGCAGTATCCTGAACACTGTGACATGTAAACGCAGTATCCTGAACACTGTTCCTTGTAAACCCAGTATCCTGAACACTGTGACATGTAAACACAGTATCCTGAACACTGTCACATGTAAACGCAGTATCCTGAACACTGTTCCTTGAAAACGCAGTATCCTGAACACTGTCACATGTGAACGCAGTATCCTGAACACTGTTCCTTGTAAACGCAGTATTCTGAACACTGTCACATGTAAACGCAGTATCCTGAACACTGTTCCTTGTAAACGCAGCATCCTGAACACTGTTCCTTGTAAACGCAGTATCCTGAACACTGTGACATGTAAACACAGTATCCTGAACACTGTTCCTTGTAAACGCAGTATCCTGAACACTGTCACATGTAAACGCAGTATCCTGAACACTGTTCGTTGTAAACGTTGTATCCTGAACACTGTGACATGTAAACGCAGTATCCTGAACACTGTCACATGTAAACGCAGTATCCTGAACACTGTCACATGTAAACGCAGTATCCTGAACACTGTTCCTTGTAAACACAGTATCCTGAACACTGTTCCTTGTAAACGCAGTATCTTGAACACTGTCACATGTAAACGCAGTATCCTGAACACTGTTCCGTGTAAACGCAGTATCCTAAACACTGTCACATGTAAACGCAGTATCCTGAACACTGTTCCTTGTAAACGCAGTATCCTGAACACTGTCACAGGTAAACGCAGTATCCTGAACACTGTCACATGTAAACACAGTATCCTGAACACTGTCACATGTAAACACAGTATCCTGAACACTGTCACATGTAAACACAGTATCCTGAATACTGTCACATGTAAACACAGTATCCTGAACACTGTGACATGTAAACACAGTATCCTGAACACTGATCCTTGCAAACGCAGTATCCTGAACACTGTGACATGTAAACGCAGTATCCTGAACACTGTTCCTTGTAAACCCAGTATCCTGAACACTGTGACATGTAAACACAGTATCCTGAACACTGTCACATGTAAACGCAGTATCCTGAACACTGTTCCTTGAAAACGCAGTATCCTGAACACTGTCACATGTGAACGCAGTATCCTGAACACTGTTCCTTGTAAACGCAGTATTCTGAACACTGTCACATGTAAACGCAGTATCCTGAACACTGTTCCTTGTAAACGCAGCATCCTGAACACTGTTCCTTGTAAACGCAGTATCCTGAACACTGTGAGATGTAAACACAGTATCCTGAACACTGTGACATGTAAACACAGTATCCTGAACACTGTCACATGTAAATACACTATCCTGAACACTGTGACATGTAAACACAGTATCCTGAATACTGTCACATGTAAACACAGTATCCTGAACACTGTGACATGTAAACACAGTATCCTGAACACTGTTCCTTGCAGACGCAGTATCCTGAACACTGTGACATGTAAACACAGTATCCTAAACACTGTTCCTTGCAGACGCAGTATCCTGAACAAACGCAGTATCCTGAACACTGTCACATGTAAACGCAGTATCCTGAACACTGTTCCTTGTAAACGCAGTATCCTGAACACTGTCACATGTAAACGCAGTATCCTGAACACTGTTCGTTGTAAACGTTGTATCCTGAACACTGTGACATGTAAACGCAGTATCCTGAACACTGTCACATGTAAACACAGTATCCTGAACACTGTCACATGTAAACGCAGTATCCTGAACACTGTTCCTTGTAAACACAGTATCCTGAACACTGTTCCTTGTAAACGCAGTATTGTGAACACTGTCACATGTAAACGCAGTATCCTGAACACTGTTCCTTGTAAACGCAGCATCCTGAACACTGTTCCTTGTAAACGCAGTATCCTGAACACTGTGACATGTAAACACAGTATCCTGAACACTGTTCCTTGTAAACGCAGTATCCTGAACACTGTCACATGTAAACGCAGTATCCTGAACACTGTTCCTTGTAAACACAGTATCCTGAACACTGTTCCTTGTAAACGCAGTATCCTGAACACTGTCACATGTAAACGCAGTATCCTGAACACTGTTCCGTGTAAACGCAGTATCCTAAACACTGTCACATGTAAACGCAGTATCCTGAACACTGTTCCTTGTAAACGCAGTATCCTGAACACTGTCACAGGTAAACGCAGTATCCTGAACACTGTCACATGTAAACACAGTATCCTGAACACTGTCACATGTAAACACAGTATCCTGAACACTGTCACATGTAAACACAGTATCCTGAATACTGTCACATGTAAACACAGTATCCTGAACACTGTGACATGTAAACACAGTATCCTGAACACTGATCCTTGCAAACGCAGTATCCTGAACACTGTGACATGTAAACGCAGTATCCTGAACACTGTTCCTTGTAAACCCAGTATCCTGAACACTGTGACATGTAAACACAGTATCCTGAACACTGTCACATGTAAACGCAGTATCCTGAACACTGTTCCTTGAAAACGCAGTATCCTGAACACTGTCACATGTGAACGCAGTATCCTGAACACTGTTCCTTGTAAACGCAGTATTCTGAACACTGTCACATGTAAACGCAGTATCCTGAACACTGTTCCTTGTAAACGCAGCATCCTGAACACTGTTCCTTGTAAACGCAGTATCCTGAACACTGTGAGATGTAAACACAGTATCCTGAACACTGTGACATGTAAACACAGTATCCTGAACACTGTCACATGTAAATACACTATCCTGAACACTGTGACATGTAAACACAGTATCCTGAATACTGTCACATGTAAACACAGTATCCTGAACACTGTGACATGTAAACACAGTATCCTGAACACTGTTCCTTGCAGACGCAGTATCCTGAACACTGTGACATGTAAACACAGTATCCTAAACACTGTTCCTTGCAGACGCAGTATCCTGAACAAACGCAGTATCCTGAACACTGTCACATGTAAACGCAGTATCCTGAACACTGTTCCTTGTAAACGCAGTATCTGAACACTGTCACATGTAAACGCAGTATCCTGAACACTGTTCGTTGTAAACGTTGTATCCTGAACACTGTGACATGTAAACGCAGTATCCTGAACACTGTCACATGTAAACACAGTATCCTGAACACTGTCACATGTAAACGCAGTATCCTGAACACTGTTCCTTGTAAACACAGTATCCTGAACACTGTTCCTTGTAAACGCAGTATTGTGAACACTGTCACATGTAAACGCAGTATCCTGAACACTGTTCCTTGTAAACGCAGCATCCTGAACACTGTTCCTTGTAAACGCAGTATCCTGAACACTGTGACATGTAAACACAGTATCCTGAACACTGTTCCTTGTAAACGCAGTATCCTGAACACTGTCACATGTAAACGCAGTATCCTGAACACTGTTCGTTGTAAACGTTGTATCCTGAACACTGTGACATGTAAACGCAGTATCCTGAACACTGTCACATGTAAACACAGTATCCTGAACACTGTCACATGTAAACGCAGTATCCTGAACACTGTTCCTTGTAAACACAGTATCCTGAACACTGTTCCTTGTAAACGCAGTATCCTGAACACTGTTCCTTGTAAACCCAGTATCCTGAACACTGTGACATGTAAACACAGTATCCTGAACACTGTCACATGTAAACGCAGTATCCTGAACACTGTTCCTTGAAAACGCAGTATCCTGAACACTGTCACATGTAAACGCAGTATCCTGAACACAGTGACATGTAAACGCAGTATCCTGAACACTGTTCCTTGTAAACGCAGTATCCTGAACACTGTCACCTGTAAACGCAGTATCCTGAACACTGTCACATGTAAACGCAGTATCCTGAACACTGTTCCTTGAAAACGCAGTATCCTGAACACTGTCACATGTGAACGCAGTATCCTGAACACTGTTCCTTGTAAACGCAGTATTGTGAACACTGTCACATGTAAACGCAGTATCCTGAACACTGTTCCTTGTAAACGCAGCATCCTGAACACTGTTCCTGGCAAACGCAGTATCCTGAACACTGTGACATGTAAACACAGTATCCTGAACACTGTTCCTTGTAAACGCAGTATCCTGAACACTGTCACATGTAAACGCAGTATCCTGAACACTGTTCGTTGTAAACGTTGTATCCTGAACACTGTGACATGTAAACGCAGTATCCTGAACACTGTCACATGTAAACACAGTATCCTGAACACTGTCACATGTAAACGCAGTATCCTGAACACTGTTCCTTGTAAACACAGTATCCTGAACACTGTTCCTTGTAAACGCAGTATCCTGAACACTGTCACATGTAAACGCAGTATCCTGAACACTGTTCCGTGTAAACGCAGTATCCTAAACACTGTCACATGTAAACGCAGTATCCTGAACACTGTTCCTTGTAAACGCAGTATCCTGAACACTGTCACATGTAAACGCAGTATCCTGAACACTGTCACATGTAAACGCAGTATCCTGAACACTGTCACATGTAAACACAGTATCCTGAACACTGTCACATGTAAACACAGTATCCTGAATACTGTTACATGTAAACACAGTATCCTGAACACTGTGACATGTAAACACAGTATCCTGAACACTGATCCTTGCAAACGCAGTATCCTGAACACTGTGACATGTAAACGCAATATCCTGAACATTGTTCCTTGTAAACCCAGTATCCTGAACACTGTGACATGTAAACACAGTATCCTGAACACTGTCACAGTAAACGCAGTATCCTGAACACTGTTCCTTGAAAACGCAGTATCCTGAACACTGTCACATGTGAACGCAGTATCCTGAACACTGTTCCTTGTAAACGCAGTATTCTGAACACTGTCACATGTAAACGCAGTATCCTGAACACTGTTCCTTGTAAACGCAGCATCCTGAACACTGTTCCTTGTAAACGCAGTATCCTGAACACTGTGAGATGTAAACACAGTATCCTGAACACTGTGACATGTAAACACAGTATCCTGAACACTGTCACATGTAAACACACTATCCTGAACACTGTGACATGTAAACACAATATCCTGAATACTGTCACATGTAAACACAGTATCCTGAACACTGTGACATGTAAACACAGTATCCTGAACACTGTTCCTTGCAGACGCAGTATCCTGAACACTGTGACATGTAAACACAGTATCCTGAACACTGTTCCTTGCAGACGCAGTATCCTGAACAAACGCAGTATCCTGAACACTGTCACATGTAAACGCAGTATCCTGAACACTGTTCCTTGTAAACGCAGTATCCTGAACACTGTGACATGTAAACACAGTATCCTGAACACTGTGACATGTAAACACAGTATCCTGAACACTGTCACATGTAAACGCAGTATCCTGAACATTGTTCCTTGTAAACGCAGTATCCTGAACACTGTCACATGTAAACGCAGTATCCTGAACACTGTCACATGTAAACGCAGTATCCTGAACACTGTCACATGTAAACGCAGTATCCTGAACACTGTTCCTTGTAAACGCAGTATCCTGAACACTGTGACATGTAAACACAGTATCCTGAACACTGTTCCTTGTAAACGCAGTATCCTGAACACTGTGACATGTAAACACAGTATCCTGAACACTGTCATATGTAAACGCAGTATCCTGAACACTGTTCCTTGTAAACGCAGTATCCTGAACACTGTTCCTTGTAAATGCAGTATCCTTAACACTGTCACATGTAAACGCAGTATCCTGAACACTGTTCCTTGTAAACGCAGTATTCTGAACACTGTCAACTGTAAACGCAGTATCCTGAACACTGTTCCTTGTAAACGCAGCATCCTGAACACTGTTCCTTGTAAACGCAGTATCCTGAACACTGTCACATGTAAACACAGTATCCTGAACACTGTTCCTTGTAAACGCAGTATCCTGAACACTGTTCCTTGTAAACGCAGTATCCTGAACACTGTGACATGTAAACACAGTATCCTGAATGCTGTGACATGTAGACACAGTATCCTGAACACTGTCACATGTAAACACAGTATCCTGAACACTGTCACATGTAAACACAGTATCCTGAATACTGTCACATGTAAACACAGTATCCTGAACACTGTGACATGTAAACACAGTAACCTGAACACTGATCCTTGCAAACGCAGTATCCAGAACACTGTGACATGTAAACGCAGTATCCTGAACACTGTTCCTTGTAAACCCAGTATCCTGAACACTGTGACATGTAAACACAGTATCCTGAACACTGTCACATGTAAACGCAGTATCCTGAACACTGTTCCTTGAAAACGCAGTATCCTGAACACTGTCACATGTGAACGCAGTATCCTGAACACTGTTCCTTGTAAACGCAGTATTCTGAACACTGTCACATGTAAACGCAGTATCCTGAACACTGTTCCTTGTAAACGCAGCATCCTGAACACTGTTCCTTGTAAACGCAGTATCCTGAACACTGTGACATGTAAACACAGTATCCTGAACACTGTTCCTTGTAAACGCAGTATCCTGAACACTGTCACATGTAAACGCAGTATCCTGAACACTGTCACATGTAAACGCAGTATCCTGAACACTGTTCGTTGTAAACGTTGTATCCTGAACACTGTGACATGTAAACGCAGTATCCTGAACACTGTCACATGTAAACACAGTATCCTGAACACTGTCACATGTAAACGCAGTATCCTGAACACTGTTCCTTGTAAACACAGTATCCTGAACACTGTTCCTTGTAAACGCAGTATCCTGAACACTGTCACATGTAAACGCAGTATCCTGAACACTGTTCCGTGTAAACGCAGTATCCTAAACACTGTCACATGTAAACGCAGTATCCTGAACACTGTTCCTTGTAAACGCAGTATCCTGAACACTGTCACAGGTAAACGCAGTATCCTGAACACTGTCACATGTAAACGCAGTATCCTGAACACTGTCACATGTAAACACAGTATCCTGAACACTGTCACATGTAAACACAGTATCCTGAATACTGTCACATGTAAACACAGTATCCTGAACACTGTGACATGTAAACACAGTATCCTGAACACTGATCCTTGCAAACGCAGTATCCTGAACACTGTGACATGTAAACGCAGTATCCTGAACACTGTTCCTTGTAAACCCAGTATCCTGAACACTGTGACATGTAAACGCAGTATCCTGAACACTGTTCCTTGTAAACGCAGCATCCTGAACACTGTTCCTTGTAAACGCAGTATCCTGAACACTGTGACATGTAAACACAGTATCCTGAACACTGTTCCTTGTAAACGCAGTATCCTGAACACTGTCACATGTAAACGCAGTATCCTGAACACTGTCACATGTAAACGCAGTATCCTGAACACTGTTCGTTGTAAACGTTGTATCCTGAACACTGTGACATGTAAACGCAGTATCCTGAACACTGTCACATGTAAACACAGTATCCTGAACACTGTCACATGTAAACGCAGTATCCTGAACACTGTTCCTTGTAAACACAGTATCCTGAACACTGTTCCTTGTAAACGCAGTATCCTGAACACTGTCACATGTAAACGCAGTATCCTGAACACTGTTCCGTGTAAACGCAGTATCCTAAACACTGTCACATGTAAACGCAGTATCCTGAACACTGTTCCTTGTAAACGCAGTATCCTGAACACTGTCACAGGTAAACGCAGTATCCTGAACACTGTCACATGTAAACGCAGTATCCTGAACACTGTCACATGTAAACACAGTATCCTGAACACTGTCACATGTAAACACAGTATCCTGAATACTGTCACATGTAAACACAGTATCCTGAACACTGTGACATGTAAACACAGTATCCTGAACACTGATCCTTGCAAACGCAGTATCCTGAACACTGTGACATGTAAACGCAGTATCCTGAACACTGTTCCTTGTAAACCCAGTATCCTGAACACTGTGACATGTAAACACAGTATCCTGAACACTGTCACATGTAAACGCAGTATCCTGAACACTGTTGCTTGAAAACTTAGTATCCTGAACACTGTCACATGTGAACGCAGTATCCTGAACACTGTTCCTTGTAAACGCAGTATTCTGAACACTGTCACATGTAAATGCAGTATCCTGAACACTGTTCCTTGTAAACGCAGCATCCTGAACACTGTTCCTTGTAAACGCAGTATCCTGAACACTGTGAGATGTAAACACAGTATCCTGAACACTGTGACATGTAAACACAGTATCCTGAACACTGTCACATGTAAACACACTATCCTGAACACTGTGACATGTAAACACAGTATCCTGAATACTGTCACATGTAAACACAGTATCCTGAACACTGTGACATGTAAACACAGTATCCTGAACACTGTTCCTTGCAGACGCAGTATCCTGAACACTGTGACATGTAAACACAGTATCCTGAACACTGTTCCTTGCAGACGCAGTATCCTGAACAAACGCAGTATCCTGAACACTGTCACATGTAAACGCAGTATCCTGAACACTGTCACATGTAAACGCAGTATCCTGAATACTGTTCCTTGTAAACGCAGTATCCTGAACACTGTGACATGTAAACGCAGTATCCTGAACACTGTCACATGTAAACGCAGTATCCTGAACACTGTCACATGTAAACGCAGTATCCTGAACACTGTTCCTTGTAAACGCAGTATCCTGAACACTGTGACATGTAAACACAGTATCCTGAACACTGTTCCTTGTAAACGCAGTATCCTTAACACTGTGACATGTAAACACAGTATCCTGAACACTGTCATATGTAAACGCAGTATCCTGAACACTGTTCCTTGTAAACGCAGTATCCTGAACACTGTTACTTGTAAACGCAGTATCCTGAACACTTTCACATGTAAACGCAGTATCCTGAACACTGTTCCTTGTAAACGCAGTATTCTGAACACTGTCACATGTAAACGCAGTATCCTGAACACTGTTCCTTGTAAACGCAGCATCCTGAACACTGTTCCTTGTAAACGCAGTATCCTGAACACTGTGAGATGTAAACACAGTATCCTGAACACTGTGACATGTAAACACAGTATCCTGAACACTGTCACATGTAAACACACTATCCTGAACACTGTGACATGTAAACACAGTATCCTGAATACTGTCACATGTAAACACAGTATCCTGAACACTGTGACATGTAAACACAGTATCCTGAACACTGTTCCTTGCAGACGCAGTATCCTGAACACTGTGACATGTAAACACAGTATCCTGAACACTGTTCCTTGCAGACGCAGTATCCTGAACAAACGCAGTATCCTGAACACTGTCACATGTAAACGCAGTATCCTGAACACTGTCACATGTAAACGCAGTATCCTGAATACTCTTCCTTGTAAACGCAGTATCCTGAACACTGTGACATGTAAACGCAGTATCCTGAACACTGTCACATGTAAACGCAGTATCCTGAACACTGTCACATGTAAACGCAGTATCCTGAACACTGTTCCTTGTAAACGCAGTATCCTGAACACTGTGACATGTAAACACAGTATCCTGAACACTGTTCCTTGTAAACGCAGTATTCTTAACACTGTGACATGTAAACACAGTATCCTGAACACTGTCATATGTAAACGCAGTATCCTGAACACTGTTCCTTGCAAACGCAGTATCCTGAACACTGTTACTTGTAAACGCAGTATCCTGAACACTTTCACATGTAAACGCAGTATCCTGAACACTGTTCCTTGTAAACGCAGTATTCTGAACACTGTCACATGTAAACGCAGTATCCTGAACACTGTTCCTTGTAAACGCAGCATCCTGAACACTGTTCCTTGTAAACGCAGTATCCTGAACACTGTCACATGTAAACACAGTATCCTGAACACTGTTCCTTGTAAACGCAGTATCCTGAACACTGTTCCTTGTAAACGCAGTATCCTGAACACTGTGACATGTAAACACAGTATCCTGAATGCTGTGACATGTAGACACAGTATCCTGAACACTGTCACATGTAAACACAGTATCCTGAACACTGTCACATGTAAACACAGTATCCTGAATACTGTCACATGTAAACACAGTATCCTGAACACTGTGACATGTAAACACAGTATCCTGAACACTGATCCTTGCAAACGCAGTATCCTGAACACTGTGACATGTAAACGCAGTATCCTGAACACTGTTCCTTGTAAACCCAGTATCCTGAACACTGTGACATGTAAACACAGTATCCTGAACACTGTCACATGTAAACGCAGTATCCTGAACACTGTTCCTTGAAAACGCAGTATCCTGAACACTGTCACATGTGAACGCAGTATCCTGAACACTGTTCCTTGTAAACGCAGTATTCTGAACACTGTCAACTGTAAACGCAGTATCCTGAACACTGTTCCTTGTAAACGCAGCATCCTGAACACTGTTCCTTGTAAACGCAGTATCCTGAACACTGTCACATGTAAACACAGTATCCTGAACACTGTTCCTTGTAAACGCAGTATCCTGAACACTGTTCCTTGTAAACGCAGTATCCTGAACACTGTGACATGTAAACACAGTATCCTGAATGCTGTGACATGTAGACACAGTATCCTGAACACTGTCACATGTAAACACAGTATCCTGAACACTGTCACATGTAAACACAGTATCCTGAATACTGTCACATGTAAACACAGTATCCTGAACACTGTGACATGTAAACACAGTAACCTGAACACTGATCCTTGCAAACGCAGTATCCAGAACACTGTGACATGTAAACGCAGTATCCTGAACACTGTTCCTTGTAAACCCAGTATCCTGAACACTGTGACATGTAAACACAGTATCCTGAACACTGTCACATGTAAACGCAGTATCCTGAACACTGTTCCTTGAAAACGCAGTATCCTGAACACTGTCACATGTGAACGCAGTATCCTGAACACTGTTCCTTGTAAACGCAGTATTCTGAACACTGTCACATGTAAACGCAGTATCCTGAACACTGTTCCTTGTAAACGCAGCATCCTGAACACTGTTCCTTGTAAACGCAGTATCCTGAACACTGTGACATGTAAACACAGTATCCTGAACACTGTTCCTTGTAAACGCAGTATCCTGAACACTGTCACATGTAAACGCAGTATCCTGAACACTGTCACATGTAAACGCAGTATCCTGAACACTGTTCGTTGTAAACGTTGTATCCTGAACACTGTGACATGTAAACGCAGTATCCTGAACACTGTCACATGTAAACGCAGTATCCTGAACACTGTTCGTTGTAAACGTTGTATCCTGAACACTGTGACATGTAAACGCAGTATCCTGAACACTGTCACATGTAAACGCAGTATCCTGAACACTGTCACATGTAAACGCAGTATCCTGAACACTGTTCCTTGTAAACACAGTATCCTGAACACTGTTCCTTGTAAACGCAGTATCTTGAACACTGTCACATGTAAACACAGTATCCTGAACACTGTTCCGTGTAAACGCAGTATCCTAAACACTGTCACATGTAAACGCAGTATCCTGAACACTGTTCCTTGTAAACGCAGTATCCTGAACACTGTCACAGGTAAACGCAGTATCCTGAACACTGTCACATGTAAACACAGTATCCTGAACACTGTCACATGTAAACACAGTATCCTGAACACTGTCACATGTAAAAACAGTATCCTGAATACTGTCACATGTAAACACAGTATCCTGAACACTGTGACATGTAAACACAGTATCCTGAACACTGATCCTTGCAAACGCAGTATCCTGAACACTGTGACATGTAAACGCAGTATCCTGAACACTGTTCCTTGTAAACCCAGTATCCTGAACACTGTGACATGTAAACACAGTATCCTGAACACTGTCACATGTAAACGCAGTATCCTGAACACTGTTCCTTGAAAACGCAGTATCCTGAACACTGTCACATGTGAACGCAGTATCCTGAACACTGTTCCTTGTAAACGCAGTATTCTGAACACTGTCACATGTAAACGCAGTATCCTGAACACTGTTCCTTGTAAACGCAGCATCCTGAACACTGTTCCTTGTAAACGCAGTATCCTGAACACTGTGAGATGTAAACACAGTATCCTGAACACTCTCACTTGTAAACGCAGTATCCTGAACACTGTTCCTTGCAAACGTAGTATCCTGAACACTGTCACTTGTAAACGCAGTATCCTGAACACTGTTCCTTGTAAACGCAGTATCCTGAACACTGTGACATGTAAACACAGTTTCCTGAATGCTGTGACATGTAGACACAGTATCCTGAACACTGTCACATGTAAACACAGTATCCTGAACACTGTCACATGTAAACACAGTATCCTGAATACTGTCACATGTAAACACAGTATCCTGAACACTGTGACATGTAAACACAGTATCCTGAACACTGATCCTTGCAAACGCAGTATCCTGAACACTGTGACATGTAAACGCAGTATCCTGAACACTGTTCCTTGTAAACCCAGTATCCTGAACACTGTGACATGTAAACACAGTATCCTGAACATTGTCACATGTAAACGCAGTATCCTGAACACTGTTCCTTGAAAACGCAGTATCCTGAACACTGTCACATGTGAACGCAGTATCCTGAACACTGTTCCTTGTAAACGCAGTATTCTGAACACTGTCACATGTAAACGCAGTATCCTGAACACTGTTCCTTGTAAACGCAGCATCCTGAACACTGTTCCTTGTAAACGCAGTATCCTGAACACTGTGACATGTAAACACAGTATCCTGAACACTGTTCCTTGTAAACTTAGTATCCTGAACACTGTCACATGTAAACGCAGTATCCTGAACACTGTTCCTTGTAAACGCAGTATCCTGAACACTGTCACATGTAAACGCAGTATCCTGAACACTGTGACATGTAAACACAGTATCCTGAACACTGTTCCTTGCAGACGCAGTATCCTGAACACTGTGACATGTAAACACAGTATCCTGAACACTGTTCCTTGCAGACGCAGTATCCTGAACAAACGCAGTATCCTGAACACTGTCACATGTAAACGCAGTATCCTGAACACTGTTCCTTGTAAACGCAGTATCCTGAACACTGTGACATGTAAACACAGTATCCTGAACACTGTGACATGTAAACACAGTATCCTGAACACTGTCACATGTAAACGCAGTATCCTGAACATTGTTCCTTGTAAACGCAGTATCCTGAACACTGTCACATGTAAACGCAGTATCCTGAATACTGTTCCTTGTAAACGCAGTATCCTGAACACTGTGACATGTAAACGCAGTATCCTGAACACTGTCACATGTAAACGCAGTATCCTGAACACTGTCACATGTAAACGCAGTATCCTGAACACTGTTCCTTGTAAACGCAGTATCCTGAACACTGTGACATGTAAACACAGTATCCTGAACACTGTTCCTTGTAAACGCAGTATCCTGAACACTGTGACATGTAAACACAGTATCCTGAACACTGTTCCTTGTAAACGCAATATTCTGAACACTGTCACATGTAAACGCAGTATCCTGAACACTGTTCCTTGTAAACGCAGCATCCTGAACACTGTTCCTTGTAAACGCAGAGTCCTGAACACTGTCACATGTAAACACAGTATCCTGAACACTGTTCCTTGTAAACGCAGTATCCTGAACACTGTTCCTTGTAAACGCAGTATCCTGAAAACTGTCACATGTAAACGCAGTATCCTGAACACTGTCACATGTAAACGCAGTATCCTGAACACTGTTCCTTGCAAACGCAGTATCCTGAACACTGTCACATGTAAACACAGTATCCTGAACACTGTCACTTTTAAACGCAGTATCCTGAACACAGTTCCTTGCAAACGTAGTATCCTGAACACTGTCACATGTAAACGCAGTAGCCTGAACACTGTCACTTGTAAACGCAGTATCCTGAACACTGTTCCTTTTAAACGCAGTATCCTGAACACTGTGACATATAAACACAGTATCCTGAATGCTGTGACATGTAGACACAGTATCCTGAACACTGTCACATGTAAACACAGTATCCTGAACACTGTCACATGTAAACACAGTATCCTGAATACTGTCACATGTAAACACAGTATCCTGAACACTGTGACATGTAAACACAGTATCCTGAACACTGATCCTTGCAAACGCAGTATCCTGAACACTGTGACATGTAAACACAGTATCCTGAACACTGTCACATGTAAACGCAGTATCCTGAACACTGTTCCTTGAAAACGCAGTATCCTGAACACTGTTCCTTGTAAACGCAGTATCCTGAACACTGTCACATGTAAACGCAGTATCCTGAACACTGTTCCTTGTAAACGCAGTATTCTGAACACTGTCACATGTAAACGCAGTATCCTGAACACTGTTCCTTGTAAACGCAGTATCCTGAACACTGTTCCTTGTAAACGCAGTATCCTGAACACTGTTCCTTGTAAACGCAGTATCCTGAACACTGTGACATGTAAACACAGTATCCTGAACACTGTTCCTTGTAAACGCAGTATCCTGAACACTGTGACATGTAAACGCAGTATCCTGAACACTGTTCGTTGTAAACGCAGTATCCTGAACACTGTGACATGTAAACGCAGTATCCTGAACACTGTCACATGTAAACACAGTATCCTGAACACTGTCACATGTAAACGCAGTATCCTGAACACTGTTCCTTGTAAACACAGTATCCTGAACACTGTTCCTTGTAAACGCAGTATCCTGAACACTGTCACATGTAAACGCAGTATCCTGAACACTGTTCCTTGTAAACGCAGTATCCTAAACACTGTCACATGTAAACGCAGTATCCTGAACACTGTTCCTTGTAAACGCAGTATCCTGAACACTGTCACATGTAAACGCAGTATCCTGAACACTGTCACATGTAAACGCAGTATCCTGAACACTGTTCCTTGTAAACGCAGTATCCTGAACACTGTAACATGTAAACACAGTATCCTGAACACTGTTCCTTGTAAACGCAGTATCCTGAACACTGTGACATGTAAACACAGTATCCTGAACACTGTCATATGTAAACGCAGTATCCTGAACACTGTTCCTTGTAAACGCAGTATCCTGAACACTGTTCCTTGTAAACGCAGTATCCTGAACACTGTCACATGTAAACGCAGTATCCTGAACACTATTCCTTGTAAACGCAGTATTCTGAACACTGTCACATGTAAACGCAGTATCCTGAACACTGTTCCTTGTAAACGCAGCATCCTGAACACTGTTCCTTGTAAACGCAGTATTCTGAACACTGTGACATGTAAACACAGTATCCTGAACACTGATCCTTGCAAACGCAGTATCCTGAACACTGTGACATGTAAACACAGTATCCTGAACACTGTTCCTTGTAAACCCAGTATCCTGAACACTGTGACATGTAAACACAGTATCCTGAACACTGTCACATGTAAACGCAGTATCCTGAACACTGTTCCTTGAAAACGCAGTATCCTGAACACTGTCACATGTGAACGCAGTATCCTGAACACTGTTCCTTGTAAACGCAGTATTCTGAACACTGTGACATGTAAACACAGTATCCTGAACACTGTTCCTTGTAAACGCAGTATCCTGAACACTGTGACATGTAAACGCAGTATCCTGAACACTGTTCGTTGTAAACGCAGTATCCTGAACACTGTGACATGTAAACGCAGTATCCTGAACACTGTCACATGTAAACACAGTATCCTGAACACTGTCACATGTAAACGCAGTATCCTGAACACTGTTCCTTGTAAACACAGTATCCTGAACACTGTTCCTTGTAAACGCAGTATCCTGAACACTGTCACATGTAAACGCAGTATCCTGAACACTGTTCCTTGTAAACGCAGTATCCTAAACACTGTCACATGTAAACGCAGTATCCTGAACACTGTTCCTTGTAAACGCAGTATCCTGAACACTGTCACATGTAAACGCAGTATCCTGAACACTGTCACATGTAAACGCAGTATCCTGAACACTGTTCCTTGTAAACGCAGTATCCTGAACACTGTAACATGTAAACACAGTATCCTGAACACTGTTCCTTGTAAACGCAGTATCCTGAACACTGTGACATGTAAACACAGTATCCTGAACACTGTCATATGTAAACGCAGTATCCTGAACACTGTTCCTTGTAAACGCAGTATCCTGAACACTGTTCCTTGTAAACGCAGTATCCTGAACACTGTCACATGTAAACGCAGTATCCTGAACACTATTCCTTGTAAACGCAGTATTCTGAACACTGTCACATGTAAACGCAGTATCCTGAACACTGTTCCTTGTAAACGCAGCATCCTGAACACTGTTCCTTGTAAACGCAGTATTCTGAACACTGTGACATGTAAACACAGTATCCTGAACACTGATCCTTGCAAACGCAGTATCCTGAACACTGTGACATGTAAACACAGTATCCTGAACACTGTTCCTTGTAAACCCAGTATCCTGAACACTGTGACATGTAAACACAGTATCCTGAACACTGTCACATGTAAACGCAGTATCCTGAACACTGTTCCTTGAAAACGCAGTATCCTGAACACTGTCACATGTGAACGCAGTATCCTGAACACTGTTCCTTGTAAACGCAGTATTCTGAACACTGTCACATGTAAATGCAGTATCCTGAACACTGTTCCTTGTAAAGGCAGCATCCTGAACACTGTTCCTTGTAAACGCAGTATCCTGAACACTGTGAGATGTAAACACAGTATCCTGAACACTGTGACATGTAAACACAGTATCCTGAACACTGTCACATGTAAACACACTATCCTGAACACTGTGACATGTAAACACAGTATCCTGAATACTGTCACATGTAAACACAGTATCCTGAACACTGTGACATGTAAACACAGTATCCTGAACACTGTTCCTTGCAGACGCAGTATCCTGAACACTGTCACATGTAAACACAGTATCCTGAACACTGTTCCTTGCAGACGCAGTATCCTGAACAAACGCAGTATCCTGAACACTGTCACATGTAAACGCAGTATCCTGAACACTGTCACATGTAAACGCAGTATCCTGAATACTGTTCCTTGTAAACGCAGTATCCTGAACACTGTGACATGTGAACACTGTCACATGTAAACGCAGTATCCTGAACACTGTCACATGTAAACGCAGTATCCTGAACACTGTTCCTTGTAAACGCAGTATCCTGAACACTGTGACATGTAAACACAGTATCCTGAACACTGTTCCTTGTAAACGCAGTATCCTTAACACTGTGACATGTAAACACAGTATCCTGAACACTGTCATATGTAAACGCAGTATCCTGAACACTGTTCCTTGTAAACGCAGTATCCTGAACACTGTTACTTGTAAACGCAGTATCCTGAACACTTTCACATGTAAACGCAGTATCCTGAACACTGTTCCTTGTAAACGCAGTATTCTGAACACTGTCACATGTAAACGCAGTATCCTGAACACTGTTCCTTGTAAACGCAGCATCCTGAACACTGTTCCTTGTAAACGCAGTATCCTGAACACTGTCACATGTAAACACAGTATCCTGAACACTGTTCCTTGTAAACGCAGTATCCTGAACACTGTTCCTTGTAAACGCAGTATCCTGAACACTGTGACATGTAAACACAGTATCCTGAATGCTGTGACATGTAGACACAGTATCCTGAACACTATCACATGTAAACACAGTATCCTGAACACTGTCACATGTAAACACAGTATCCTGAATACTGTCACATGTAAACACAGTATCCTGAACACTGTGACATGTAAACACAGTATCCTGAACACTGATCCTTGCAAACGCAGTATCCTGAACACTGTGACATGTAAACGCAGTATCCTGAACACTGTTCCTTGTAAACCCAGTATCCTGAACACTGTGACATGTAAACACAGTATCCTGAACACTGTCACATGTAAACGCAGTATCCTGAACACTGTTCCTTGAAAACGCAGTATCCTGAACACTGTCACATGTGAACGCAGTATCCTGAACACTGTTCCTTGTAAACGCAGTATTCTGAACACTGTCACATGTAAACGCAGTATCCTGAACACTGTTCCTTGTAAACGCAGCATCCTGAACACTGTTCCTTGTAAACGCAGTATCCTGAACACTGTGACATGTAAACACAGTATCCTGAACACTGTTCCTTGTAAACGCAGTATCCTGAACACTGTCACATGTAAACGCAGTATCCTGAACACTGTCACATGTAAACGCAGTATCCTGAACACTGTTCCTTGTAAACGCAGTATCCTGAACACTGTCACATGTAAACACAGTATCCTGAACACTGTTCCTTGTAAACGCAGCATCCTGAACACTGTTCCTTGTAAACGCAGTATTCTGAACACTGTGACATGTAAACACAGTATCCTGAACACTGATCCTTGCAAACGCAGTATCCTGAACACTGTGACATGTAAACACAGTATCCTGAACACTGTTCCTTGTAAACCCAGTATCCTGAACACTGTGACATGTAAACACAGTATCCTGAACACTGTCACATGTAAACGCAGTATCCTGAACACTGTTCCTTGAAAACGCAGTATCCTGAACACTGTCACATGTGAACGCAGTATCCTGAACACTGTTCCTTGTAAACGCAGTATTCTGAACACTGTCACATGTAAATGCAGTATCCTGAACACTGTTCCTTGTAAAGGCAGCATCCTGAACACTGTTCCTTGTAAACGCAGTATCCTGAACACTGTGAGATGTAAACACAGTATCCTGAACACTGTGACATGTAAACACAGTATCCTGAACACTGTCACATGTAAACACACTATCCTGAACACTGTGACATGTAAACACAGTATCCTGAATACTGTCACATGTAAACACAGTATCCTGAACACTGTGACATGTAAACACAGTATCCTGAACACTGTTCCTTGCAGACGCAGTATCCTGAACACTGTCACATGTAAACACAGTATCCTGAACACTGTTCCTTGCAGACGCAGTATCCTGAACAAACGCAGTATCCTGAACACTGTCACATGTAAACGCAGTATCCTGAACACTGTCACATGTAAACGCAGTATCCTGAATACTGTTCCTTGTAAACGCAGTATCCTGAACACTGTGACATGTGAACACTGTCACATGTAAACGCAGTATCCTGAACACTGTCACATGTAAACGCAGTATCCTGAACACTGTTCCTTGTAAACGCAGTATCCTGAACACTGTGACATGTAAACACAGTATCCTGAACACTGTTCCTTGTAAACGCAGTATCCTTAACACTGTGACATGTAAACACAGTATCCTGAACACTGTCATATGTAAACGCAGTATCCTGAACACTGTTCCTTGTAAACGCAGTATCCTGAACACTGTTACTTGTAAACGCAGTATCCTGAACACTTTCACATGTAAACGCAGTATCCTGAACACTGTTCCTTGTAAACGCAGTATTCTGAACACTGTCACATGTAAACGCAGTATCCTGAACACTGTTCCTTGTAAACGCAGCATCCTGAACACTGTTCCTTGTAAACGCAGTATCCTGAACACTGTCACATGTAAACACAGTATCCTGAACACTGTTCCTTGTAAACGCAGTATCCTGAACACTGTTCCTTGTAAACGCAGTATCCTGAACACTGTGACATGTAAACACAGTATCCTGAATGCTGTGACATGTAGACACAGTATCCTGAACACTATCACATGTAAACACAGTATCCTGAACACTGTCACATGTAAACACAGTATCCTGAATACTGTCACATGTAAACACAGTATCCTGAACACTGTGACATGTAAACACAGTATCCTGAACACTGATCCTTGCAAACGCAGTATCCTGAACACTGTGACATGTAAACGCAGTATCCTGAACACTGTTCCTTGTAAACCCAGTATCCTGAACACTGTGACATGTAAACACAGTATCCTGAACACTGTCACATGTAAACGCAGTATCCTGAACACTGTTCCTTGAAAACGCAGTATCCTGAACACTGTCACATGTGAACGCAGTATCCTGAACACTGTTCCTTGTAAACGCAGTATTCTGAACACTGTCACATGTAAACGCAGTATCCTGAACACTGTTCCTTGTAAACGCAGCATCCTGAACACTGTTCCTTGTAAACGCAGTATCCTGAACACTGTGACATGTAAACACAGTATCCTGAACACTGTTCCTTGTAAACGCAGTATCCTGAACACTGTCACATGTAAACGCAGTATCCTGAACACTGTTCGTTGTAAACGTTGTATCCTGAACACTGTGACATGTAAACGCAGTATCCTGAACACTGTCACATGTAAACACAGTATCCTGAACACTGTCACATGTAAACGCAGTATCCTGAACACTGTTCCTTGCAAACGCAGTATCCTGAACACTGTCACATGTAAACGCAGTATCCTGAACACTGTCACTTGTAAACGCAGTATCCTGAACACTGTTCCTTGCAAACGTAGTATCCTGAACACTGTCACTTGTAAACGCAGTATCCTGAACACTGTTCCTTGTAAACGCAGTATCCTGAACACTGTGACATGTAAACACAGTTTCCTGAATGCTGTGACATGTAGACACAGTATCCTGAACACTGTCACATGTAAACACAGTATCCTGAACACTGTCACATGTAAACACAGTATCCTGAATACTGTCACATGTAAACACAGTATCCTGAACACTGTGACATGTAAACACAGTATCCTGAACACTGATCCTTGCAAACGCAGTATCCTGAACACTGTGACATGTAAATGCAGTATCCTGAACACTGTTCCTTGTAAACCCAGTATCCTGAACACTGTGACATGTAAACACAGTATCCTGAACACTGTCACATGTAAACGCAGTATCCTGAACACTGTTCCTTGAAAACGCAGTATCCTGAACACTGTCACATGTGAACGCAGTATCCTGAAAACTGTTCCTTGTAAACGCAGTATTCTGAACACTGTCACATGTAAACGCAGTATCCTGAACACTGTTCCTTGTAAACGCAGCATCCTGAACACTGTTCCTTGTAAACGCAGTATCCTGAACACTGTGACATGTAAACACAGTATCCTGAACACTGTCACATGTAAACGCAGTATCCTGAACACTGTTCGTTGTAAACGTTGTATCCTGAACACTGTGACATGTAAACGCAGTATCCTGAACACTGTCACATGTAAACACAGTATCCTGAACACTGTCACATGTAAACGCAGTATCCTGAACACTGTTCCTTGTAAACACAGTATCCTGAACACTGTTCCTTGTAAACGCAGTGTCCTGAACACTGTCACATGTAAACGCAGTATCCTGAACACTGTTCCGTGTAAACGCAGTATCCTAAACACTGTCACATGTAAACGCAGTATCCTGAACACTGTTCCTTGTAAACGCAGTATCCTGAACACTGTCACATGTAAACGCAGTATCCTGAACACCGTCACATGTAAACACAGTATCCTGAACACTGTCACATGTAAACACAGTATCCTGAACACTGTCACATGTAAACACAGTATCCTGAATACTGTCACATGTAAACACAGTATCCTGAACACTGTGACATGTAAACACAGTATCCTGAACACTGATCCTTGCAAACGCAGTATCCTGAACACTGTGACATGTAAACGCAGTATCCTGAACACTGTTCCTTGTAAACCCAGTATCCTGAACACTGTGACATGTAAACACAGTATCCTGAACACTGTCACATGTAAACGCAGTATCCTGAACACTGTTCCTTGAAAACGCAGTATCCTGAACACTGTCACATGTGAACGCAGTATCCTGAACACTGTTCCTTGTAAACGCAGTATTCTGAACACTGTCACATGTAAACGCAGTATCCTGAACACTGTTCCTTGTAAACGCAGCATCCTGAACACTGTTCCTTGTAAACGCAGTATCCTGAACACTGTGAGATGTAAACACAGTATCCTGAACACTGTGACATGTAAACACAGTATCCTGAACACTGTCACATGTAAACACACTATCCTGAACACTGTCACATGTAAACACAGTATCTTGAATACTGTCACATGTAAACACAGTATCCTGAACACTGTGACATGTAAACACAGTATCCTGAACACTGTTCCTTGCAGACGCAGTATCCTGAACACTGTGACATGTAAACACAGTATCCTGAACACTGTTCCTTGCAGACGCAGTATCCTGAACAAACGCAGTATCCTGAACACTGTCACATGTAAACGCAGTATCCTGAACACTGTTCCTTGTAAACGCAGTATCCTGAACACTGTGACATGTAAACACAGTATCCTGAACACTGTGACATGTAAACACAGTATCCTGAACACTGTCACATGTAAACGCAGTATCCTGAACATTGTTCCTTGTAAACGCAGTATCCTGAACACTGTCACATGTAAACGCAGTATCCTGAACACTGTCACATGTAAACGCAGTATCCTGAATACTGTTCCTTGTAAACGCAGTATCCTGAACACTGTGACATGTAAACGCAGTATCCTGAACACTGTCACATGTAAACACAGTATCCTGAACACTGTCACATGTAAACGCAGTATCCTGAACACTGTTCCTTGTAAACGCAGTATCCTGAACACTGTGACATGTAAACACAGTATCCTGAACACTGTTCCTTGTAAACGCAGTATCCTGAACACTGTGACATGTAAACACAGTATCCTAAACACTGTCATATGTAAACGCAGTATCCTGAACACTGTTCCTTGTAAACGCAGTATCCTGAACACTGTTCCTTGTAAACACAGTATTCTGAACACTGTCACATGTAAACGCAGTATCCTGAACACTGTTCCTTGTAAACGCAGCATCCTGAACACTGTTCCTTGTAAACGCAGTATCCTGAACACTGTCACATGTAAACACAGTATCCTGAACACTGTTCCTTGTAAACGCAGTATCCTGAACACTGTTCCTTGTAAACGCAGTATCCTGAAAACTGTCACATGTAAACGCAGTATCCTGAACACTGTGACATGTAAACGCAGTATCCTGAACACTGTCACATGTAAACGCAGTATCCTGAACACTGTCACATGTAAACGCAGTATCCTGAACACTGTTCCTTGTAAACGCAGTATCCTGAACACTGTGACATGTAAACACAGTATCCTGAACACTGTTCCTTGTAAACGCAGTATCCTGAACACTGTGACATGTAAACACAGTATCCTGAACACTGTTCCTTGTAAACGCAATATTCTGAACACTGTCACATGTAAACGCAGTATCCTGAACACTGTTCCTTGTAAACGCAGCATCCTGAACACTGTTCCTTGTAAACGCAGAGTCCTGAACACTGTCACATGTAAACACAGTATCCTGAACACTGTTCCTTGTAAACGCAGTATCCTGAACACTGTTCCTTGTAAACGCAGTATCCTGAAAACTGTCACATGTAAACGCAGTATCCTGAACACTGTCACATGTAAACGCAGTATCCTGAACACTGTTCCTTGCAAACGCAGTATCCTGAACACTGTCACATGTAAACACAGTATCCTGAACACTGTCACTTTTAAACGCAGTATCCTGAACACAGTTCCTTGCAAACGTAGTATCCTGAACACTGTCACATGTAAACGCAGTAGCCTGAACACTGTCACTTGTAAACGCAGTATCCTGAACACTGTTCCTTGTAAACGCAGTATCCTGAACACTGTGACATATAAACACAGTATCCTGAATGCTGTGACATGTAGACACAGTATCCTGAACACTGTCACATGTAAACACAGTATCCTGAACACTGTCACATGTAAACACAGTATCCTGAATACTGTCACATGTAAACACAGTATCCTGAACACTGTGACATGTAAACACAGTATCCTGAACACTGATCCTTGCAAACGCAGTATCCTGAACACTGTGACATGTAAACACAGTATCCTGAACACTGTCACATGTAAACGCAGTATCCTGAACACTGTTCCTTGAAAACGCAGTATCCTGAACACTGTTCCTTGTAAAAGCAGTATCCTGAACACTGTCACATGTAAACGCAGTATCCTGAACACTGTTCCTTGTAAACGCAGTATTCTGAACACTGTCACATGTAAAAGCAGTATCCTGAACACTGTTCCTTGTAAACGCAGTATCCTGAACACTGTTCCTTGTAAACGCAGTATCCTGAACACTGTTCCTTGTAAACGCAGTATCCTGAACACTGTGACATGTAAACACAGTATCCTGAACACTGTTCCTTGTAAACGCAGTATCCTGAACACTGTGACATGTAAACGCAGTATCCTGAACACTGTTCGTTGTAAACGCAGTATCCTGAACACTGTGACATGTAAACGCAGTATCCTGAACACTGTCACATGTAAACACAGTATCCTGAACACTGTCACATGTAAACGCAGTATCCTGAACACTGTTCCTTGTAAACACAGTATCCTGAACACTGTTCCTTGTAAACGCAGTATCCTGAACACTGTCACATGTAAACGCAGTATCCTGAACACTGTTCCTTGTAAACGCAGTATCCTAAACACTGTCACATGTAAACGCAGTATCCTGAACACTGTTCCTTGTAAACGCAGTATCCTGAACACTGTCACATGTAAACGCAGTATCCTGAACACTGTCACATGTAAACGCAGTATCCTGAACACTGTTCCTTGTAAACGCAGTATCCTGAACACTGTAACATGTAAACACAGTATCCTGAACACTGTTCCTTGTAAACGCAGTATCCTGAACACTGTGACATGTAAACACAGTATCCTGAACACTGTCATATGTAAACGCAGTATCCTGAACACTGTTCCTTGTAAACGCAGTATCCTGAACACTGTTCCTTGTAAACGCAGTATCCTGAACACTGTCACATGTAAACGCAGTATCCTGAACACTATTCCTTGTAAACGCAGTATTCTGAACACTGTCACATGTAAACGCAGTATCCTGAACACTGTTCCTTGTAAACGCAGCATCCTGAACACTGTTCCTTGTAAACGCAGTATTCTGAACACTGTGACATGTAAACACAGTATCCTGAACACTGATCCTTGCAAACGCAGTATCCTGAACACTGTGACATGTGAACACAGTATCCTGAACACTGTTCCTTGTAAACCCAGTATCCTGAACACTGTGACATGTAAACACAGTATCCTGAACACTGTCACATGTAAACGCAGTATCCTGAACACTGTTCCTTGAAAACGCAGTATCCTGAACACTGTAACATGTGAACGCAGTATCCTGAACACTGTTCCTTGTAAACGCAGTATTCTGAACACTGTCACATGTAAATGCAGTATCCTGAACACTGTTCCTTGTAAAGGCAGCATCCTGAACACTGTTCCTTGTAAACGCAGTATCCTGAACACTGTGAGATGTAAACACAGTATCCTGAACACTGTGACATGTAAACACAGTATCCTGAACACTGTCACATGTAAACACACTATCCTGAACACTGTGACATGTAAACACAGTATCCTGAATACTGTCACATGTAAACACAGTATCCTGAACACTGTGACATGTAAACACAGTATCCTGAACACTGTTCCTTGCAGACGCAGTATCCTGAACACTGTGACATGTAAACACAGTATCCTGAACACTGTTCCTTGCAGACGCAGTATCCTGAACAAACGCAGTATCCTGAACACTGTCACATGTAAACGCAGTATCCTGAACACTGTCACATGTAAACGCAGTATCCTGAATACTGTTCCTTGTAAACGCAGTATCCTGAACACTGTGACATGTGAACACTGTCACATGTAAACGCAGTATCCTGAACACTGTCACATGTAAACGCAGTATCCTGAACACTGTTCCTTGTAAACGCAGTATCCTGAACACTGTGACATGTAAACACAGTATCCTGAACACTGTTCCTTGTAAACGCAGTATCCTTAACACTGTGACATGTAAACACAGTATCCTGAACACTGTCATATGTAAACGCAGTATCCTGAACACTGTTCCTTGTAAACGCAGTATCCTGAACACTGTTACTTGTAAACGCAGTATCCTGAACACTTTCACATGTAAACGCAGTATCCTGAACACTGTTCCTTGTAAACGCAGTATTCTGAACACTGTCACATGTAAACGCAGTATCCTGAACACTGTTCCTTGTAAACGCAGCATCCTGAACACTGTTCCTTGTAAACGCAGTATCCTGAACACTGTCACATGTAAACACAGTATCCTGAACACTGTTCCTTGTAAACGCAGTATCCTGAACACTGTTCCTTGTAAACGCAGTATCCTGAACACTGTGACATGTAAACACAGTATCCTGAATGCTGTGACATGTAGACACAGTATCCTGAACACTATCACATGTAAACACAGTATCCTGAACACTGTCACATGTAAACACAGTATCCTGAATACTGTCACATGTAAACACAGTATCCTGAACACTGTGACATGTAAACACAGTATCCTGAACACTGATCCTTGCAAACGCAGTATCCTGAACACTGTGACATGTAAACGCAGTATCCTGAACACTGTTCCTTGTAAACCCAGTATCCTGAACACTGTGACATGTAAACACAGTATCCTGAACACTGTCACATGTAAACGCAGTATCCTGAACACTGTTCCTTGAAAACGCAGTATCCTGAACACTGTCACATGTGAACGCAGTATCCTGAACACTGTTCCTTGTAAACGCAGTATTCTGAACACTGTCACATGTAAACGCAGTATCCTGAACACTGTTCCTTGTAAACGCAGCATCCTGAACACTGTTCCTTGTAAACGCAGTATCCTGAACACTGTGACATGTAAACACAGTATCCTGAACACTGTTCCTTGTAAACGCAGTATCCTGAACACTGTCACATGTAAACGCAGTATCCTGAACACTGTTCGTTGTAAACGTTGTATCCTGAACACTGTGACATGTAAACGCAGTATCCTGAACACTGTCACATGTAAACACAGTATCCTGAACACTGTCACATGTAAACGCAGTATCCTGAACACTGTTCCTTGCAAACCCAGTATCCTGAACACTGTGACATGTAAACACAGTATCCTGAACACTGTCACATGTAAACGCAGTATCCTGAACACTGTTCCTTGAAAACGCAGTATCCTGAACACTGTCACATGTGAACGCAGTATCCTGAAAACTGTTCCTTGTAAACGCAGTATTCTGAACAGTGTCACATGTAAACGCAGTATCCTGAACACTGTTCCTTGTAAACGCAGCATCCTGAACACTGTTCCTTGTAAACGCAGTATCCTGAACACTGTGACATGTAAACACAGTATCCTGAACACTGTCACATGTAAACGCAGTATCCTGAACACTGTTCGTTGTAAACGTTGTATCCTGAACACTGTGACATGTAAACGCAGTATCCTGAACACTGTCACATGTAAACACAGTATCCTGAACACTGTCACATGTAAACGCAGTATCCTGAACACTGTTCCTTGTAAACACAGTATCCTGAACACTGTTCCTTGTAAACGCAGTGTCCTGAACACTGTCACATGTAAACGCAGTATCCTGAACACTGTTCCGTGTAAACGCAGTATCCTAAACACTGTCACATGTAAACGCAGTATCCTGAACACTGTTCCTTGTAAACGCAGTATCCTGAACACTGTCACATGTAAACGCAGTATCCTGAACACCGTCACATGTAAACACAGTATCCTGAACACTGTCACATGTAAACACAGTATCCTGAACACTGTCACATGTAAACACAGTATCCTGAATACTGTCACATGTAAACACAGTATCCTGAACACTGTGACATGTAAACACAGTATCCTGAACACTGATCCTTGCAAACGCAGTATCCTGAACACTGTGACATGTAAACGCAGTATCCTGAACACTGTTCCTTGTAAACCCAGTATCCTGAACACTGTGACATGTAAACACAGTATCCTGAACACTGTCACATGTAAACGCAGTATCCTGAACACTGTTCCTTGAAAACGCAGTATCCTGAACACTGTCACATGTGAACGCAGTATCCTGAACACTGTTCCTTGTAAACGCAGTATTCTGAACACTGTCACATGTAAACGCAGTATCCTGAACACTGTTCCTTGTAAACGCAGCATCCTGAACACTGTTCCTTGTAAACGCAGTATCCTGAACACTGTGAGATGTAAACACAGTATCCTGAACACTGTGACATGTAAACACAGTATCCTGAACACTGTCACATGTAAACACACTATCCTGAACACTGTCACATGTAAACACAGTATCTTGAATACTGTCACATGTAAACACAGTATCCTGAACACTGTGACATGTAAACACAGTATCCTGAACACTGTTCCTTGCAGACGCAGTATCCTGAACACTGTGACATGTAAACACAGTATCCTGAACACTGTTCCTTGCAGACGCAGTATCCTGAACAAACGCAGTATCCTGAACACTGTCACATGTAAACGCAGTATCCTGAACACTGTTCCTTGTAAACGCAGTATCCTGAACACTGTGACATGTAAACACAGTATCCTGAACACTGTGACATGTAAACACAGTATCCTGAACACTGTCACATGTAAACGCAGTATCCTGAACATTGTTCCTTGTAAACGCAGTATCCTGAACACTGTCACATGTAAACGCAGTATCCTGAACACTGTCACATGTAAACGCAGTATCCTGAATACTGTTCCTTGTAAACGCAGTATCCTGAACACTGTGACATGTAAACGCAGTATCCTGAACACTGTCACATGTAAACACAGTATCCTGAACACTGTCACATGTAAACGCAGTATCCTGAACACTGTTCCTTGTAAACGCAGTATCCTGAACACTGTGACATGTAAACACAGTATCCTGAACACTGTTCCTTGTAAACGCAGTATCCTGAACACTGTGACATGTAAACACAGTATCCTAAACACTGTCATATGTAAACGCAGTATCCTGAACACTGTTCCTTGTAAACGCAGTATCCTGAACACTGTTCCTTGTAAACACAGTATTCTGAACACTGTCACATGTAAACGCAGTATCCTGAACACTGTTCCTTGTAAACGCAGCATCCTGAACACTGTTCCTTGTAAACGCAGTATCCTGAACACTGTCACATGTAAACACAGTATCCTGAACACTGTTCCTTGTAAACGCAGTATCCTGAACACTGTTCCTTGTAAACGCAGTATCCTGAAAACTGTCACATGTAAACGCAGTATCCTGAACACTGTCACATGTAAACGCAGTATCCTGAACACTGTTCCTTGCAAACGCAGTATCCTGAACACTGTCACATGTAAACACAGTATCCTGAACACTGTCACATGTAAACGCAGTATCCTGAACACTGTTCCTTGAAAACGCAGTATCCTGAACACTGTCACATGTGAACGCAGTATCCTGAAAACTGTTCCTTGTAAACGCAGTATTCTGAACACTGTCACATGTAAACGCAGTATCCTGAACACTGTTCCTTGTAAACGCAGCATCCTGAACACTGTTCCTTGTAAACGCAGTATCCTGAACACTGTGACATGTAAACACAGTATCCTGAACACTGTCACATGTAAACGCAGTATCCTGAACACTGTTCGTTGTAAACGTTGTATCCTGAACACTGTGACATGTAAACGCAGTATCCTGAACACTGTCACAGGTAAACACAGTATCCTGAACACTGTCACATGTAAACGCAGTATCCTGAACACTGTTCCTTGTAAACACAGTATCCTGAACACTGTTCCTTGTAAACGCAGTGTCCTGAACACTGTCACATGTAAACGCAGTATCCTGAACACTGTTCCGTGTAAACGTAGTATCCTAAACACTGTCACATGTAAACGCAGTATCCTGAACACTGTTCCTTGTAAACGCAGTATCCTGAACACTGTCACATGTAAACGCAGTATCCTGAACACTGTCACATGTAAACACAGTATCCTGAACACTGTCACATGTAAACACAGTATCCTGAACACTGTCACATGTAAACACAGTATCCTGAATACTGTCACATGTAAACACAGTATCCTGAACACTGTGACATGTAAACACAGTATCCTGAACACTGATCCTTGCAAACGCAGTATCCTGAACACTGTGACATGTAAACGCAGTATCCTGAACACTGTTCCTTGTAAACCCAGTATCCTGAACACTGTGACATGTAAACACAGTATCCTGAACACTGTCACATGTAAACGCAGTATCCTGAACACTGTTCCTTGAAAACGCAGTATCCTGAACACTGTTCCTTGTAAACGCAGCATCCTGAACACTGTTCCTTGTAAACGCATTATCCTGAACACTGTGAGATGTAAACACAGTATCCTGAACACTGTGACATGTAAACACAGTATCCTGAACACTGTCACATGTAAACACACTATCCTGAACACTGTCACATGTAAACACAGTATCTTGAATACTGTCACATGTAAACACAGTATCCTGAACACTGTGACATGTAAACACAGTATCCTGAACACTGTTCCTTGCAGACGCAGTATCCTGAACACTGTGACATGTAAACACAGTATCCTGAACACTGTTCCTTGCAGACGCAGTATCCTGAACAAACGCAGTATCCTGAACACTGTCACATGTAAACGCAGTATCCTGAACACTGTTCCTTGTAAACGCAGTATCCTGAACACTGTGACATGTAAACACAGTATCCTGAACACTGTGACATGTAAACACAGTATCCTGAACACTGTCACATGTAAACGCAGTATCCTGAACATTGTTCCTTGTAAACGCAGTATCCTGAACACTGTCACATGTAAACGCAGTATCCTGAACACTGTCACATGTAAACGCAGTATCCTGAATACTGTTCCTTGTAAACGCAGTATCCTGAACACTGTGACATGTAAACGCAGTATCCTGAACACTGTCACATGTAAACACAGTATCCTGAACACTGTCACATGTAAACGCAGTATCCTGAACACTGTTCCTTGTAAACGCAGTATCCTGAACACTGTGACATGTAAACACAGTATCCTGAACACTGTTCCTTGTAAACGCAGTATCCTGAACACTGTGACATGTAAACACAGTATCCTAAACACTGTCATATGTAAACGCAGTATCCTGAACACTGTTCCTTGTAAACGCAGTATCCTGAACACTGTTCCTTGTAAACACAGTATTCTGAACACTGTCACATGTAAACGCAGTATCCTGAACACTGTTCCTTGTAAACGCAGCATCCTGAACACTGTTCCTTGTAAACGCAGTATCCTGAACACTGTCACATGTAAACACAGTATCCTGAACACTGTTCCTTGTAAACGCAGTATCCTGAACACTGTTCCTTGTAAACGCAGTATCCTGAAAACTGTCACATGTAAACGCAGTATCCTGAACACTGTCACATGTAAACGCAGTATCCTGAACACTGTTCCTTGCAAACGCAGTATCCTGAACACTGTCACATGTAAACGCAGTATCCTGAACACTGTCACTTTTAAACGCAGTATCCTGAACACAGTTCCTTGCAAACGTAGTATCCTGAACACTGTCACATGTAAACGCAGTATCCTGAACACTGTCACTTGTAAACGCAGTATCCTGAACACTGTTCCTTGTAAACGCAGTATCCTGAACACTGTGACATATAAACACAGTATCCTGAATGCTGTGACATGTAGACACAGTATCCTGAACACTGTCACATGTAAACACAGTATCCTGAACACTGTCACATGTAAACACAGAATCCTGAATACTGTCACATGTAAACACAGTATCCTGAACACTGTGACATGTAAACACAGTATCCTGAACACTGATCCTTGCAAACGCAGTATCCTGAACACTGTGACATGTAAACACAGTATCCTGAACACTGTCACATGTAAACGCAGTATCCTGAACACTGTTCCTTGAAAACGCAGTATCCTGAACACTGTTCCTTGTAAACGCAGTATCCTGAACACTGTCACATGTAAACGCAGTATCCTGAACACTGTTCCTTGTAAACGCAGTATTCTGAACACTGTCACATGTAAACGCAGTATCCTGAACACTGTTCCTTGTAAACGCAGTATCCTGAACACTGTTCCTTGTAAACGCAGTATCCTGAACACTGTTCCTTGTAAACGCAGTATCCTGAACACTGTGACATGTAAACACAGTATCCTGAACACTGTTCCTTGTAAACGCAGTATCCTGAACACTGTGACATGTAAACGCAGTATCCTGAACACTGTTCCTTGTAAACGCAGTATCCTGAACACTGTGACATGTAAACGCAGTATCCTGAACACTGTCACATGTAAACACAGTATCCTGAACACTGTCACATGTAAACGCAGTATCCTGAACACTGTTCCTTGTAAACACAGTATCCTGAACACTGTTCCTTGTAAAAGCAGTATCCTGAACACTGTCATATGTAAACGCAGTATCCTGAACACTGTTCCTTGTAAACGCAGTATCCTAAACACAGTCACATGTAAACGCAGTATCCTGAACACTGTTCCTTGTAAACGCAGTATCCTGAACACTGTCACATGTAAACGCAGTATCCTGAACACTGTCACATGTAAACGCAGTATCCTGAACACTGTTCCTTGTAAACGCAGTATCCTGAACACTGTAACATGTAAACACAGTATCCTGAACACTGTTCCTTGTAAACGCAGTATCCTGAACACTGTGACATGTAAACACAGTATCCTGAACACTGTCATATGTAAACGCAGTATCCTGAACACTGTTCCTTGTAAACGCAGTATCCTGAACACTGTTCCTTGTAAACGCAGTATCCTGAACACTGTCACATGTAAACGCAGTATCCTGAACACTATTCCTTGTAAACGCAGTATTTTGAACACTGTCACATGTAAACGCAGTATCCTGAACACTGTTCCTTGTAAACGCAGCATCCTGAACACTGTTCCTTGTAAACGCAGTATTCTGAACACTGTCACATGTAAACGCAGTATCCTGAACACTGTTCCTTGTAAACGCAGTATCCTGAACACTGTTCCTTGTAAACGCAGTATCCTGAACACTGTTCCTTGTAAACGCAGTATCCTGAACTCTGTGACATGTAAACACAGTATCCTGAACACTGTTCCTTGTAAACGCAGTATCCTGAACACTGTGACATGTAAACGCAGTATCCTGAACACTGTTCGTTGTAAACGCAGTATCCTGAACACTGTCACATGTAAACACAGTATCCTGAACACTGTCACATGTAAACGCAGTATCCTGAACACTGTTCCTTGTAAACACAGTATCCTGAACACTGTCACTTGTAAACGCAGTATCCTGAACACTGTTCCTTGTAAACGCAGTATCCTGAACACTGTGACATGTAAACACAGTATCCTGAATGCTGTGACATGTAGACACAGTATCCTGAACACTGTCACATGTAAACACAGTATCCTGAACACTGTCACATGTAAACACAGTATCCTGAATACTGTCACATGTAAACACAGTATCCTGAACACTGTGACATGTAAACACAGTATCCTGAACACTGATCCTTGCAAACGCAGTATCCTGAACACTGTGACATGTAAACGCAGTATCCTGAACACTGTTCCTTGTAAACCCAGTATCCTCAACACTGTGACATGTAAACACAGTATCCTGAACACTGTCACTTTTAAACGCAGTATCCTGAACACAGTTCCTTGCAAACGTAGTATCCTGAACACTGTCACATGTAAACGCAGTAGCCTGAACACTGTCACTTGTAAACGCAGTATCCTGAACACTGTTCCTTTTAAACGCAGTATCCTGAACACTGTGACATATAAACACAGTATCCTGAATGCTGTGACATGTAGACACAGTATCCTGAACACTGTCACATGTAAACACAGTATCCTGAACACTGTCACATGTAAACACAGTATCCTGAATACTGTCACATGTAAACACAGTATCCTGAACACTGTGACATGTAAACACAGTATCCTGAACACTGATCCTTGCAAACGCAGTATCCTGAACACTGTGACATGTAAACACAGTATCCTGAACACTGTCACATGTAAACGCAGTATCCTGAACACTGTTCCTTGAAAACGCAGTATCCTGAACACTGTTCCTTGTAAACGCAGTATCCTGAACACTGTCACATGTAAACGCAGTATCCTGAACACTGTTCCTTGTAAACGCAGTATTCTGAACACTGTCACATGTAAACGCAGTATCCTGAACACTGTTCCTTGTAAACGCAGTATCCTGAACACTGTTCCTTGTAAACGCAGTATCCTGAACACTGTTCCTTGTAAACGCAGTATCCTGAACACTGTGACATGTAAACACAGTATCCTGAACACTGTTCCTTGTAAACGCAGTATCCTGAACACTGTGACATGTAAACGCAGTATCCTGAACACTGTTCGTTGTAAACGCAGTATCCTGAACACTGTGACATGTAAACGCAGTATCCTGAACACTGTCACATGTAAACACAGTATCCTGAACACTGTCACATGTAAACGCAGTATCCTGAACACTGTTCCTTGTAAACACAGTATCCTGAACACTGTTCCTTGTAAACGCAGTATCCTGAACACTGTCACATGTAAACGCAGTATCCTGAACACTGTTCCTTGTAAACGCAGTATCCTAAACACTGTCACATGTAAACGCAGTATCCTGAACACTGTTCCTTGTAAACGCAGTATCCTGAACACTGTCACATGTAAACGCAGTATCCTGAACACTGTCACATGTAAACGCAGTATCCTGAACACTGTTCCTTGTAAACGCAGTATCCTGAACACTGTAACATGTAAACACAGTATCCTGAACACTGATCCTTGTAAACGCAGTATCCTGAACACTGTGACATGTAAACACAGTATCCTGAACACTGTCATATGTAAACGCAGTATCCTGAACACTGTTCCTTGTAAACGCAGTATCCTGAACACTGTTCCTTGTAAACGCAGTATCCTGAACACTGTCACATGTAAACGCAGTATCCTGAACACTATTCCTTGTAAACGCAGTATTCTGAACACTGTCACATGTAAACGCAGTATCCTGAACACTGTTCCTTGTAAACGCAGCATCCTGAACACTGTTCCTTGTAAACGCAGTATTCTGAACACTGTGACATGTAAACACAGTATCCTGAACACTGATCCTTGCAAACGCAGTATCCTGAACACTGTGACATGTAAACACAGTATCCTGAACACTGTTCCTTGTAAACCCAGTATCCTGAACACTGTGACATGTAAACACAGTATCCTGAACACTGTCACATGTAAACGCAGTATCCTGAACACTGTTCCTTGAAAACGCAGTATCCTGAACACTGTCACATGTGAACGCAGTATCCTGAACACTGTTCCTTGTAAACGCAGTATTCTGAACACTGTGACATGTAAACACAGTATCCTGAACACTGTTCCTTGTAAACGCAGTATCCTGAACACTGTGACATGTAAACGCAGTATCCTGAACACTGTTCGTTGTAAACGCAGTATCCTGAACACTGTGACATGTAAACGCAGTATCCTGAACACTGTCACATGTAAACACAGTATCCTGAACACTGTCACATGTAAACGCAGTATCCTGAACACTGTTCCTTGTAAACACAGTATCCTGAACACTGTTCCTTGTAAACGCAGTATCCTGAACACTGTCACATGTAAACGCAGTATCCTGAACACTGTTCCTTGTAAACGCAGTATCCTAAACACTGTCACATGTAAACGCAGTATCCTGAACACTGTTCCTTGTAAACGCAGTATCCTGAACACTGTCACATGTAAACGCAGTATCCTGAACACTGTCACATGTAAACGCAGTATCCTGAACACTGTTCCTTGTAAACGCAGTATCCTGAACACTGTAACATGTAAACACAGTATCCTGAACACTGTTCCTTGTAAACGCAGTATCCTGAACACTGTGACATGTAAACACAGTATCCTGAACACTGTCATATGTAAACGCAGTATCCTGAACACTGTTCCTTGTAAACGCAGTATCCTGAACACTGTTCCTTGTAAACGCAGTATCCTGAACACTGTCACATGTAAACGCAGTATCCTGAACACTATTCCTTGTAAACGCAGTATTCTGAACACTGTCACATGTAAACGCAGTATCCTGAACACTGTTCCTTGTAAACGCAGCATCCTGAACACTGTTCCTTGTAAACGCAGTATTCTGAACACTGTGACATGTAAACACAGTATCCTGAACACTGATCCTTGCAAACGCAGTATCCTGAACACTGTGACATGTAAACACAGTATCCTGAACACTGTTCCTTGTAAACCCAGTATCCTGAACACTGTGACATGTAAACACAGTATCCTGAACACTGTCACATGTAAACGCAGTATCCTGAACACTGTTCCTTGAAAACGCAGTATCCTGAACACTGTCACATGTGAACGCAGTATCCTGAACACTGTTCCTTGTAAACGCAGTATTCTGAACACTGTCACATGTAAATGCAGTATCCTGAACACTGTTCCTTGTAAAGGCAGCATCCTGAACACTGTTCCTTGTAAACGCAGTATCCTGAACACTGTGAGATGTAAACACAGTATCCTGAACACTGTGACATGTAAACACAGTATCCTGAACACTGTCACATGTAAACACACTATCCTGAACACTGTGACATGTAAACACAGTATCCTGAATACTGTCACATGTAAACACAGTATCCTGAACACTGTGACATGTAAACACAGTATCCTGAACACTGTTCCTTGCAGACGCAGTATCCTGAACACTGTCACATGTAAACACAGTATCCTGAACACTGTTCCTTGCAGACGCAGTATCCTGAACAAACGCAGTATCCTGAACACTGTCACATGTAAACGCAGTATCCTGAACACTGTCACATGTAAACGCAGTATCCTGAATACTGTTCCTTGTAAACGCAGTATCCTGAACACTGTGACATGTGAACACTGTCACATGTAAACGCAGTATCCTGAACACTGTCACATGTAAACGCAGTATCCTGAACACTGTTCCTTGTAAACGCAGTATCCTGAACACTGTTACTTGTAAACGCAGTATCCTGAACACTTTCACATGTAAACGCAGTATCCTGAACACTGTTCCTTGTAAACGCAGTATTCTGAACACTGTCACATGTAAACGCAGTATCCTGAACACTGTTCCTTGTAAACGCAGCATCCTGAACACTGTTCCTTGTAAACGCAGCATCCTGAACACTGTTCCTTGTAAACGCAGTATCCTGAACACTGTCACATGTAAACACAGTATCCTGAACACTGTTCCTTGTAAACGCAGTATCCTGAACACTGTTCCTTGTAAACGCAGTATCCTGAACACTGTGACATGTAAACACAGTATCCTGAATGCTGTGACATGTAGACACAGTATCCTGAACACTATCACATGTAAACACAGTATCCTGAACACTGTCACATGTAAACACAGTATCCTGAATACTGTCACATGTAAACACAGTATCCTGAACACTGTGACATGTAAACACAGTATCCTGAACACTGATCCTTGCAAACGAAGTATCCTGAACACTGTGACATGTAAACGCAGTATCCTGAACACTGTTCCTTGTAAACCCAGTATCCTGAACACTGTGACATGTAAACACAGTATCCTGAACACTGTCACATGTAAACGCAGTATCCTGAACACTGTTCCTTGAAAACGCAGTATCCTGAACACTGTCACATGTGAACGCAGTATCCTGAACACTGTTCCTTGTAAACGCAGTATTCTGAACACTGTCACATGTAAACGCAGTATCCTGAACACTGTTCCTTGTAAACGCAGCATCCTGAACACTGTTCCTTGTAAACGCAGTATCCTGAACACTGTGACATGTAAACACAGTATCCTGAACACTGTTCCTTGTAAACGCAGTATCCTGAACACTGTCACATGTAAACGCAGTATCCTGAACACTGTTCGTTGTAAACGTTGTATCCTGAACACTGTGACATGTAAACGCAGTATCCTGAACACTGTCACATGTAAACACAGTATCCTGAACACTGTCACATGTAAACGCAGTATCCTGAACACTGTTCCTTGCAAACGCAGTATCCTGAACACTGTCACATGTAAACGCAGTATCCTGAACACTGTCACTTGTAAACGCAGTATCCTGAACACTGTTCCTTGCAAACGTAGTATCCTGAACACTGTCACTTGTAAACGCAGTATCCTGAACACTGTTCCTTGTAAACGCAGTATCCTGAACACTGTGACATGTAAACACAGTTTCCTGAATGCTGTGACATGTAGACACAGTATCCTGAACACTGTCACATGTAAACACAGTATCCTGAACACTGTCACATGTAAACACAGTATCCTGAATACTGTCACATGTAAACACAGTATCCTGAACACTGTGACATGTAAACACAGTATCCTGAACACTGATCCTTGCAAACGCAGTATCCTGAACACTGTGACATGTAAATGCAGTATCCTGAACACTGTTCCTTGTAAACCCAGTATCCTGAACACTGTGACATGTAAACACAGTATCCTGAACACTGTCACATGTAAACGCAGTATCCTGAACACTGTTCCTTGAAAACGCAGTATCCTGAACACTGTCACATGTGAACGCAGTATCCTGAAAACTGTTCCTTGTAAACGCAGTATTCTGAACACTGTCACATGTAAACGCAGTATCCTGAACACTGTTCCTTGTAAACGCAGCATCCTGAACACTGTTCCTTGTAAACGCAGTATCCTGAACACTGTGACATGTAAACACAGTATCCTGAACACTGTCACATGTAAACGCAGTATCCTGAACACTGTTCGTTGTAAACGTTGTATCCTGAACACTGTGACATGTAAACGCAGTATCCTGAACACTGTCACATGTAAACACAGTATCCTGAACACTGTCACATGTAAACGCAGTATCCTGAACACTGTTCCTTGTAAACACAGTATCCTGAACACTGTTCCTTGTAAACGCAGTGTCCTGAACACTGTCACATGTAAACGCAGTATCCTGAACACTGTTCCGTGTAAACGCAGTATCCTAAACACTGTCACATGTAAACGCAGTATCCTGAACACTGTTCCTTGTAAACGCAGTATCCTGAACACTGTCACATGTAAACGCAGTATCCTGAACACCGTCACATGTAAACACAGTATCCTGAACACTGTCACATGTAAACACAGTATCCTGAACACTGTCACATGTAAACACAGTATCCTGAATACTGTCACATGTAAACACAGTATCCTGAACACTGTGACATGTAAACACAGTATCCTGAACACTGATCCTTGCAAACGCAGTATCCTGAACACTGTGACATGTAAACGCAGTATCCTGAACACTGTTCCTTGTAAACCCAGTATCCTGAACACTGTGACATGTAAACACAGTATCCTGAACACTGTCACATGTAAACGCAGTATCCTGAACACTGTTCCTTGAAAACGCAGTATCCTGAACACTGTCACATGTGAACGCAGTATCCTGAACACTGTTCCTTGTAAACGCAGTATTCTGAACACTGTCACATGTAAACGCAGTATCCTGAACACTGTTCCTTGTAAACGCAGCATCCTGAACACTGTTCCTTGTAAACGCAGTATCCTGAACACTGTGAGATTTAAACACAGTATCCTGAACACTGTGACATGTAAACACAGTATCCTGAACACTGTCACATGTAAACACACTATCCTGAACACTGTCACATGTAAACACAGTATCTTGAATACTGTCACATGTAAACACAGTATCCTGAACACTGTGACATGTAAACACAGTATCCTGAACACTGTTCCTTGCAGACGCAGTATCCTGAACACTGTGACATGTAAACACAGTATCCTGAACACTGTTCCTTGCAGACGCAGTATCCTGAACAAACGCAGTATCCTGAACACTGTCACATGTAAACGCAGTATCCTGAACACTGTTCCTTGTAAACGCAGTATCCTGAACACTGTGACATGTAAACACAGTATCCTGAACACTGTGACATGTAAACACAGTATCCTGAACACTGTCACATGTAAACGCAGTATCCTGAACATTGTTCCTTGTAAACGCAGTATCCTGAACACTGTCACATGTAAACGCAGTATCCTGAACACTGTCACATGTAAACGCAGTATCCTGAATATTGTTCCTTGTAAACGCAGTATCCTGAACACTGTGACATGTAAACGCAGTATCCTGAACACTGTCACATGTAAACACAGTATCCTGAACACTGTCACATGTAAACGCAGTATCCTGAACACTGTTCCTTGTAAACGCAGTATCCTGAACACTGTGACATGTAAACACAGTATCCTGAACACTGTTCCTTGTAAACGTAGTATCCTGAACACTGTGACATGTAAACACAGTATCCTAAACACTGTCATATGTAAACGCAGTATCCTGAACACTGTTCCTTGTAAACGCAGTATCCTGAACACTGTTCCTTGTAAACACAGTATTCTGAACACTGTCACATGTAAACGCAGTATCCTGAACACTGTTCCTTGTAAACGCAGCATCCTGAACACTGTTCCTTGTAAACGCAGTATCCTGAACACTGTCACATGTAAACACAGTATCCTGAACACTGTTCCTTGTAAACGCAGTATCCTGAACACTGTTCCTTGTAAACGCAGTATCCTGAAAACTGTCACATGTAAACGCAGTATCCTGAACACTGTGACATGTAAACGCAGTATCCTGAACACTGTCACATGTAAACGCAGTATCCTGAACACTGTCACATGTAAACGCAGTATCCTGAACACTGTTCCTTGTAAACGCAGTATCCTGAACACTGTGACATGTAAACACAGTATCCTGAACACTGTTCCTTGTAAACGCAGTATCCTGAACACTGTGACATGTAAACACAGTATCCTGAACACTGTTCCTTGTAAACGCAATATTCTGAACACTGTCACATGTAAACGCAGTATCCTGAACACTGTTCCTTGTAAACGCAGCATCCTGAACACTGTTCCTTGTAAACGCAGAGTCCTGAACACTGTCACATGTAAACACAGTATCCTGAACACTGTTCCTTGTAAACGCAGTATCCTGAACACTGTTCCTTGTAAACGCAGTATCCTGAAAACTGTCACATGTAAACGCAGTATCCTGAACACTGTCACATGTAAACGCAGTATCCTGAACACTGTTCCTTGCAAACGCAGTATCCTGAACACTGTCACATGTAAACACAGTATCCTGAACACTGTCACTTTTAAACGCAGTATCCTGAACACAGTTCCTTGCAAACGTAGTATCCTGAACACTGTCACATGTAAACGCAGTAGCCTGAACACTGTCACTTGTAAACGCAGTATCCTGAACACTGTTCCTTGTAAACGCAGTATCCTGAACACTGTGACATATAAACACAGTATCCTGAATGCTGTGACATGTAGACACAGTATCCTGAACACTGTCACATGTAAACACAGTATCCTGAACACTGTCACATGTAAACACAGTATCCTGAATACTGTCACATGTAAACACAGTATCCTGAACACTGTGACATGTAAACACAGTATCCTGAACACTGATCCTTGCAAACGCAGTATCCTGAACACTGTGACATGTAAACACAGTATCCTGAACACTGTCACATGTAAACGCAGTATCCTGAACACTGTTCCTTGAAAACGCAGTATCCTGAACACTGTTCCTTGTAAAAGCAGTATCCTGAACACTGTCACATGTAAACGCAGTATACTGAACACTGTTCCTTGTAAACGCAGTATTCTGAACACTGTCACATGTAAAAGCAGTATCCTGAACACTGTTCCTTGTAAACGCAGTATCCTGAACACTGTTCCTTGTAAACGCAGTATCCTGAACACTGTTCCTTGTAAACGCAGTATCCTGAACACTGTGACATGTAAACACAGTATCCTGAACACTGTTCCTTGTAAACGCAGTATCCTGAACACTGTGACATGTAAACGCAGTATCCTGAACACTGTTCGTTGTAAACGCAGTATCCTGAACACTGTGACATGTAAACGCAGTATCCTGAACACTGTCACATGTAAACACAGTATCCTGAACACTGTCACATGTAAACGCAGTATCCTGAACACTGTTCCTTGTAAACACAGTATCCTGAACACTGTTCCTTGTAAACGCAGTATCCTGAACACTGTCACATGTAAACGCAGTATCCTGAACACTGTTCCTTGTAAACGCAGTATCCTAAACACTGTCACATGTAAACGCAGTATCCTGAACACTGTTCCTTGTAAACGCAGTATCCTGAACACTGTCACATGTAAACGCAGTATCCTGAACACTGTCACATGTAAACGCAGTATCCTGAACACTGTTCCTTGTAAACGCAGTATCCTGAACACTGTAACATGTAAACACAGTATCCTGAACACTGTTCCTTGTAAACGCAGTATCCTGAACACTGTGACATGTAAACACAGTATCCTGAACACTGTCATATGTAAACGCAGTATCCTGAATACTGTTCCTTGTAAACGCAGTATCCTGAACACTGTTCCTTGTAAACGCAGTATCCTGAACACTGTCACATGTAAACGCAGTATCCTGAACACTATTCCTTGTAAACGCAGTATTCTGAACACTGTCACATGTAAAAGCAGTATCCTGAACACTGTTCCTTGTAAACGCAGCATCCTGAACACTGTTCCTTGTAAACGCAGTATTCTGAACACTGTGACATGTAAACACAGTATCCTGAACACTGATCCTTGCAAACGCAGTATCCTGAACACTGTGACATGTGAACACAGTATCCTGAACACTGTTCCTTGTAAACCCAGTATCCTGAACACTGTGACATGTAAACACAGTATCCTGAACACTGTCACATGTAAACGCAGTATCCTGAACACTGTTCCTTGAAAACGCAGTATCCTGAACACTGTAACATGTGAACGCAGTATCCTGAACACTGTTCCTTGTAAACGCAGTATTCTGAACACTGTCACATGTAAATGCAGTATCCTGAACACTGTTCCTTGTAAAGGCAGCATCCTGAACACTGTTCCTTGTAAACGCAGTATCCTGAACACTGTGAGATGTAAACACAGTATCCTGAACACTGTGACATGTAAACACAGTATCCTGAACACTGTCACATGTAAACACACTATCCTGAACACTGTGACATGTAAACACAGTATCCTGAATACTGTCACATGTAAACACAGTATCCTGAACACTGTGACATGTAAACACAGTATCCTGAACACTGTTCCTTGCAGACGCAGTATCCTGAACACTGTGACATGTAAACACAGTATCCTGAACACTGTTCCTTGCAGACGCAGTATCCTGAACAAACGCAGTATCCTGAACACTGTCACATGTAAACGCAGTATCCTGAACACTGTCACATGTAAACGCAGTATCCTGAATACTGTTCCTTGTAAACGCAGTATCCTGAACACTGTGACATGTGAACACTGTCACATGTAAACGCAGTATCCTGAACACTGTCACATGTAAACGCAGTATCCTGAACACTGTTCCTTGTAAACGCAGTATCCTGAACACTGTGACATGTAAACACAGTATCCTGAACACTGTTCCTTGTAAACGCAGTATCCTTAACACTGTGACATGTAAACACAGTATCCTGAACACTGTCATATGTAAACGCAGTATCCTGAACACTGTTCCTTGTAAACGCAGTATCCTGAACACTGTTACTTGTAAACGCAGTATCCTGAACACTTTCACATGTAAACGCAGTATCCTGAACACTGTTCCTTGTAAACGCAGTATTCTGAACACTGTCACATGTAAACGCAGTATCCTGAACACTGTTCCTTGTAAACGCAGCATCCTGAACACTGTTCCTTGTAAACGCAGTATCCTGAACACTGTCACATGTAAACACAGTATCCTGAACACTGTTCCTTGTAAACGCAGTATCCTGAACACTGTTCCTTGTAAACGCAGTATCCTGAACACTGTGACATGTAAACACAGTATCCTGAATGCTGTGACATGTAGACACAGTATCCTGAACACTATCACATGTAAACACAGTATCCTGAACACTGTCACATGTAAACACAGTATCCTGAATACTGTCACATGTAAACACAGTATCCTGAACACTGTGACATGTAAACACAGTATCCTGAACACTGATCCTTGCAAACGCAGTATCCTGAACACTGTGACATGTAAACGCAGTATCCTGAACACTGTTCCTTGTAAACCCAGTATCCTGAACACTGTGACATGTAAACACAGTATCCTGAACACTGTCACATGTAAACGCAGTATCCTGAACACTGTTCCTTGAAAACGCAGTATCCTGAACACTGTCACATGTGAACGCAGTATCCTGAACACTGTTCCTTGTAAACGCAGTATTCTGAACACTGTCACATGTAAACGCAGTATCCTGAACACTGTTCCTTGTAAACGCAGCATCCTGAACACTGTTCCTTGTAAACGCAGTATCCTGAACACTGTGACATGTAAACACAGTATCCTGAACACTGTTCCTTGTAAACGCAGTATCCTGAACACTGTCACATGTAAACGCAGTATCCTGAACACTGTTCGTTGTAAACGTTGTATCCTGAACACTGTGACATGTAAACGCAGTATCCTGAACACTGTCACATGTAAACACAGTATCCTGAACACTGTCACATGTAAACGCAGTATCCTGAACACTGTTCCTTGCAAACGCAGTATCCTGAACACTGTCACATGTAAACGCAGTATCCTGAACACTGTCACTTGTAAACGCAGTATCCTGAACACTGTTCCTTGCAAACGTAGTATCCTGAACACTGTCACTTGTAAACGCAGTATCCTGAACACTGTTCCTTGTAAACGCAGTATCCTGAACACTGTGACATGTAAACACAGTTTCCTGAATGCTGTGACATGTAGACACAGTATCCTGAACACTGTCACATGTAAACACAGTATCCTGAATACTGTCACATGTAAACACAGTATCCTGAACACTGATCCTTGCAAACGCAGTATCCTGAACACTGTGACATGTAAATGCAGTATCCTGAACACTGTTCCTTGTAAACCCAGTATCCTGAACACTGTGACATGTAAACACAGTATCCTGAACACTGTCACATGTAAACGCAGTATCCTGAACACTGTTCCTTGAAAACGCAGTATCCTGAACACTGTCACATGTGAACGCAGTATCCTGAAAACTGTTCCTTGTAAACGCAGTATTCTGAACACTGTCACATGTAAACGCAGTATCCTGAACACTGTTCCTTGTAAACGCAGCATCCTGAACACTGTTCCTTGTAAACGCAGTATCCTGAACACTGTGACATGTAAACACAGTATCCTGAACACTGTCACATGTAAACGCAGTATCCTGAACACTGTTCGTTGTAAACGTTGTATCCTGAACACTGTGACATGTAAACGCAGTATTCTGAACACTGTCACATGTAAACGCAGTATCCTGAACACTGTTCCTTGTAAACGCAGCATCCTGAACACTGTTCCTTGTAAACGCAGTATCCTGAACACTGTGACATGTAAACACAGTATCCTGAACACTGTTCCTTGTAAACGCAGTATCCTGAACACTGTCACATGTAAACGCAGTATCCTGAACACTGTTCGTTGTAAACGTTGTATCCTGAACACTGTGACATGTAAACGCAGTATCCTGAACACTGTCACATGTAAACACAGTATCCTGAACACTGTCACATGTAAACGCAGTATCCTGAACACTGTTCCTTGCAAACGCAGTATCCTGAACACTGTCACATGTAAACGCAGTATCCTGAACACTGTCACTTGTAAACGCAGTATCCTGAACACTGTTCCTTGCAAACGTAGTATCCTGAACACTGTCACTTGTAAACGCAGTATCCTGAACACTGTTCCTTGTAAACGCAGTATCCTGAACACTGTGACATGTAAACACAGTTTCCTGAATGCTGTGACATGTAGACACAGTATCCTGAACACTGTCACATGTAAACACAGTATCCTGAATACTGTCACATGTAAACACAGTATCCTGAACACTGATCCTTGCAAACGCAGTATCCTGAACACTGTGACATGTAAATGCAGTATCCTGAACACTGTTCCTTGTAAACCCAGTATCCTGAACACTGTGACATGTAAACACAGTATCCTGAACACTGTCACATGTAAACGCAGTATCCTGAACACTGTTCCTTGAAAACGCAGTATCCTGAACACTGTCACATGTGAACGCAGTATCCTGAAAACTGTTCCTTGTAAACGCAGTATTCTGAACACTGTCACATGTAAACGCAGTATCCTGAACACTGTTCCTTGTAAACGCAGCATCCTGAACACTGTTCCTTGTAAACGCAGTATCCTGAACACTGTGACATGTAAACACAGTATCCTGAACACTGTCACATGTAAACGCAGTATCCTGAACACTGTTCGTTGTAAACGTTGTATCCTGAACACTGTGACATGTAAACGCAGTATCCTGAACACTGTCACATGTAAACACAGTATCCTGAACACTGTCACATGTAAACGCAGTATCCTGAACACTGTTCCTTGTAAACACAGTATCCTGAACACTGTTCCTTGTAAACGCAGTGTCCTGAACACTGTCACATGTAAACGCAGTATCCTGAACACTGTTCCGTGTAAACGCAGTATCCTAAACACTGTCACATGTAAACGCAGTATCCTGAACACTGTTCCTTGTAAACGCAGTATCCTGAACACTGTCACATGTAAACGCAGTATCCTGAACACCGTCACATGTAAACACAGTATCCTGAACACTGTCACATGTAAACACAGTATCCTGAACACTGTCACATGTAAACACAGTATCCTGAATACTGTCACATGTAAACACAGTATCCTGAACACTGTGACATGTAAACACAGTATCCTGAACACTGATCCTTGCAAACGCAGTATCCTGAACACTGTGACATGTAAACGCAGTATCCTGAACACTGTTCCTTGTAAACCCAGTATCCTGAACACTGTGACATGTAAACACAGTATCCTGAACACTGTCACATGTAAACGCAGTATCCTGAACACTGTTCCTTGAAAACGCAGTATCCTGAACACTGTCACATGTGAACGCAGTATCCTGAACACTGTTCCTTGTAAACGCAGTATTCTGAACACTGTCACATGTAAACGCAGTATCCTGAACACTGTTCCTTGTAAACGCAGTATCCTGAACACTGTTCCTTGTAAACGCAGTATCCTGAACACTGTGAGATGTAAACACAGTATCCTGAACACTGTGACATGTAAACACAGTATCCTGAACACTGTCACATGTAAACACACTATCCTGAACACTGTCACATGTAAACACAGTATCTTGAATACTGTCACATGTAAACACAGTATCCTGAACACTGTGACATGTAAACACAGTATCCTGAACACTGTTCCTTGCAGACGCAGTATCCTGAACACTGTGACATGTAAACACAGTATCCTGAACACTGTTCCTTGCAGACGCAGTATCCTGAACAAACGCAGTATCCTGAACACTGTCACATGTAAACGCAGTATCCTGAACACTGTTCCTTGTAAACGCAGTATCCTGAACACTGTGACATGTAAACACAGTATCCTGAACACTGTGACATGTAAACACAGTATCCTGAACACTGTCACATGTAAACGCAGTATCCTGAACATTGTTCCTTGTAAACGCAGTATCCTGAACACTGTCACATGTAAACGCAGTATCCTGAACACTGTCACATGTAAACGCAGTATCCTGAATACTGTTCCTTGTAAACGCAGTATCCTGAACACTGTGACATGTAAACGCAGTATCCTGAACACTGTCACATGTAAACACAGTATCCTGAACACTGTCACATGTAAACGCAGTATCCTGAACACTGTTCCTTGTAAACGCAGTATCCTGAACACTGTGACATGTAAACACAGTATCCTGAACACTGTTCCTTGTAAACGCAGTATCCTGAACACTGTGACATGTAAACACAGTATCCTAAACACTGTCATATGTAAACGCAGTATCCTGAACACTGTTCCTTGTAAACGCAGTATCCTGAACACTGTTCCTTGTAAACACAGTATTCTGAACACTGTCACATGTAAACGCAGTATCCTGAACACTGTTCCTTGTAAACGCAGTATCCTGAACACTGTTCCTTGTAAACGCAGTATCCTGAAAACTGTCACATGTAAACGCAGTATCCTGAACACTGTCACATGTAAACGCAGTATCCTGAACACTGTTCCTTGCAAACGCAGTATCCTGAACACTGTCACATGTAAACACAGTATCCTGAACACTGTCACATGTAAACGCAGTATCCTGAACACTGTTCCTTGAAAACGCAGTATCCTGAACACTGTCACATGTGAACGCAGTATCCTGAAAACTGTTCCTTGTAAACGCAGTATTCTGAACACTGTCACATGTAAACGCAGTATCCTGAACACTGTTCCTTGTAAACGCAGCATCCTGAACACTGTTCCTTGTAAACGCAGTATCCTGAACACTGTGACATGTAAACACAGTATCCTGAACACTGTCACATGTAAACGCAGTATCCTGAACACTGTTCGTTGTAAACGTTGTATCCTGAACACTGTGACATGTAAACGCAGTATCCTGAACACTGTCACATGTAAACACAGTATCCTGAACACTGTCACATGTAAACGCAGTATCCTGAACACTGTTCCTTGTAAACACAGTATCCTGAACACTGTTCCTTGTAAACGCAGTGTCCTGAACACTGTCACATGTAAACGCAGTATCCTGAACACTGTTCCGTGTAAACGCAGTATCCTAAACACTGTCACATGTAAACGCAGTATCCTGAACACTGTTCCTTGTAAACGCAGTATCCTGAACACTGTCACATGTAAATGCAGTATCCTGAACACTGTCACATGTAAACACAGTATCCTGAACACTGTCACATGTAAACACAGTATCCTGAACACTGTCACATGTAAACACAGTATCCTGAATACTGTCACATGTAAACACAGTATCCTGAACACTGTGACATGTAAACACAGTATCCTGAACACTGATCCTTGCAAACGCAGTATCCTGAACACTGTGACATGTAAACGCAGTATCCTGAACACTGTTCCTTGTAAACCCAGTATCCTGAACACTGTGACATGTAAACACAGTATCCTGAACACTGTCACATGTAAACGCAGTATCCTGAACACTGTTCCTTGAAAACGCAGTATCCTGAACACTGTTCCTTGTAAACGCAGCATCCTGAACACTGTTCCTTGTAAACGCAGTATCCTGAACACTGTGAGATGTAAACACAGTATCCTGAACACTGTGACATGTAAACACAGTATCCTGAACACTGTCACATGTAAACACACTATCCTGAACACTGTCACATGTAAACACAGTATCTTGAATACTGTCACATGTAAACACAGTATCCTGAACACTGTGACATGTAAACACAGTATCCTGAACACTGTTCCTTGCAGACGCAGTATCCTGAACACTGTGACATGTAAACACAGTATCCTGAACACTGTTCCTTGCAGACGCAGTATCCTGAACAAACGCAGTATCCTGAACACTGTCACATGTAAACGCAGTATCCTGAACACTGTTCCTTGTAAACGCAGTATCCTGAACACTGTGACATGTAAACACAGTATCCTGAACACTGTGACATGTAAACACAGTATCCTGAACACTGTCACATGTAAACGCAGTATCCTGAACATTGTTCCTTGTAAACGCAGTATCCTGAACACTGTCACATGTAAACGCAGTATCCTGAACACTGTCACATGTAAACGCAGTATCCTGAATACTGTTCCTTGTAAACGCAGTATCCTGAACACTGTGACATGTAAACGCAGTATCCTGAACACTGTCACATGTAAACACAGTATCCTGAACACTGTCACATGTAAACGCAGTATCCTGAACACTGTTCCTTGTAAACGCAGTATCCTGAACACTGTGACATGTAAACACAGTATCCTGAACACTGTTCCTTGTAAACGCAGTATCCTGAACACTGTGACATGTAAACACAGTATCCTAAACACTGTCATATGTAAACGCAGTATCCTGAACACTGTTCCTTGTAAACGCAGTATCCTGAACACTGTTCCTTGTAAACACAGTATTCTGAACACTGTCACATGTAAACGCAGTATCCTGAACACTGTTCCTTGTAAACGCAGCATCCTGAACACTGTTCCTTGTAAACGCAGTATCCTGAACACTGTCACATGTAAACACAGTATCCTGAACACTGTTCCTTGTAAACGCAGTATCCTGAACACTGTTCCTTGTAAACGCAGTATCCTGAAAACTGTCACATGTAAACGCAGTATCCTGAACACTGTCACATGTAAACGCAGTATCCTGAACACTGTTCCTTGCAAACGCAGTATCCTGAACACTGTCACATGTAAACGCAGTATCCTGAACACTGTCACTTTTAAACGCAGTATCCTGAACACAGTTCCTTGCAAACGTAGTATCCTGAACACTGTCACATGTAAACGCAGTATCCTGAACACTGTCACTTGTAAACGCAGTATCCTGAACACTGTTCCTTGTAAACGCAGTATCCTGAACACTGTGACATATAAACACAGTATCCTGAATGCTGTGACATGTAGACACAGTATCCTGAACACTGTCACATGTAAACACAGTATCCTGAACACTGTCACATGTAAACACAGTATCCTGAATACTGTCACATGTAAACACAGTATCCTGAACACTGTGACATGTAAACACAGTATCCTGAACACTGATCCTTGCAAACGCAGTATCCTGAACACTGTGACATGTAAACACAGTATCCTGAACACTGTCACATGTAAACGCAGTATCCTGAACACTGTTCCTTGAAAACGCAGTATCCTGAACACTGTTCCTTGTAAACGCAGTATCCTGAACACTGTCACATGTAAACGCAGTATCCTGAACACTGTTCCTTGTAAACGCAGTATTCTGAACACTGTCACATGTAAACGCAGTATCCTGAACACTGTTCCTTGTAAACGCAGTATCCTGAACACTGTTCCTTGTAAACGCAGTATCCTGAACACTGTTCCTTGTAAACGCAGTATCCTGAACACTGTGACATGTAAACACAGTATCCTGAACACTGTTCCTTGTAAACGCAGTATCCTGAACACTGTGACATGTAAACGCAGTATCCTGAACACTGTTCCTTGTAAACGCAGTATCCTGAACACTGTGACATGTAAACGCAGTATCCTGAACACTGTCACATGTAAACACAGTATCCTGAACACTGTCACATGTAAACGCAGTATCCTGAACACTGTTCCTTGTAAACACAGTATCCTGAACACTGTTCCTTGTAAAAGCAGTATCCTGAACACTGTCATATGTAAACGCAGTATCCTGAACACTGTTCCTTGTAAACGCAGTATCCTAAACACAGTCACATGTAAACGCAGTATCCTGAACACTGTTCCTTGTAAACGCAGTATCCTGAACACTGTCACATGTAAACGCAGTATCCTGAACACTGTCACATGTAAACGCAGTATCCTGAACACTGTTCCTTGTAAACGCAGTATCCTGAACACTGTAACATGTAAACACAGTATCCTGAACACTGTTCCTTGTAAACGCAGTATCCTGAACACTGTGACATGTAAACACAGTATCCTGAACACTGTCATATGTAAACGCAGTATCCTGAACACTGTTCCTTGTAAACGCAGTATCCTGAACACTGTTCCTTGTAAACGCAGTATCCTGAACACTCTCACATGTAAACGCAGTATCCTGAACACTATTCCTTGTAAACGCAGTATTTTGAACACTGTCACATGTAAACGCAGTATCCTGAACACTGTTCCTTGTAAACGCAGCATCCTGAACACTGTTCCTTGTAAACGCAGTATTCTGAACACTGTCACATGTAAACGCAGTATCCTGAACACTGTTCCTTGTAAACGCAGTATCCTGAACACTGTTCCTTGTAAACGCAGTATCCTGAACACTGTTCCTTGTAAACGCAGTATCCTGAACTCTGTGACATGTAAACACAGTATCCTGAACACTGTTCCTTGTAAACGCAGTATCCTGAACACTGTGACATGTAAACGCAGTATCCTGAACACTGTTCGTTGTAAACGCAGTATCCTGAACACTGTGACATGTAAACGCAGTATCCTGAACAATGTCACATGTAAACACAGTATCCTGAACACTGTCACATGTAAACGCAGTATCCTGAACACTGTTCCTTGTAAACACAGTATCCTGAACACTGTTCCTTGTAAACGCAGTATCCTGAACACTGTCACATGTAAACGCAGTATCCTGAACACTGTTCCTTGTAAACGCAGTATCCTAAACACTGTCACATGTAAACGCAGTATCCTGAACACTGTTCCTTGTAAACGCAGTATCCTGAACACTGTCACATGTAAACGCAGTATCCTGAACACTGTCACATGTAAACGCAGTATCCTGAACACTGTTCCTTGTAAACGCAGTATCCTGAACACTGTAACATGTAAACACAGTATCCTGAACACTGTTCCTTGTAAACGCAGTATCCTGAACACTGTGACATGTAAACACAGTATCCTGAACACTGTCATATGTAAACGCAGTATCCTGAACACTGTTTCTTGTAAACGCAGTATCCTGAACACTGTTCCTTGTAAACGCAGTATCCTGAACACTGTCACATGTAAACGCAGTATCCTGAACACTGTTCCTTGTAAACGCAGTATTCTGAACACTGTCACATGTAAACGCAGTATCCTGAACACTGTTCCTTGTAAACGCAGCATCCTGAACACTGTTCCTTGTAAACGCAGTATCCTGAACACTGTCACTTGTAAACGCAGTATCCTGAACACTGTTCCTTGTAAACGCAGTATCCTGAACACTGTGACATGTAAACACAGTATCCTGAATGCTGTGACATGTAGACACAGTATCCTGAACACTGTCACATGTAAACACAGTATCCTGAACACTGTCACATGTAAACACAGTATCCTGAATACTGTCACATGTAAACCCAGTATCCTGAACACTGTGACATGTAAACACAGTATCCTGAACACTGATCCTTGCAAACGCAGTATCCTGAACACTGTGACATGTAAACGCAGTATCCTGAACACTGTTCCTTGTAAACCCAGTATCCTGAACACTGTGACATGTAAACACAGTATCTTGAACACTGTCACATGTAAACGCAGTATCCTGAACACTGTTCCTTGAAAACGCAGTATCCTGAACACTGTTCCTTGTAAACGCAGTATCCTGAACACTGTCACATGTAAACGCAGTATCCTGAACACTGTTCCTTGTAAATGCAGTATTCTGAACACTGTCACATGTAAACGCAGTATCCTGAACACTGTTCCTTGTAAACGCAGTATCCTGAACACTGTTCCTTGTAAACGCAGTATCCTGAACACTGTTCCTTGTAAACGCAGTATCCTGAACACTGTGACATGTAAACACAGTATCCTGAACACTGTTCCTTGTAAACGCAGTATCCTGAACACTGTGACATGTAAACGCAGTATCCTGAACACTGTTCGTTGTAAACGCAGTATCCTGAACACTGTGACATGTAAACGCAGTATCCTGAACACTGTCACATGTAAACACAGTATCCTGAACACTGTCACATGTAAACGCAGTATCCTGAACACTGTTCCTTGTAAACGCAGTATCCTGAACACTGTGACATGTAAACACAGTATCCTGAACACTGTTCCTTGTAAACGCAGTATCCTGAACACTGTGACATGTAAACACAGTATCCTAAACACTGTCATATGTAAACGCAGTATCCTGAACACTGTTCCTTGTAAACGCAGTATCCTGAACACTGTTCCTTGTAAACACAGTATTCTGAACACTGTCACATGTAAACGCAGTATCCTGAACACTGTTCCTTGTAAACGCAGCATCCTGAACACTGTTCCTTGTAAACGCAGTATCCTGAACACTGTCACATGTAAACACAGTATCCTGAACACTGTTCCTTGTAAACGCAGTATCCTGAACACTGTTCCTTGTAAACGCAGTATCCTGAAAACTGTCACATGTAAACGCAGTATCCTGAACACTGTCACATGTGAACGCAGTATCCTGAACACTGTTCCTTGCAAACGCAGTATCCTGAACACTGTCACATGTAAACGCAGTATCCTGAACACTGTCACTTTTAAACGCAGTATCCTGAACACAGTTCCTTGCAAACGTAGTATCCTGAACACTGTCACATGTAAACGCAGTATCCTGAACACTGTCACTTGTAAACGCAGTATCCTGAACACTGTTCCTTGTAAACGCAGTATCCTGAACACTGTGACATATAAACACAGTATCCTGAATGCTGTGACATGTAGACACAGTATCCTGAACACTGTCACATGTAAACACAGTATCCTGAACACTGTCACATGTAAACACAGTATCCTGAATACTGTCACATGTAAACACAGTATCCTGAACACTGTGACATGTAAACACAGTATCCTGAACACTGATCCTTGCAAACGCAGTATCCTGAACACTGTGACATGTAAACACAGTATCCTGAACACTGTCACATTTAAACGCAGTATCCTGAACACTGTTCCTTGAAAACGCAGTATCCTGAACACTGTTCCTTGTAAACGCAGTATCCTGAACACTGTCACATGTAAACGCAGTATCCTGAACACTGTTCCTTGTAAACGCAGTATTCTGAACACTGTCACATGTAAACGCAGTATCCTGAACACTGTTCCTTGTAAACACAGTATCCTGAACACTGTTCCTTGTAAACGCAGTATCCTGAACACTGTTCCTTGTAAACGCAGTATCCTGAACACTGTGACATGTAAACACAGTATCCTGAACACTGTTCCTTGTAAACGCAGTATCCTGAACACTGTGACATGTAAACGCAGTATCCTGAACACTCTTCGTTGTAAACGCAGTATCCTGAACACTGTGACATGTAAACGCAGTATCCTGAACACTGTCACATGTAAACACAGTATCCTGAACACTGTCACATGTAAACGCAGTATCCTGAACACTGTTCCTTGTAAACACAGTATCCTGAACACTGTTCCTTGTAAAAGCAGTATCCTGAACACTGTCACATGTAAACGCAGTATCCTGAACACTGTTCCTTGTAAACGCAGTATCCTAAACACAGTCACATGTAAACGCAGTATCCTGAACACTGTTCCTTGTAAACGCAGTATCCTGAACACTGTCACATGTAAACGCAGTATCCTGAACACTGTCACATGTAAACGCAGTATCCTGAACACTGTTCCTTGTAAACGCAGTATCCTGAACACTGTGACATGTAAACACAGTATCCTGAACACTGTCATATGTAAACGCAGTATCCTGAACACTGTTCCTTGTAAACGCAGTATCCTGAACACTGTTCCTTGTAAACGCAGTATCCTGAACACTGTCACATGTAAACGCAGTATCCTGAACACTATTCCTTGTAAACGCAGTATTTTGAACACTGTCACATGTAAACGCAGTATCCTGAACACTGTTCCTTGTAAACGCAGCATCCTGAACACTGTTCCTTGTAAACGCAGTATTCTGAACACTGTCACATGTAAACGCAGTATCCTGAACACTGTTCCTTGTAAACGCAGTATCCTGAACACTGTTCCTTGTAAACGCAGTATCCTGAACACTGTTCCTTGTAAACGCAGTATCCTGAACTCTGTGACATGTAAACACAGTATCCTGAACACTGTTCCTTGTAAACGCAGTATCCTGAACACTGTGACATGTAAACGCAGTATCCTGAACACTGTTCGTTGTAAACGCAGTATCCTGAACACTGTGACATGTAAACGCAGTATCCTGAACAATGTCACATGTAAACACAGTATCCTGAACACTGTCACATGTAAACGCAGTATCCTGAACACTGTTCCTTGTAAACACAGTATCCTGAACACTGTTCCTTGTAAACGCAGTATCCTGAACACTGTCACATGTAAACGCAGTATCCTGGACACTGTTCCTTGTAAACGCAGTATCCTAAACACTGTCACATGTAAACGCAGTATCCTGAACACTGTTCCTTGTAAACGCAGTATCCTGAACACTGTCACATGTAAACGCAGTATCCTGAACACTGTCACATGTAAACGCAGTATCCTGAACACTGTTCCTTGTAAACGCAGTATCCTGAACACTGTAACATGTAAACACAGTATCCTGAACACTGTTCCTTGTAAACGCAGTATCCTGAACACTGTGACATGTAAACACAGTATCCTGAACACTGTCATATGTAAACGCAGTATCCTGAACACTGTTCCTTGTAAACGCAGTATCCTGAACACTGTTCCTTGTAAACGCAGTATCCTGAACACTGTCACATGTAAACGCAGTATCCTGAACACTGTTCCTTGTAAACGCAGTATTCTGAACACTGTCACATGTAAACGCAGTATCCTGAACACTGTTCCTTGTAAACGCAGCATCCTGAACACTGTTCCTTGTAAACGCAGTATCCTGAACACTGTCACATGTAAACACAGTATCCTGAACACTGTTCCTTGTAAACGCAGTATCCTAAACACTGTTCCTTGTAAACGCAGTATCCTGAAAACTGTCACATGTAAACGCAGTATCCTGAACACTGTCACATGTAAACGCAGTATCCTGAACACTGTTCCTTGCAAACGCAGTATCCTGAACACTGTCACTTGTAAACGCAGTATCCTGAACACTGTTCCTTGCAAACGTAGTATCCTGAACACTGTCACATGTAAACGCAGTATCCTGAACACTGTCACTTGTAAACGCAGTATCCTGAACACTGTTCCTTGTAAACGCAGTATCCTGAACACTGTGACATGTAAACACAGTATCCTGAATGCTGTGACATGTAGACACAGTATCCTGAACACTGTCACATGTAAACACAGTATCCTGAACACTGTCACATGTAAACACAGTATCCTGAATACTGTCACATGTAAACACAGTATCCTGAACACTGTGACATGTAAACACAGTATCCTGAACACTGATCCTTGCAAACGCAGTATCCTGAACACTGTGACATGTAAACGCAGTATCCTGAACACTGTTCCTTGTAAACCCAGTATCCTGAACACTGTGACATGTAAACACAGTATCTTTAACACTGTCACATGTAAACGCAGTATCCTGAACACTGTTCCTTGAAAACGCAGTATCCTGAACACATTTCCTTGTAAACGCAGTATCCTGAACACTGTCACATGTAAACGCAGTATCCTGAACACTGTTCCTTGTAAATGCAGTATTCTGAACACTGTCACATGTAAACGCAGTATCCTGAACACTGTTCCTTGTAAACGCAGTATCCTGAACACTGTTCCTTGTAAACGCAGTATCCTGAACACTGTTCCTTGTAAACGCAGTATCCTGAACACTGTGACATGTAAACACAGTATCCTGAACACTGTTCCTTGTAAACGCAGTATCCTGAACACTGTGACATGTAAACGCAGTATCCTGAACACTGTTCGTTGTAAACGCAGTATCCTGAACACTGTGACATGTAAACGCAGTATCCTGAACACTGTCACATGTAAACACAGTATCCTGAACACTGTCACATGTAAACGCAGTATCCTGAACACTGTTCCTTGTAAACACAGTATCCTGAACACTGTTCCTTGTAAACGCAGTATCCTGAACACTGTCACATGTAAACGCAGTATCCTGAACACTGTTCCTTGTAAACGCAGTATCCTAAACACTGTTCCTTGTAAACGCAGTATCCTGAAAACTGTCACATGTAAACGCAGTATCCTGAACACTGTCACATGTAAACGCAGTATCCTGAACACTGTTCCTTGCAAACGCAGTATCCTGAACACTGTCACTTGTAAACGCAGTATCCTGAACACTGTTCCTTGCAAACGTAGTATCCTGAACACTGTCACATGTAAACGCAGTATCCTGAACACTGTCACTTGTAAACGCAGTATCCTGAACACTGTTCCTTGTAAAGGCAGTATCCTGAACACTGTGACATGTAAACACAGTATCCTGAATGCTGTGACATGTAGACACAGTATCCTGAACACTGTCACATGTAAACACAGTATCCTGAACACTGTCACATGTAAACACAGTATCCTGAATACTGTCACATGTAAACACAGTATCCTGAACACTGTGACATGTAAACACAGTATCCTGAACACTGATCCTTGCAAACGCAGTATCCTGAACACTGTGACATGTAAACGCAGTATCCTGAACACTGTTCCTTGTAAACCCAGTAACCTGAACACTGTGACATGTAAACACAGTATCCTGAACACTGTCACATGTAAACGCAGTATCCTGAACACTGTTCCTTGAAAACGCAGTATCCTGAACACTGTTCCTTGTAAACGCAGTATCCTGAACACTGTCACATGTAAACGCAGTATCCTGAACACTGTTCGTTGTAAACGCAGTATCCTGAACACTGTTCCTTGTAAACGCAGTATCCTGAACACTGTTCCTTGTAAACGCAGTATCCTGAACACTGTGACATGTAAACACAGTATCCTGAACACTGTTCCTTGTAAACGCAGTATCCTGAACACTGTGACATGTAAACGCAGTATCCTGAACACTGTTCGTTGTAAACGCAGTATCCTGAACACTGTGACATGTAAACGCAGTATCCTGAACACTGTCACATGTAAACACAGTATCCTGAACACTGTCACATGTAAACGCAGTATCCTGAACACTGTTCCTTGTAAACACAGTATCCTGAACACTGTTCCTTGTAAACGCAGTATCCTGAACACTGTCACATGTAAACGCAGTATCCTGAACACTGTTCCTTGTAAACGCAGTATCCTAAACACTGTCACATGTAAACGCAGTATCCTGAACACTGTTCCTTGTAAACGCAGTATCCTGAACACTGTGACATGTAAACACAGTATCCTGAACACTGTCACATGCAAACACAGTATCCTGAACACTGTCACATGTAAACACAGTATCCTGAACACTGTCACATGTAAACACAGTATCCTGAACACTGTTCCTTGCAAACGCAGTATCCTGAACACTGTCACATGCAAACGCAGTATCCTGAACACTGTCACATGTAAACGCAGTATCCTGAACACTGTCACATGTAAACGCAGTATCCTGAACACTGTTCCTTGTAAACGCAGTATCCTGAACACTGTGACATGTAAACACAGTATCCTGAACATTGTGACATGTAAACACAGTATCGTGAACACTGTCACATGTAAACGCAGTATCCTGAACACTGTCACATGTAAACGCAGTATCCTGAACACTGTTCCTTGTAAACGCAGTATCCTGAACACTGTTCCTTGTAAACGCAGTATCCTGAACACTGTGACATGTAAACACAGTATCCTGAATGCTGTGACATGTAGAAACAGTATCCTGAAAACTGTCACATGTAAACGCAGTATCCTGAAAACTGTCACATGTAAACGCAGTATCCTGAACACTGTCACATGTAAACACAGTATCCTGAACACTGTCACATGTAAACGCAGTATCCTGAACACTGTTCCTTGCAAACGCAGTATCCTGAACACTGTCACATGTAAACGCAGTATCCTGAACACTGTCACTTGTAAACGCAGTATCCTGAACACTGTTTCTTGCAAACGTAGTATCCTGAACACTGTCACATGTAAACGCAGTATCCTGAACACTGTCACTTGTAAACGCAGTATCCTGAACACTGTTCCTTGTAAACGCAGTATCCTGAACACTGTGACATGTAAACACAGTATCCTGAATGCTGTGACATGTAGAAACAGTATCCTGAACACTGTCACATGTAAACACAGTATCCTGAACACTGTCACATGTAAACACAGTATCCTGAATACTGTCACATGTAAACGCAGTATCCTGAACACTGTTCGTTGTAAACGTTGTATCCTGAACACTGTGACATGTAAACGCAGTATCCTGAACACTGTCACATGTAAACACAGTATCCTGAACACTGTCACATGTAAACGCAGTATCCTGAACACTGTTCCTTGTAAACGCAGTATCCTGAACACTGTCACATGTAAACGCAGTATCCTGAACACTGTTCCTTGTAAACGCAGTATCCTAAACACAGTCACATGTAAACGCAGTATCCTGAACACTGTTCCTTGTAAACGCAGTATCCTGAACACTGTCACATGTAAACGCAGTATCCTGAACACTGTCACATGTAAACGCAGTATCCTGAACACTGTCACATGTAAACGCAGTATCCTGAACACTGTTCCTTGTAAACGCAGTATCCTGAACACTGTCACATGTAAACACAGTATCCTGAACACTGTTCCTTGTAAACGCAGTATCCTGAACACTGTTCCTTGTAAACGCAGTATCCTGAACACTGTCACATGTAAACGCAGTATCCTGAACACTGTTCCTTGTAAACGCAGTATCCTGAACACTGTCACATGTAAACGCAGTATCCTGAACACTGTTCCTTGTAAACGCAGTATCCTGAAAACTGTCACATGTAAACGCAGTATCCTGAACACTGTCACATGTAAACACAGTATCCTGAATACTGTGACATGTAAACACAGTATCCTGAACACTGTGACATGTAAACACAGTATCCTGAACACTGTCACATGTAAACACACTATCCTGAACACTGTCACATGTAAACACAGTATCCTGAATACTGTCACATGTAAACACAGTATCCTGAACACTGTGACATGTAAACACAGAATCCTGAACACTGTTCCTTGCAGACGCAGTATCCTGAACACTGTGACATGTAAACACAGTATCCTGAACACTGTTCCTTGCAGACGCAGTATCCTGAACAAACGCAGTATCCTGAACACTGTCACATGTAAACGCAGTATCCTGAACACTGTTCGTTGTAAACGCAGTATCCTGAACACTGTGACATGTAAACACAGTATCCTGAACACTGTCACATGTAAACGCAGTATCCTGAACATTGTTCCTTGTAAACGCAGTATCCTGAACACTGTCACATGTAAACGCAGTATTCTGAACACTGTTCCTTGTAAACGCAGTATCCTGAACACTGTTCCTTGTAAACGCAGTATCCTGAACAGTGTCACATGTAAACGCAGTATCCTGAACACTGTTCCTTGTAAACGCAGTATCCTGAACACTGTCACATGTAAACGCAGTATCCTGAACACTGTTCCTTGTAAACGAAGTATCCTGAAAACTGTCACATGTAAACGCAGTATCCTGAACACTGTCACATGTAAACACAGTATCCTGAACACTGTCACATGTAAACGCAGTATCCTGAACACTGTTCCTTGTAAACGCAGTATCCTGAACACTCTGACGTGTAAACACAGTATCCTGAATACTGTGACATGTAAACACAGTATCCTGAACACTTTGACATGTAAACACAGTATCCTGAACACTGTCACATGTAAACACACTATCCTGAACACTGTCACATGTAAACACAGTATCCTGAATACTGTCACATGTAAACACAGTATCCTGAAAACTGTGACATGTAAACACAGTATCCTGAACACTGTTCCTTGCAGACGCAGTATCCTGAACACTGACATGTAAACACAGTATCCTGAACACTGTTCCTTGCAGACGCAGTATCCTGAACAAAGGCAGTATCCTGAACACTGTCACATGTAAACGCAGTATCCTGAACACTGTTCCTTGTAAACGCAGTATCCTGAACACTGTGACATGTAAACGCAGTGTCCTGAACACTGTGACATGTAAACACAGTATCCTGAACACTGTCACATGTAAACGCAGTATCCTGAACATTGTTCCTTGTAAACGCAGTATCCTGAACACTGTCACATGTAAACGCAGTATCCTGAACACTGTCACATGTAAACACAGTATCCTGAATACTGTTCCTTGTAAACGCAGTATCCTGAACACTGTGACATGTAAACGCAGTATCCTGAACACTGTCACATGTAAACGCAGTATCCTGAACACTGTCACATGTAAACGCAGTATCCTGAACACTGTTCCTTGTAAACGCAGTATCCTGAACACTGTGACATGTAAACACAGTATCCTGAACACTGTTCCTTGTAAACGCAGTATCCTGAACACTGTGACATGTAAACACAGTATCCTGAACACTGTCATATGTAAACGCAGTATCCTGAACACTGTTCCTTATAAACGCAGTATCCTGAACACTGTTCCTTGTAAACGCAGTATCCTGAACACTGTCACATGTAAATGCAGTATCCTGAACACTGTTCCTTGTAAACGCAGTATTCTGAACACTGTCACATGTAAACGCAGTATCCTGAACACTGTTCCTTGTAAACGCAGCATCCTGAACACTGTTCCTTGTAAACGCAGTATCCTGAACACTGTCACATGTAAACACAGTATCCTGAACACTGTTCCTTGTAAACGCAGTATCCTGAACACTGTTCCTTGTAAACGCAGTATCCTGAAAACTGTCACATGTAAACGCAGTATCCTGAACACTGTCACATGTAAACGCAGTATCCTGAACACTGTTCCTTGCAAACGCAGTATCCTGAACACTGTCACATGTAAACGCAGTATCCTGAACACTGTCACTTGTAAACGCAGTATCCTGAACACTGTTCCTTGCAAACGTAGTATCCTGAACACTGTCACATGTAAACGCAGTATCCTGAACACTGTAACTTGTAAACGCAGTATCCTGAACACTGTTCCTTGTAAACGCAGTATCCTGAACACTGTGACATGTAAACACAGTATCCTGAATGCTGTGACATGTAGACACAGTATCCTGAACACTGTCACATGTAAACACAGTATCCTGAACACTGTCACATGTAAACACAGTATCCTGAATACTGTCACATGTAAACACAGTATCCTGAACACTGTGACATGTAAACACAGTATCCTGAACACTGATCCTTGCAAACGCAGTATCATGAACACTGTGACATGTAAACGCAGTATCCTGAACACTGTTCCTTGTAAACCCAGTATCCTGAACACTGTGACATGTAAACACAGTATCCTGAACACTGTCACATGTAAACGCAGTATCCTGAACACTGTTCCTTGAAAACGCAGTATCCTGAACACTGTTCCTTCTAAAAGCAGTATCCTGAACACTGTCACATGTAAACGCAGTATCCTGAACACTGTTCCTTGTAAACGCAGTATCCTGAACACTGTTCCTTGTAAACGCAGTATCCTGAACACTGTGACATGTAAACACAGTATCCTGAACACTGTTCCTTGTAAACGCAGTATCCTGAACACTGTGACATGTAAACGCAGTATCCTGAACACTGTTCGTTGTAAACGCAGTATCCTGAACACTGTGACATGTAAACGCAGTATCCTGAACACTGTCACATGTAAACACAGTATCCTGAACACTGTCACATGTAAACGCAGTATCCTGAACACTGTTCCTTGTAAACACAGTATCCTGAACACTGTTCCTTGTAAACGCAGTATCCTGAACATTGTTCCTTGTAAACGCAGTATTCTGAACACTGTCACATGTGAACGCAGTATCCTGAACACTGTTCCTTGTAAACGCAGTATTCTGAACACTGTCACATGTAAACGCAGTATCCTGAACACTGTTCCTTGTAAACGCAGCATCCTGAACACTGTTCCTTGTAAACGCAGTATCCTGAACACTGTCACATGTAAACGCAGTATCCTGAACACTGTTCGTTGTAAACGTTGTATCCTGAACACTGTGACATGTAAACGCAGTATCCTGAACACTGTCACATGTAAACACAGTATCCTGAACACTGTCACATGTAAATGCAGTATCCTGAACACTGTTCCTTGTAAACACAGTATCCTGAACACTGTTCCTTGTAAACGCAGTCTCCTGAACACTGTCACATGTAAACGCAGTATCCTGAACACTGTTCCTTGTAAACGCAGTGTCCTAAACACTGTCACATGTAAACGCAGTATCCTGAACACTGTTCCTTGTAAACGCAGTATCCTGAACACTGTCACATGTAAACGCAGTATCCTGAACACTGTCACATGTAAACGCAGTATCCTGAACACTGTCACATGTAAACGCAGCATCCTGAACACTGTTCCTTGTAAACGCAGTATCCTGAACACTGTCACATGTAAACGCAGTATCCTGAACACTGTTCCTTGTAAACGCAGTATCCTGAACACTGTTCCTTGTAAACGCAGTATCCTGAACACTGTCACATGTAAACGCAGTATCCTGAACACTGTTCCTTGTAAACGCAGTATCCTGAACACTGTCACATGTAAACGCAGTATCCTGAACACTGTTCCTTGTGAACGCAGTATCCTGAAAACTGTCACATGTAAACGCAGTATCCTGAACACTGTCACATGTAAACACAGTATCCTGAACACTGTCACATGTGAACGCAGTATCCTGAACACTGTTCCTTGTAAACGCAGTATCCTGAACACTCTGACATGTAAACACAGTATCCTGAATACTGTGACATGTAAACACAGTATCCTGAACACTGTGACATGTAAACGCAGTATCCTGAACACTGTCACATGTAAACGCAGTATCCTGAACACTGTTCCTTGTAAACGCAGTATCCTAAACACAGTCACATGTAAACGCAGTATCCTGAACACTGTTCCTTGTAAACGCAGTATCCTGAACACTGTCAAATGTAAACGCAGTATCCTGAACACTGTCACATGTAAACGCAGTATCCTGAACACTGTCACATGTAAACGCAGTATCCTGAACACTGTTCCTTGTAAACGCAGTATCCTGAACACTGTCACATGTAAACGCAGTATCCTGAACACTGTTCCTTGTAAACGCAATATCCTGAACACTGTTCCTTGTAAACGCAGTATCCTGAACACTGTCACATGTAAACGCAGTATCCTGAACACTGTTCCTTGTAAACGCAGTATCCTGAACACTGTCACATGTAAACGCAGTATCCTGAACAATGTTCCTTGTAAACGCAGTATTCTGAAAACTGTCACATGTAAACGCAGTATCCTGAACACTGTCACATGTAAACACAGTATCCTGAACACTGTCACATGTAAACGCAGTATCCTGAACACTGTTCCTTGTAAACGCAGTATCCTGAACACTCTGACATGTAAACACAGTATCCTGAATACTGTGACATGTAAACACAGTATCCTGAACACTGTGACATGTAAACACAGTATCCTGAACACTGTCACATGTAAACACACTATCCTGAACACTGTCACATGTAAACACAGTATCCTGAATACTGTCACATGTAAACACCGTATCCTGAACACTGTGACATGTAAACACAGTATCCTGAACACTGTTCCTTGCAGACGCAGTATCCTGAACACTGTGACATGTAAACACAGTATCCTGAACACTGTTCCTTGCAGACGCAGTATCCTGAACAAACGCAGTATCCTGAACACTGTCACATGTAAACGCAGTATCCTGAACACTGTTCGTTGTAAACGCAGTATCCTGAACACTGTGACATGTAAACACAGTATCCTGAACACTATGACATGTAAACACAGTATCCTGAACACTGTCACATGTAAACGCAGTATCCTGAACATTGTTCCTTGTAAACGCAGTATCCTGAACACTGTCACATGTAAACACAGTATTCTGAACACTGTTCCTTGTAAACGCAGTATCCTGAACACTGTTCCTTGTAAACGCAGTATCCTGAACACTGTCACATGTAAACGCAGTATCCTGAACACTGTTCCTTGTAAACGCAGTATCCTGAACACTGTCACATGTAAACGCAGTATCCTGAACACTGTTCCTTGTAAACGCAGTATCCTGAAAACTGTCACATGTAAACGCAGTATCCTGAACACTGTCACATGTAAACACAGTATCCTGAACACTGTCACATGTAAACGCAGTATCCTGAAAACTGTTCCTTGTAAACGCAGTATCCTGAACACTCTGACGTGTAAACACAGTATCCTGAATACTGTGACATGTAAACACAGTATCCTGAACACTGTGACATGTAAACACAGTATCCTGAACACTGTCACATGTAAACACACTATCCTGAACACTGTCACATGTAAACACAGTATCCTGAATACTGTCACATGTAAACACAGTATCCTGAACACTGTGACATGTAAACACAGTATCCTGAACACTGTTCCTTGCAGACGCAGTATCCTGAACAAACGCAGTATCCTGAACACTGTCACATGTAAACGCAGTATCCTGAACACTGTTCCTTGTAAACGCAGTATCCTGAACACTGTGACATGTAAACGCAGTATACTGAACACTGTGACATGTAAACACAGTATCCTGAACACTGTCACATGTAAACGCAGTATCCTGAACATTGTTCCTTGTAAACGCAGTATCCTGAACACTGTCACATGTAAACGCAGTATCCTGAACACTGTCACATGTAAACGCAGTATCCTGAATACTGTTCCTTGTAAACGCAGTATCCTGAACACTGTGACATGTAAACGCAGTATCCTGAACACTGTCACATGTAAACGCAGTATCCTGAACACTGTCACATGTAAACGCAGTATCCTGAACACTGTTCCTTGTAAACGCAGTATCCTGAACACTGTGACATGTAAACACAGTATCCTGAACACTGTTCCTTGTAAACGCAGTATCCTGAACACTGTGACATGTAAACACAGTATCCTGAACACTGTCATATGTAAACGCAGTATCCTGAACACTGTTCCTTATAAACGCAGTATCCTGAACACTGTTCCTTGTAAACGCTGTATCCTGAACACTGTTCCTTATAAACGCAGTATCCTGAACACTGTTCCTTGTAAACGCAGTATCCTGAACACTGTCACATGTAAATGCAGTATCCTGAACACTGTTCCTTGTAAACGCAGTATTCTGAACACTGTCACATGTAAACGCAGTATCCTGAACACTGTTCCTTGTAAACGCAGCATCCTGAACACTGTTCCTTGTAAATGCAGTATCCTGAACACTGTCACATGTAAACACAGTATCCTGAACACTGTTCCTTGTAAACGCAGTATCCTGAACACTGTTCCTTGTAAACGCAGTATCCTGAAAACTGTCACATGTAAACGCAGTATCCTGAACACTGTCACATGTAAACGCAGTATCCTGAACACTGTTCCTTGCAAACTTAGTATCCTGAACACTGTCACATGTAAACGCAGTATCCTGAACACTGTCACTTGTAAACGCAGTATCCTGAACACTGTTCCTTGCAAACGTAGTATCCTGAACACTGTCACATGTAAACGCAGTATCCTGAACACTGTCACTTGTAAACGCAGTATCCTGAACACTGTTCCTTGTAAACGCAGTATCCTGAACACTGTGACATGTAAACACAGTATCCTGAATGCTGTGACATGTAGACACAGTATCCTGAACACTGTCACATGTAAACACAGTATCCTGAACACTGTGACATGTAAACACAGTATCCTGAATACTGTCACATGTAAACACAGTATCCTGAACACTGTGACATGTAAACACAGTATCCTGAACACTGATCCTTGCAAACGCAGTATCCTGAACACTGTGACATGTAAACGCAGTATCCTGAACACTGTTCCTTGTAAACCCAGTATCCTGAACACTGTGACATGTAAACACAGTATCCTGAACACTGTCACATGTAAACGCAGTATCCTGAACACTGTTCCTTGAAAACGCAGTATCCTGAACACTGTTCCTTCTAAAAGCAGTATCCTGAACACTGTCACATGTAAACGCAGTATCCTGAACACTGTTCCTTGTAAATGCAGTATTCTGAACACTGTCACATGTAAAGGCAGTATCCTGAACACTGTTCCTTGTAAACGCAGTATCCTGAACACTGTTCCTTGTAAACGCAGTATCCTGAACACTGTTCCTTGTAAACGCAGTATCCTGAACACTGTGACATGTAAACACAGTATCCTGAACACTGTTCCTTGTAAACGCAGTATCCTGAACACTGTGACATGTAAACGCAGTATCCTGAACACTGTTCGTTGTAAACGCAGTATCCTGAACACTGTGACATGTAAACGCAGTATCCTGAACACTGTCACATGTAAACACAGTATCCTGAACACTGTCACATGTAAACGCAGTATCCTGAACACTGTTCCTTGTAAACACAGTATCCTGAACACTGTTCCTTGTAAACGCAGTATCCTGAACATTGTTCCTTGTAAACGCAGTATCCTGAACACTGTCACATGTGAACGCAGTATCCTGAACACTGTTCCTTGTAAACGCAGTATTCTGAACACTGTCACATGTAAACGCAGTATCCTGAACACTGTTCCTTGTAAACGCAGCATCCTGAACACTGTTCCTTGTAAACGCTGTATCCTGAACACTGTCACATGTAAACGCAGTATCCTGAACACTGTTCGTTGTAAACGTTGTATCCTGAACACTGTGACATGTAAACGCAGTATCCTGAACACTGTCACATGTAAACACAGTATCCTGAACACTGTCACATGTAAACGCAGTATCCTGAACACTGTTCCTTGTAAACGCAGTATCCTGAACACTGTTCCTTGTAAACGCAGTATCCTGAACACTGTCACATGTAAACGCAGTATCCTGAACACTGTTCCTTGTAAACGCAGTATCCTGAACACTGTCACATGTAAACGCAGTATCCTGAACACTGTTCCTTGTAAACGCAGTATCCTGAAAACTGTCACATGTAAACGCAGTATCCTGAACACTGTCACATGTAAACACAGTATCCTGAACACTGTCACATGTGAACGCAGTATCCTGAACACTGTTCCTTGTAAACGCAGTATCCTGAACACTCTGACATGTAAACACAGTATCCTGAATACTGTGACATGTAAACGCAGTATCCTGAACACTGTGACATGTAAACACAGTATCCTGAACACTGTCACATGTAAACACACTATCCTGAACACTGTTCCTTGCAGACGCAGTATCCTGAACACTGTGACATGTAAACACAGTATCCTGAACACTGTTCCTTGCAGACGCAGTATCCTGAACAAACGCAGTATCCTGAACACTGTCACATGTAAACGCAGTATCCTGAACACTGTTCCTTGTAAACGCAGTATCCTGAACACTGTGACATGTAAACACAGTATCCTGAACACTGTGACATGTAAACACAGTATCCTGAACACTGTCACATGTAAACGCAGTATCCTGAACATTGTTCCTTGTAAACGCAGTATCCTGAACACTGTCACATGTAAACGCAGTATCCTGAACACTGTCACATGTAAACGCAGTATCCTGAATACTGTTCCTTGTAAACGCAGTATCCTGAACACTGTGACATGTAAATGCAGTATCCTGAACACTGTCACATGTAAACGCAGTATCCTGAACACTGTCACATGTAAACGCAGTATCCTGAACACTGTTCCTTGTAAACGCAGTATCCTGAACACTGTGACATGTAAACACAGTATCCTGAACACTGTTCCTTGTAAACGCAGTATCCTGAACACTGTGACATGTAAACACAGTATCCTGAACACTGTCATATGTAAACGCAGTATCCTGAACACTGTTCCTTGTAAACGCAGTATCCTGAACACTGTTCCTTGTAAACGCAGTATCCTGAACACTGTCACATGTAAACGCAGTATCCTGAACACTGTTCCTTGTAAACGCAGTATTCTGAACACTGTCACATGTAAACGCAGTATCCTGAACACTGTTCCTTGTAAACGCAGCATCCTGAACACTGTTCCTTGTAAACGCAGTATCCTGAACACTGTCACTTGTAAACGCAGTATCCTGAACACAGTTCCTTGCAAACGTAGTATCCTGAACACTGTCACATGTAAACGCAGTATCCTGAACACTGTCACTTGTAAACGCAGTATCCTGAACACTGTTCCTTGTAAACGCAGTATCCTGAACACTGTGACATGTAAACACAGTATCCTGAATGCTGTGACATGTAGACACAGTATCCTGAACACTGTCACATGTAAACACAGTATCCTGAACACTGTCACATGTAAACACAGTATCCTGAATACTGTCACATGTAAACACAGTATCCTGAACACTGTGACATGTAAACACAGTATCCTGAACACTGATCCTTGCAAACGCAGTATCCTAAACACTGTGACATGTAAACGCAGTATCCTGAACACTGTTCCTTGTAAACCCAGTATCCTGAACACTGTGACATGTAAACGCAGCATCCTGAACACTGTTCCTTGTAAACGCAGTATCCTGAACACTGTCACATGTAAACACAGTATCCTGAACACTGTTCCTTGAAAACGCAGTATCCTGAACACTGTTCCTTGTAAACGCAGTATCCTGAACACTGTCACATGTAAACGCAGTATCCTGAACACTGTTCCTTGTAAATGCAGTATTCTGAACACTGTCACATGTAAATGCAGTATCCTGAACACTGTTCCTTGTAAACGCAGTATCCTGAACACTGTTCCTTGTAAACGCAGTATCCTGAACACTGTTCCTTGTAAACGCAGTATCCTGAACACTGTGACATGTAAACACAGTATCCTGAACACTGTTCCTTGTAAACGCAGTATCCTGAACACAGTGACATGTAAACGGAGTATCCTGAACACTGTTCGTTGTAAACGCAGTATCCTGAACACTGTGACATGTAAACGCAGTATCCTGAACACTGTCACATGTAAACACAGTATCCTGAACACTGTCACATGTAAACGCAGTATCCTGAACACTGTTCCTTGTAAACGCAGTATCCTGAACACTGTAACATGTAAACAGAGTATCCTGAACACTGTCATATGTAAACGCAGTATCCTGAACACTGTTCCTTGTAAACGCAGTATCCTGAACACTGTCACATGTAAACACAGTATCCTGAACACTGTCACATGTAAACGCAGTATCCTGAACACTGTTCCTTGTAAACGCAGTATCCTGAACACTGTGACATGTAAACACAGTATCCTGAACACTGTCATATGTAAACGCAGTATCCTGAACACTGTTCCTTGTAAACGCAGTATCCTGAACACTGTTCCTTGTAAACGCAGTATCCTGAACACTGTCACATGTAAACGCAGTATCCTGAACACTGTTCCTTGTAAACGCAGTATTCTGAACACTGTCACATGTGAACGCAGTATCCTGAACACTGTTCCTTGTAAACGCAGTATCCTGAACACTCTGACATGTAAACACAGTATCCTGAATACTGTGACATGTAAACGCAGTATCCTGAACACTGTGACATGTAAACACAGTATCCTGAACACTGTCACATGTAAACACACTATCCTGAACACTGTTCCTTGTAAACGCAGTATCCTGAACACTGTGACATGTAAATGCAGTATCCTGAACACTGTCACATGTAAACGCAGTATCCTGAACACTGTCACATGTAAACGCAGTATCCTGAACACTGTTCCTTGTAAACGCAGTATCCTGAACACTGTGACATGTAAACACAGTATCCTGAACACTGTTCCTTGTAAACGCAGTATCCTGAACACTGTGACATGTAAACACAGTATCCTGAACACTGTCATATGTAAACGCAGTATCCTGAACACTGTTCCTTGTAAACGCAGTATCCTGAACACTGTTCCTTGTAAACGCAGTATCCTGAACACTGTCACATGTAAACGCAGTATCCTGAACACTGTTCCTTGTAAACGCAGTATTCTGAACACTGTCACATGTAAACGCAGTATCCTGAACACTGTTCCTTGTAAACGCAGCATCCTGAACACTGTTCCTTGTAAACGCAGTATCCTGAACACTGTCACTTGTAAACGCAGTATCCTGAACACAGTTCCTTGCAAACGTAGTATCCTGAACACTGTCACATGTAAACGCAGTATCCTGAACACTGTCACTTGTAAACGCAGTATCCTGAACACTGTTCCTTGTAAACGCAGTATCCTGAACACTGTGACATGTAAACACAGTATCCTGAATGCTGTGACATGTAGACACAGTATCCTGAACACTGTCACATGTAAACACAGTATCCTGAACACTGTCACATGTAAACACAGTATCCTGAATACTGTCACATGTAAACACAGTATCCTGAACACTGTGACATGTAAACACAGTATCCTGAACACTGATCCTTGCAAACGCAGTATCCTAAACACTGTGACATGTAAACGCAGTATCCTGAACACTGTTCCTTGTAAACCCAGTATCCTGAACACTGTGACATGTAAACGCAGCATCCTGAACACTGTTCCTTGTAAACGCAGTATCCTGAACACTGTCACATGTAAACACAGTATCCTGAACACTGTTCCTTGAAAACGCAGTATCCTGAACACTGTTCCTTGTAAATGCAGTATTCTGAACACTGTCACATGTAAATGCAGTATCCTGAACACTGTTCCTTGTAAACGCAGTATCCTGAACACTGTTCCTTGTAAACGCAGTATCCTGAACACTGTTCCTTGTAAACGCAGTATCCTGAACACTGTGACATGTAAACACAGTATCCTGAACACTGTTCCTTGTAAACGCAGTATCCTGAACACAGTGACATGTAAACGGAGTATCCTGAACACTGTTCGTTGTAAACGCAGTATCCTGAACACTGTGACATGTAAACGCAGTATCCTGAACACTGTCACATGTAAACGCAGTATCCTGAACACTGTCACATGTAAACGCAGTATCCTGAACACTGTTCCTTGTAAACGCAGTATCCTGAACACTGTTCCTTGTAAACGCAGTATCCTAAACACTGTCACATGTAAACGCCGTATCCTGAACACTGTTCCTTGTAAACGCAGTATCCTGAACACTGTCACATGAAAACGCAGTATCCTGAACACTGTCACATGTAAACGCAGTATCCTGAACACTCTTCCTTGTAAACGCAGTATCCTGAACACTGTAACATGTAAACAGAGTATCCTGAACACTGTCATATGTAAACGCAGTATCCTGAACACTGTTCCTTGTAAACGCAGTATCCTGAACACTGTCACATGTAAACACAGTATCCTGAACACTGTCACATGTAAACGCAGTATCCTGAACACTGTTCCTTGTAAACGCAGTATCCTGAACACTGTGACATGTAAACACAGTATCCTGAACACTGTCATATGTAAACGCAGTATCCTGAACACTGTTCCTTGTAAACGCAGTATCCTGAACACTGTTCCTTGTAAACGCAGTATCCTGAACACTGTCACATGTAAACGCAGTATCCTGAACACTGTTCCTTGTAAACGCAGTATTCTGAACACTGTCACATGTAAACGCAGTATCCTGAACACTGTTCCTTGTAAACGCAGCATCCTGAACACTGTTCCTTGTAAACGCAGTATCCTGAACACTGTAACATGTAAACAGAGTATCCTGAACACTGTCATATGTAAACGCAGTATCCTGAACACTGTTCCTTGTAAACGCAGTATCCTGAACACTGTCACATGTAAACACAGTATCCTGAACACTGTCACATGTAAACGCAGTATCCTGAACACTGTTCCTTGTAAACGCAGTATCCTGAACACTGTGACATGTAAACACAGTATCCTGAACACTGTCATATGTAAACGCAGTATCCTGAACACTGTTCCTTGTAAACGCAGTATCCTGAACACTGTTCCTTGTAAACGCAGTATCCTGAACACTGTCACATGTAAACGCAGTATCCTGAACACTGTTCCTTGTAAACGCAGTATTCTGAACACTGTCACATGTAAACGCAGTATCCTGAACACTGTTCCTTGTAAACGCAGCATCCTGAACACTGTTCCTTGTAAACGCAGTATCCTGAACACTGTCACATGTAAACACAGTATCCTGAACACTGTTCCTTGTAAACGCAGTATCCTGAACACTGTTCCTTGTAAACGCAGTATCCTGAAAACTGTCACATGTAAACGCAGTATCCTGAACACTGTCACATGTAAACGCAGTATCCTGAACACTGTTCCTTGCAAACGCAGTATCCTGAACACTGTCACTTGTAAACGCAGTATCCTGAACACTGTTCCTTGCAAACGTAGTATCCTGAACACTGTCACATGTAAACGCAGTATCCTGAACACTGTCACTTGTAAACGCAGTATCCTGAACACTGTTCCTTGTAAACGCAGTATCCTGAACACTGTGACATGTAAACACAGTATCCTGAATGCTGTGACATGTAGACACAGTATCCTGAACACTGTCACATGTAAACACAGTATCCTGAACACTGTCACATATAAACACAGTATCCTGAATACTCTCACATGTAAACACAGTATCCTGAACACTGTGACATGTAAACACAGTATCCTGAACACTGATCCTTGCAAACGCAGTATCCTGAACACTGTGACATGTAAACGCAGTATCCTGAACACTGTTCCTTCTAAACCCAGTATCCTGAACACTGTGACATGTAAACACAGTATCCTGAACACTGTCACATGTAAACGCAGTATCCTGAACACTGTTCCTTGAAAACGCAGTATCCTGAACACTGTTCCTTGTAAACGCAGTATCCTGAACACTGTCACATGTAAACGCAGTATCCTGAACACTGTTCCTTGTAAACGCAGTATCTTGAACACTGTTCCTTGTAAACGCAGTATCCTGAACACTGTTCCTTGTAAACGCAGTATCCTGAACACTGTGACATGTAAACACAGTATCCTGAACACTGTTCCTTGTAAACGCAGTATCCTGAACACTGTGACATGTAAACGCAGTATCCTGAACACTGTTCGTTGTAAACGCAGTATCCTGAACACTGTGACATGTAAACGCAGTATCCTGAACACTGTCACATGTAAACACAGTATCCTGAACACTGTCACATGTAAACGCAGTATCCTGAACACTGTTCCTTGTAAACACAGTATCCTGAACACTGTTCCTTGTAAACGCAGTATCCTGAACACTGTCACATGTAAACGCAGTATCCTGAACACTGTTCCTTGTAAACGCAGTATCCTAAACACTGTCACATGTAAACGCAGTATCCTGAACACTGTTCCTTGTAAACGCAGTATCCTGAACACTGTCACATGTAAACGCAGTATCCTGAACACTGTCACATGTAAACGCAGTGTCCTGAACACTGTCACATGTAAACGCAGTATCCTGAACACTGTTTCTTGTAAATGCAGTATCCTGAACACTGTCACATGTAAACGCAGTATCCTGAACACTGTTCCTTGTAAACGCAGTATCCTGAACACTGTCACATGTAAAGGCAGTATCCTGAACACTGTTCCTTGTAAACGCAGTATCCTAAACACTGTTCCTTGTAAACGCAGTATCCTGAACACTGTCACATGTAAACGCAGTATCCTGAACACTGTTCCTTGTAAACGCAGTATCCTGAACACTGTTCCTTGTAAACGCAGTATCCTGAACACTGTTCCTTGTAAACGCAGTATCCTGAACACTGTGACATGTAAACACAGTATCCTGAACACTGTTCCTTGTAAACGCAGTATCCTGAACACTGTGACATGTAAACGCAGTATCCTGAACACTGTTCGTTGTAAACGCAGTATCCTGAACACTGTGACATGTAAACGCAGTATCCTGAACACTGTCACATGTAAACACAGTATCCTGAACACTGTCACATGTAAACGCAGTATCCTGAACACTGTTCCTTGTAAACACAGTATCCTGAACACTGTTCCTTGTAAACGCAGTATCCTGAACACTGTCACATGTAAACGCAGTATCCTGAACACTGTTCCTTGTAAACGCAGTATCCTAAACACTGTCACATGTAAACGCAGTATCCTGAACACTGTTCCTTGTAAACGCAGTATCCTGAACACTGTCACATGTAAACGCAGTATCCTGAACACTGTCACATGTAAACGCAGTGTCCTGAACACTGTCACATGTAAACGCAGTATCCTGAACACTGTTCCTTGTAAATGCAGTATCCTGAACACTGTTCCTTGTAAATGCAGTATCCTGAACACTGTCACATGTAAACGCAGTATCCTGAACACTGTTCCTTGTAAACGCAGTATCCTGAACACTGTCACATGTAAAGGCAGTATCCTGAACACTGTTCCTTGTAAACGCAGTATCCTAAACACTGTCACATGTAAACGCAGTATCCTGAACACTGTTCCTTGTAAACGCAGTATCCTGAACACTGTCACATGTAAACGCAGTATCCTGAACACTGTCACATGTAAACGCAGTGTCCTGAACACTGTCACATGTAAACGCAGTATCCTGAAAACTGTTCCTTGTAAACGCAGTATCCTGAACACTGTTCCTTGTAAACGCAGTATCCTGAACACTGTCACATGTAAAGGCAGTATCCTGAACACTGTTCCTTGTAAACGCAGTATCCTGAACACTGTTCCTTGTAAACGCAGTATCCTGAACACTGTCACATGTAAACGCAGTATCCTGAACACTGTCACATGTAAACGCAGTGTCCTGAACACTGTCACATGTAAACGCAGTATCCTGAACACTGTTCCTTGTAAATGCAGTATCCTGAACACTGTCACATGTAAACGCAGTATCCTGAAAACTGTTCCTTGTAAACGCAGTATCCTGAACACTGTTCCTTGTAAACGCAGTATCCTGAACACTGTCACATGTAAAGGCAGTATCCTGAACACTGTTCCTTGTAAACGCAGTATCCTGAACACTGTTCCTTGTAAACGCAGTATCCTGAACACTGTCACATGTAAACGCAGTATCCTGAACACTGTTCCTTGTAAACGCAGTATCCTGAACACTGTCACATGTAAACGCAGTATCCTGAACACTGTTCCTTGTAAACGCAGTATCCTGAAAACTGTCACATGTAAACGCAGTATCCTGAACACTGTCACATGTAAACACATTATCCTGAACACTGTCACATGTAAACGCAGCTTCCTGAACACTGTTCCTTGTAAACGCAGTATCCTGAACACTGTGACATGTAAACACAGTATCCTGAACACTGTCACATGTAAACACAGTATCCTGAACACTGTCACATGTAAACACAGTATCCTGAACACTGTCACATGTAAACACAGTATCCTGAACACTGTTCCTTGCAAACGCAGTATCCTGAACACTGTCACATGCAAACGCAGTATCCTGAACACTGTCACATGTAAACGCAGTATCCTGAACACTGTCACATGTAAACGCAGTATCCTGAACACTGTTCCTTGTAAACGCAGTATCCTGAACACTGTGACATGTAAACACAGTATCCTGAACATTGTGACATGTAAACACAGTATCCTGAACACTGTCACATGTAAACGCAGTATCCTGAACACTGTCACATGTAAACGCAGTATCCTGAACACTGTTCCTTGTAAACGCAGTATCCTGAACACTGTCACATGCAAACGCAGTATCCTGAACACTGTCACATGTAAACGCAGTATCCTGAACACTGTCGAATGTAAACGCAGTATCCTGAACACTGTTCCTTGTAAACGCAGTATCCTGAACACTGTGACATGTAAACACAGTATCCTGAACATTGTGACATGTAAACACAGTATCCTGAACACTGTCACATGTAAACGCAGTATCCTGAACACTGTTCCTTGTAAACGCAGTATCCTGAACACTGTGACATGTAAACGCAGTATCCTGAACACTGTTCCTTGTAAACGCAGTATCCTGAACACTGTGAAATGTAAACACAGTATCCTGAACACTGTTCCTTGTAAACGCAGTATCCTGAACACTGTGACATGTAAACACAGTATCCTGAACACTGTCACATGTAAACGCAGTATCCTGAACACTGTTCCTTGTAAACGCAGTATCCTGAACACTGTCACATTTAAACGCAGTATCCTGAACACTGTTCCTTGTAAACGCAGTATTCTGAACACTGTCACATGTAAACGCAGTATCCTGAACACTGTTCCTTGTAAACGCAGTATCCTGAACACTGTTCCTTGTAAACGCAGTATCCTGAACACTGTTCCTTGTAAACGCAGTATCCTGAACACTGTCACATGTAAACACAGTATCCTGAACACTGTTCCTTGTAAACGCAGTATCCTGAACACTGTCACATGTAAACGCAGTATCCTTAACACTGTTCGTTGTAAACGCAGTATCCTGAACACTGTCACATGTAAACACAGTATCCTGAACACTGTCACATGTAAACGCAGTATCCTGAACACTGTTCCTTGTAAAAGCAGTATCCTGAACACTGTTCCTTGTAAACGCAGTATCCTGAACACTGTCACATGTAAACGCAGTATCCTGAACACTGTCACGTGTAAACGCAGTATCCTGAACACTGTTCCTTGTAAACACAGTATCCTGAACACTGTGACATGTAAACACAGTATCCTGAACACTGTCACATGTAGACACAGTATCCTGAACACTGTCACATGTAAACACAGTATCCTGAACACTGTCACATGTAAACACAGTATCCTGAATACTGTCACATGTAAACACATTATCCTGAACACTGTGACATGTAAACACAGTATCCTGAACACTGTTTCTTGCAAACGTAGTATCCTGAACACTGTCACATGTAAACGCAGTATTCTTAACACTGTGACATGTAAACGCAGTATCCTGAACACTGTTCCTTATAAACGCAGTATCCTGAACACTGTCACATGTAAACGCAGTATCCTGAACACTGTCACATGTAAACGCAGTATCCTGAACACTGTTCCTTGAAAATGCAGTATCCTGAACACTGTTCCTTGTAAACACAGTATCCTGAACACTGTTCCTTGTAAACGCAGTATCCTGAAAACTGTTCCTTGTAAATGCAGTATCCTGAACACTGTTCCTTGTAAACGCAGTAACCTGAACACTGTTCCTTGTAAACGCAGTATCCTGAAAACTGTTCCTTGAAAATGCAGTATTCTGAACACTGTTTCTTGTAAACGCAGTAACCTGAACACTGTTCCTTGTAAACGCAGTATCCTGAAAACTGTTCCTTGTAAACGCAGTATCCTGAACACTGTTCCTTGTAAACGCAGTATCCTGAACACTGTTCCTTGTAAACGCAGTATCCTGAACACTGTTCCTTGTAAACGCAGTATCCTGAACACTGTTCCTTGTAAACGCAGTATCCTGAACACTCTGACATGTAAACACAGTATCCTGAACACTGTTCCTTGTAAACGCAGTATCCTGAACACTGTCACATGTAAACGCAGTATCCTGAACACTGTTCGTTGTAAACGCAGTATCCTGAACACTGTCACATGTAAACACAGTATCCTGAACACTGTCACATGTAAACGCAGTATCCTGAACACTGTTCCTTGTAAACGCAGTATCCTGAACACTGTTCCTTGTAAACGCAGTATCCTGAACACTGTTCCTTGTAAACGCAGTATCCTGAACACTGTTCCTTGTAAACGCAGTATCTTGAACACTGTGACTTTTAAACGTAGTATCCTGAACACTGTTCCTTGTAAACGCAGTATCCTGAACACTGTTCCTTGTAAACGCAGTATCCTGAACACTGTTCCTTGTAAACGCAGTATCCTGAACACTGTTCCTTGTAAACGCAGTATCCTGAACACTCTGACATGTAAACACAGTATCCTGAACACTGTTCCTTGTAAACGCAGTATCCTGAACACTGTCACATGTAAACGCAGTATCCTGAACACTGTTCGTTGTAAACGCAGTATCCTGAACACTGTCACATGTAAACACAGTATCCTGAACACTGTCACATGTAAACGCAGTATCCTGAACACTGTTCCTTGTAAACGCAGTATCCTGAACACTGTTCCTTGTAAACGCAGTATCCTGAACACTATCACATGTAAACGCAGTATCCTGAACACTGTTCCTTGTAAACGCAGTATCCTGAACACTGTTCCTTGTAAACACAGTATCTTGAACACTGTGACTTGTAAACGCAGTATCCTGAACACTGTCACATGTAAACGCAGTATCCTGAACACTGTTCCTTGTAAACAAAGTATCCTGACGTCTCACATGCTGATGTACTGAGCATATGCGAACTCAACAAACACATTTGGCAGGAGCGGCTCATTTCCCAAAAGGACTCAAACTTCTACCAGAGCTTTTGTATTTGCATTATGTTATCATCATAAATTATACATACAGTACATCACATCCATCTTTAACGGCGTATACGCTCTGAACTGAACTGACGCTGTGGGACTCAGACGTATTTTTATCTTTTACTTAAGTCGTGACTGCACTTTACAATCTCATGCTCTTACTTTTATGTATGTGGTCCCTGGGAGCCAAAAAGCCATACATTAGCAAAGTGGCTAACATGATTAGCTCCTTGCAATATCTGTGCCATGCATTGTTGCCATAGTTACCGCTCTAGACATCCAGAATATCTGGATGCTAACCAGGGATATGAGTATTCTGGTTTCTCGGAGCGCATGCAAACACCATATGCAGAATACTTCCCATGGCATTAACTTCAGCGGTATTTATCAATGAAACCCGATCAGAGCGATCAAGTAGACTTATTGCTTGTGTGAAGGAGATAAAAACCTGGATAACACTTAATTATCTGCATCTTAACCCTGAAAAAAACGAGGTCATTGTGCTGGTCCTAAACATGTACGAGACGCTTTATCTGAGCAGATAGTCTCACTGGACAATGTCAGTGTCGCCTCCAGTTTTACTGTAAGAAACCTCAGAGTCAAAATGCAGCAGCAAGATTACTAACAGGAACTTAAAAGAAGAGAGCACATTACGCTGGTGCTGGAGTCTCTTCACTGGCTCCTGTCGAGTTTAGAATCACAATTAAACTCCTCCTCCTGACATACAAAGCCATAAATGACATGTCCCCATCCTACCTCAAAGATGCTATAGAACCATATCATCCAAACAGAGCTCTTCGCTCTCAGAATGCTGGCCTTCTGGTGGTCCCAAGAGTCTCTAAAAGCACAGTAGGAGGTAGAGCCTTCTGGTGGTCCCAAGAGTCTCTAAAAGCACAGTAGGAGGTAGAGCCTTCTGGTGGTCCCAGGAGTCTCTAAAAGCACAGTAGGAGGTAAAGCCTTCTGGTGGTCCCAGGAGTCTCTAAAAGCACAGTAGGAGGTAGAGCCTTCTGCTGGTCCCAGGAGTCTCTAAAAGCACAGTAGGAGGTAGAGCCTTTTGGTGGTCCCAGGAGTCTCTAAAAGCACAGTAGGAGGTAGAGCCTTCTGCTGGTCCCAGGAGTCTCTAAAAGCACAGTAGGAGGTAACTGTGTTATGGAATCAGCTCCAGTCCATGTTAAAGAGGCCGACACAGTCTCTTCATTTAAGTCCAGGCTTAAAACGTTCCTCTTTGAAATGGCTTATGGTCAGGCCAGTTAGGAACAGAAATATAAAGCTACAGTTTCAGCTACGCTGCCCTAGGAGCAACTATCGGGGAAGTATGGCAGCTTGAGCACTATCCTCTGATAAACACTACTATTCTTTCAAACAATATTTAATATTTAATTTCACTTGCAATCTGTTCACTGCCTTTTCTTCTTCTTCTCCCACTTCCCCGCTGGGAGTGGGACAGGCACATCGATGACCTGTGGCTCCAGATGTTCCTCGAGTCCCTGGAGAAGCAGTCTCTCTATCCAGAGTACTTCCTGTGTGAGCAAACAGAGTTCCTCGTTGTACCTTGTGTACTCAGATGTGCTGTGTGTTTGTGTTTGTTCACTGCCCTTTACCAGCAGCTCGTGCCCTTTGGAGACGACAAACCACACATCGAGACTCGTGTGTTCAAGTCATGAAACCCGAGTCACGTCTGAAACTATAAAAGGAAAACAGCACAACAGCAGATATTTACACAGACAGTCCTGCAGGTTTAGGAGTACTTTAGTCCCCTTCACTTTTAGTTCCGTTTCAGACAATCGCTAACCTTTCCCAGAAATAACAAAAACTGACTAAAGTCAGTGGAGAAAGTGCAAAAAAAATGAATATCCACGTTTAATTATCAAACTGTTCCGTTTAATATCGCTTCCTATCTTTATTTCTTATCATATCTAGTTAACCCAATTGTTTATTCATGCATTATTATGATTATTTTTTATACTTTGCCATTATATTTGTTGTTTCATGTTGCACCTTATCACAGAAGAAAGTTCCTGGTTTGTGAATCTTGTCTTTTTGTGATTCTGATTCTTATGATGCACAGACGTGTCGCAGATGTGTGAAATGCACTGCCTCAAACCAACGTCAACCTACAGTCAAAAGGTAAATAATGATAATAAAGTCGATCTTACACTATCTGTAAAATGAACCCAAGTCACTTTATCTACAAAAAGGTCGTTCACGCTCTGGAATTTGTTGATTCAATGGGAGATTTCCTTTATTTTCAATGGATTTAAGGATTGAAAGGATTGATTAGGCTTGATATCGTATAATTATTAGCTCGTATTAATCTTATGGGTGTCAAAATATCAAATTTGAGCGTTATCATGATTACTGTGACAAAAAACCCCATCAATATTATTCACGATTATTGAGAGTGTGACCAACCAAACCAAACGACGTTCACGTGGTCTGACATTTGACCGTTCCTCAAGTTTGTGACCGACTTCACCAAATTAAACCTCCTGAAAGACAAAACGAGGTTAAAATTGACAAAAACAGCCAGATAAAAACAGCGTTGGACGACAGTTTAAACTAACATACCATATTTTCCGTACTATAAGTGGCACTTTTTTCCATAGTTTTGTCCGGGGTGCGACTTATACTCCAGAGCGCCTTATATGTGATAGTATTCGTTATTTTCACACTGACAACCACAAGAGGGCGCTCTAGGCTCTGAGCGACGCAGAAGAAGAATCTGCACTTCCTCTGGAGTTTGTGGAGTTGTTTAGAAGTGACACAGAGGAAGAAGAATTCAATGGATTTAGTGATTTGGGGTAAAACTGATGCTTTGGTAAACTTGTTAGCATGTTCTTTATGCTATAGTTACCTGAATAACTGTTCATATGTTACGTTAACATACCAGACACTTACCACAGTTCTGTCTGTGCGTCATGTAGCTGAAGGTGTTAGCGTTAGCATACGTACACCTATTCACCATGTTCTCTAATCTGTTATTATTTTAAATTTCAAGATGAAATGTCTGTTCTTGGTCTTGGATTTTATCAAATACACCCTAAAAATGTGACTTATACTCCAGTGCGACTTATATATGTTTTTTTCTTCTCTATTATGCATTTTTTGGCTGGTGCAATCAATAATCCGGATGGTTATTACTATTATTTTGTGACCTGAATGATCACGATTACAGTTTTGGAGGTGAATAATGGCATCACGTCCCGAAGGTAATGTCACTTTTATAATGTTCATTCTGACGGAGAAGAACAAGCCCAGTAATGACAGAGATATGAATCATAATCCAGGTCAATTCATCCGCAATCTGACAGTTGAACAGAGAAAACTGACTTTAATCTCGAGGCGTTGTGGATGTTGTGAACGCCACATTTATTCTCTTCATCTGCTTCATGTGCTTTTACTCCCCTCTTCATTTGTTTGTTTTAATTGTGATTTAAATTGATTTCCGCTTGTGTGTTCAGTGTCTTCTTGCTGAAACATCTCTCTTAATGTGCAGCGTCCACATTTGTGACGGACGTGTTTATCCACTTTGAATAACCCTTTGCTTTTTCGTTTCACTTTCCATTGAATAAAACATTTTCTCGTTAAAAATTAATCGGGGAAATGACTCTAAAACCCGACTGAGCACCTGGTTATTCCTCCTGAAACAGAAACACAATGTGGAACAGACTCCGCTTTGAGAATCCGTTCAAAGGTCTGGAATTGGATTTGAATACTTTAGATTTAATAGTTTAGATTTAATATTTAGATTTGATAGTTTAGATTTGAATAGTCTGCCTCATCTACATTCAATCTTCTAAACATTTTGACATCATGTATTTATTTAGTCTTTGTTTATTTGTAATTGTTCAGTCCAATGAAATAGTGGAACATTTGATTAAATAAATCTAAAAAAGCCTGTAATGTCTCAGGGTATAGCATTAAACTTATCTCCATGGAGACGAACAGGTTCAAGTTGGAGATCTCAGTTTCTAAAATAAGTAGTTTTTTTGTTTCTGCAGTGAAAATGTTGGTGATTTTGTGAAATGATTTAAGGCTAGTTTTTTGACAGCTGCCACTGCACCAGAGCGAGGAGGAAACAGAGTCCCCCCTTACTCGCCCACAGTAACTCCCCCAAACTAACTTTAGAGAGAGGGAGGGAGGGAGGGAGGGAGAGAGGGAGGGAGTAGAGGAGGAAACATACTCCCCCCTAACTCACCCACACTAACTTTAGAGAGAGGGAGGGAGGGAGGGAGGGAGGGAGTAGAGGAGGAAACATACTCCCCCCTAACTCACCCACACTAACTTTAGAGAGAGGGAGGGAGGGAGGGAGGGAGGGAGGGAGAGAGGGAGAGAGGGAGGGAGTAGAGGAGGAAACATACTCCCCCCTAACTCACCCACACTAACTTTAGAGAGAGGGAGGGAGGGAGGGAGGGAGTAGAGGAGGAAACATACTCCCCCCTAACTCACCCACACTAACTTTAGAGAGAGGGAGGGAGGGAGGGAGGGAGAGAGGGAGAGAGGGAGGGAGTAGAGGAGGAAACATACTCCCCCCTAACTCACCCACACTAACTTTAGAGAGAGGGAGGGAGGGAGGGAGAGAGTAGAGGAGGAAACATACTCCCCCACACTAACTTTAGAGGGAGAGGCAGAGAGAGGGAGTAGAGGAGGAACCATACTCCCCCCTAACTCACCCACACTAACTTTAGAGAGAGGGAGGGAGGGAGGGAGGGAGGGAGAGAGGGAGGGAGTAGAGGAGGAAACATACTCCCCCCTAACTCACCCACACTAACTTTAGAGAGAGGGAGGGAGGGAGGGAGTAGAGGAGGAAACATACTCCCCCACACTAACTCCCCCAAACTAACTTTAGAGGGAGAGGGAGGGAGAGGGAGAGAGAGGGAGTAGAGGAGGAACCATACTCCCCCCTAACTCACCCACACTAACTTTAGAGAGAGGGAGGGAGGGAGGGAGAGAGGGAGTAGAGGAGGAAACATACTCCCCCCTAACTCACCCACACTAACTTTAGAGAGAGGGAGGGAGGGAGGGAGAGAGGGAGTAGAGGAGGAAACATACTCCCCCACACTAACTTTAGAGCGGAGGAGGAGAGAGGGAGGGAGGTAGAGTAGAAGAGGAAAGTACTCATCCAAACGAATAATAGATAGAAAGGGGAGATAGAGAGCGATGGAGCGATAGAGAGAGAGGCTGTTCCAGACCTTTATTGCTTCTCATTATCCGCAGACTTCTTATCTTCATCTTCATCTCACACATTTGTGTGAGAAGAAGATTCAAACTCTGTAAACACGACTCTTCCCCACACTGTGCTCCCGTTCAGGGGGTGGAATAAACCAGGGTTTAGTCCTGGTTTAGTCCTGGTTTAGTCCTGGTATAGTCCTGGTTTAGTCCTGGTATAGTCCTGGTTTAGTCCTGGTTTAGTCCGGGTTTAGTCCTGGTTTAGTCCGGGTTTAGTCCTGGTTTAGTCTTGGTTTAGTCCTGGTTTAGTTCTGATTTAGTCTTGGTTTAGTCCTGGTTTAGTCCTGGAATAGGCCTGGTTTAGTCATGGTTTAGTCTTGGTTTAGTCCTGGTTTAGACCTGGTTTAGTCCTGGTTTAATCTTGGTTTAGTCTTGGTTTAGTCCTGGTTTTGTCCTGGTTTAGTCCTGGTTTAGTCCTGGTTTAGTCCAGGTTTGGTCCTGGTTTAGTCCTGGTTTAGTCCGGGTTTAGTCCTGGTTTAGTCTTGGTTTAGTCCTGGTTTAGGCCTGGTTTAGTAGTGGTTTAGTCTTGGTTTAGTTCTAGTTTAGTCCTGGTTTAGTCCTGGTATAGTCCTGGTTTAGGCCTGGTTTAGTCCTGGTTTAGTCTTGGTTTAGTCCTGGTTTAGGCCTGGTTTAGTAGTGGTTTAGTCTTGGTTTAGTTCTAGTTTAGTCCTGGTTTAGTCCTGGTATAGTCCTGGTTTAGGCCTGGTTTAGTCTTGGTTTAGTACTGGTTTAGTCCTGGAATAGGCCTGGTTTAGTCCTGGTTTAGTCTTGGTTTAGTCCTGATTTAGACCTGGTTTAGTCCTGGTTTAATCTTGGTTTAGTCTTGGTTTAGTAGTGGTTTAGTCCTGTTTTAGTCCTGTTTTAGTCCTGGTTTAGTCTTGGTTTAGTCTTGGTTTAGTCCTGGTTTAGTCCTGTTTTAGTCCTGTTTTAGTCCTGGTTTAGTCCTGGTTTAGTCCTGTTTTAGTCCTCGTTTAGTCCGGGTTTAGTCCTGTTTTAGTCCTCGTTTAGTCCGGGTTTAGTCCTGTTTTAGTCCGGGTTTAGTCCTGTAACTCACTCAATGCACAAACAAAGGCAGAATCCGAGCGCATTTATAAAAGTAGACATTTTAATTAGTTTTAAGGCAATCCAATACAAAGCATGTCACGACCATATAACAATTATCATGTACAATTAAAAACCTGTTCCAACAAAAAGGGCGTCATGCAAATTTGAAAACAAACCATAGAAAGAGTGGGAGTCGGCGAGCGCTAACGTAACATGCTAATCGCTACGGTTAGCTTCCCCACCGCTGCAAAACCAGGCACAAGAGAAGAGATAGAAACAGTCCACATAGAGCCGTAATGGCCGCCCACATGCACGTCACCCACTCGTGCGGATTTGAATTTCACAAGAAAAACATGCAGACCATCATCGAACGACCGACCGGGAGTCAGGGGGAGGGGCAGGGGGCGGGGTCACCGGGGCGTTTGCTTTGGCTCTGAAGCCTTAATGTGGATACGGAATGGCTCGTTGTCACATAAGTTACGTCTTTGTCTCAAGTTTGACAGTTTGTGCAGTTTTTGGATTAAAGTGTTCACCTCATTCCGGACGCCGCCATCTTGGATCTGTTGTATTAGTGAACGTAGAGCGTGTTTTAGCCGCGACTTTTCCCTCGTTCTCCATTTAAACCACTGGAGCTCCCGCTGGACCGGAAGTGCAATTACATAGAAAGTGTCGATCACGTGGGAAAAGTGGGCGGGGTGAAATAAAGTCAATAGAAGTTTATAGTATTAATTGATTACTAATTGATAATAATTAAAGGTGAAATGGACGATTTTTACCAGCAAATTTTTTATCATATTTCCTCGTGGCGTGGATAAATCATTTGTCCTGCCACGTATCAATCATAAAACGCACCTACCGCTCATCTGCAGCTGCGTCAGGTTCGTCCTCACATTTCCGCGTGCCTAAGCGCATGGATCTATCATAATATAGTTCCCTCAGTGTACGGGGCAAAATGAAGACGGAGAAAGACAGTTCGAGCTGACGCAGAAGTGGACAGAAAACTATGGGAGACGAGAGATGCGATGCGCTCCGTTGCGCTAATAAACAAACGCACGAGTGTGTTGTATCGGTCCACACGGGGGAGTGCACATGCGCACTTCCGCCTGCGTTCTCAAATCGCCGACAAATCGTCCATACCACCTTTAAGTGTGATGTTTGAGGCCAGGGGCAGTTTGTACTGGGAGACGCAGTGAACACCAGGGGCCACCGTGAGGCAGCACTGGGACACGCTGTGAACGCCAGGGGCCACTGTGAGGCAGCACTGGGAGACGCAATGAACGCCAGGGGCCACTGTGAGGCAGCACTGGGAGACGCTGTGAACGCCAGGGGCCACTGTGAGGCAGCACTGGGAGACACAGTGAACGCCAGGGGCCACTGTGAGGCAGCACTGGGAGACGCAGTGAACGCCAGGGGCCACTGTGAGGCAGCACTGGGAGACGCTGTGAACGCCAGGGGCCACCGTGAGGCAGCACTGGGACACGCTGTGAACGCCAGGGGCCACCGTGAGGCAGCACTGACTCAAGTGTAAACTGTTCTTTCTTTGGGCAAGGCACTTCACCCACATTTCCTGGTATAAATGTGGTGTGCGTGAGTGATTAGTGGTGGTCGGAGGGGCAGGTGGCTCACATTGACCGCCTCACTCCCGTCACTCTGCCCCAGGACAGCTGAGGCTGCAAGGGCTGGATATACTATATGTGTCCCAATACTCAGACCTTGATCCAAGTATCCTGATACATAAATATCCCTCAAAGTTTAAAAGTACATTGTCCTTCTGAATATGAAGTGTGTGGCTCCTGAAGCAGATGATCAGTGTGAAGTGGAGGATTAATGCATTATTATTATTATTATTTGTTAAAGTGTAAAGAACATAAACCTGATGACGGTCACGTGTCATGTGGCGTGTGAGCGCGCGTGGAGAGGCTGTTGGCGCGGGACGACAGCCACAGTTCTGTCAGTCAGCCCCGGGGCAGCCGTGGCTACAGCAGGAGCTCGACACCAAACTGTTTTCACAGAACCACAAAAAGTTTACCCAAATTCTGACCGAGCCAAATCCCACGCTCCGGTGAAGCCCCACCCCGCCCAGCATCACGGGACGAGGACATGGCTTTTCATCATATAGACTTTAAAAATAAACTTTTCAAAAATATATCCATAAACATTTACTGTGAACGACCCCCTTCCCCATGAAACTCTGTGACATTCACCGGGAATCGTCTTCATCACTGTCAATTCTTTTACTCACAACACTTTTTTACAAGACGCGCTTGACGACGGCCGGACTCGACGACGGCCGGACTCGAGCGCTGCTTTTCTGCTACATCAGAGATTTGAAAAGGAACATTTGCCCATAAAATCAAACGGCCTCTGTCTTGTTTTGAAAGGAGGATTCAGGGTTAGAGTCGTCCATTGCTTTGTCTAATTGTGTCGGCAGAAAACGGATTAAACTAAAATTAACTTTTACAAAACGCGATGTAAACAAACCTTGAGAAATGGTTGACCTGCTTCTGAATGAGTCTTTCACCATGTAATAAATGTAATAAAGGAGTTAATTCATGATTATTAATATGAGTTATATTTCGATTGAGTCATGCGTGTTTAAGTAAAATGTTGTTTTTGAACTTACCCCCTATCTCCGCCCACTGCTCTGTGCTCTCGTCCAATCATTCAAACCAATTCCGACACCGGGTTAAAAACGTTTAAAATCACCAAAACAAGTCAAATGGTCTGAGAGTTCAGGCTTCACTGCGATTGTTGAAAAGACGCACGTTATGAATAATTATAGGGCTTTAATGCGCACAGAAAACACGCATAAGATTCCTTCATACTGAGAGTTGGTGTTAGCGCTCCCTCTGCTGGCAGCAGTGGGAATGAACCGAGGAAACCGAACAAAAGCTCGCGAGTTAAGCCACGAAACTGACTAATACGAACGCGCAGTGTTAATGAACGCAAAAACTGTTCATACATTGTGTGTTTTCTGAGGCGCAGATGGAGAGGACTTACTAAACAGGACTAAAGAAACACGTAAGAATCAAGATAAACACAACTCCAGGAATGTTTTTGACACCGGAACATATTATCTTAGCATCTTCTAACAAGGCTGAAAGCTCAAACACCTAAAGTTAGCTGTAAAACGTGTCCTTTAAGAGCGACCAATGGGAGAAGTGGGCGGGGAAACGCGCTCGAGGACGGAGCTAAAATGGCGGATGGTCACAGGGGTCGGACCGCGGTTTGAACGTGTTTTTTGTCCACTTGGTTTGGGCGCATGCGATCAGATCGTTTTGACATCGTCGGCAGAGAGTGGAGCGGGTGAACGAGTCGAAGAACGACACTACTGGAAATTCTGACCGTTAAAAGAGATGTTTTAAAGTTAAATGACCCCTTTGCCACGCCCACAGGCCACAGGGGAGGTCCACACCCGATCTGTCTCCCCGATCTGAGGGGGAGAATAACCACCGCACACGTCTTTTGTCTAGTCTTGGCAAACGTCAATGAAATGACAATGACGCCGACCGACTTCGCGTCTTTGATTTCTCGCCGCTGATGAAATGCGAACAAACGGCGGGAGAGCGGAAGTACCCGAAGCCATCCGTCGATCTAACTCGCCGTAATCTGATCCCGCGTTCGGATGATGAAACGCCCGAGCAAGAAAACCAGCTGCTGCCTCTGCCAATCACATCGTATTCAAGCGTCAAGCGTCCTTGTCCTCAATGATGCATTTAAACGATTGTCGTCCGCGGTAGGCAAAGGAAAAGGGAAAGCTATACATTCCAACATGCTTTCCCCACATTTTCCCCAGTTACGATGTGAACGCAAGACCCGTAACTATATTCAAAGTCTAAGAATGGCTTGTTAGACTGAAAACAACCTTGCTTAGTCTCCGTTCTGCCTTTAAAACTCTTAATGATAGATATTTTCTCGATCCCTTTGGCGAAAATGAATGAGAAATGTACTTTTGAAAGCAGGGCGAACTTCGAGGTGGGCGTGACTGTGGAGCTCCCATTGGTCGGCCGTCGTTACGCTCCGAGCGACTGGTGGATTCGCCCAATCGGAGTGGAGTTTGAACTCTCAGAAGCAGCAGATCGCCTTAGTTACCTCCTCTACTCCAGCAACATACACCACGGTCATATGTTTGGGGGGGGAAAAAATCGATCTGCAAACTTACCAACGTGTCCAGGTGACGCTCAGGTGAAGTCTATAGTTTAAAAATATGCAATATCGCAATAGAAAATGGATAGAAAAGGGCTTGAAGTGCTTGATTTTGAACCCATTTTGCACTTTTTCCTCACTATTGACGATACACAGCGACTGGGAATCTGGGAAAAAGTATGTGTTGCATAGGATAGAACTTTCCGTCTCAGTTTTCTGCATTTGCGTCGCGCTGCAAGATAAACGGGGCATTTATCATTTAAATGGGTGCAGCCCATTTGAACTGACGACTAATGACAGTTTTATAATTAGCCCTTAATAAGATTTTTGCAAAACACCCCTTTATTGCCGCCGTAATTTATTCATTTTATTTAATTTTTGTAGCTTTTTCTAATCTCTTATTGCCCCCCAATTATGTGTGTCTTCAACGAACGACTCTCGGTCTGAACTACAGTATGAAAATATCCGTGTCATGTTCTGCTAATTAGATATTGAAATGAAAATGTGTTCAAATCGTGCTCGTGTCTATGGCTCTACTGGGGTTGTGCTGTGTTCGGTAGGGCATCTGGACTAAACGGGGTCGATATACTTGGTCAAAACAAAACAGAGGTCGTAATTGAACGTTTAAACCCTTCAACCCAGCGCAAAGACAATGAGTTTTGCTTGTACAAAGATGTTATTTGCATACGAAACGTGGATTTCCATATAAAAGAATAGCAGCACATTGAACTGGAGGGAGACACCGGCGAGAGGTTGTGCTTCGTTGTCATTGGCGACCGTTTCCAAAAGAATATTCGACATGCCAGTCCAACAGCGTCTGAGACATGGGGCACATACAACATGCGTCTGTAAACATAGCAACATTTCATAAATCATGTTTAGAGGAGGTTTTGATCGAACGTTGTTTTCTCTGGGGCTTTGGGTCAGTTTCTGAAAAGTGTAGGAAGTGTTTTGAAGTGGAAAAGCACTATATGAATATCACTAATAATGATAATAATAACAATGTTAATCTAATAATTTACATGTTGGATTGACATCTGCTGATTATTGTGCACTGTCCCATATAAAAAAAAAATATAATAATAAAATAAATAATAATAATGAATAAAATAGTATTAATAATACATACATTAAAAAAGATATATAATAATAACAAATATAAATAAATAAAATAAATAAAATAAATAAAATAAATAAAATAAATAAAATAAATAAAATAAATAAAATAAATAAATAAATAAAATAAATAAAATAAATAAAATAAATAAAATAAATAAAATAAATAAAATAAATAAAATAAATAAAAAAAATAAAACAAAAAATAAATAAAAAATTGAAAAAGAATAAATAAAAATACAAATAAATAAAATACAATTCTATTAAATAGGACATTTTAGCTCAAACACAGTTAAAGCTGGGGTACCTAGTCTGATACAGGTTTTTTGTGGCCCTTACCAAGATTTTGGTTGTGGTCCACCAAAGTTTAATGGATGGATATTAAAATGAAATATGATCAAATTGACACGCCATCAGAGGGGAACTGGGGAGAAAAAGTGACAGCAAATTCATCAGAGTTTACATGTTTGTTTGTTTTGTCATGCGGTGGCGGTTCACCCTGTTTCACCATCATAAAAAGCTGTGCTAAAGCTTTGCACTCGCTCAAAGATTCATACGGTCTTTCCTTCCTGCTGCTGTTAGACTCTACAACGAACACTGTTAGCCCTGAACGTGTGTCATTCAGCGCTTTATAATTCCTGTGCAATACTGTTATAATCATGTGCAATACTGTTATGCTCATGTGCAATACTGTTATAATCATGTAACTGTAACATAATGTCAATAATCCCTGGTGCAATATTTTCTGACCATATAACAGCTGTAATAAGAGTGTTATTTCTAAATTCTCTGTTATTATCATTATACTTCTGTGACTCACCTTACTAATCTCTTTTGCATTATTGTAATTTACCCATTGTGGGACAAAAAAAGGTTCTCTTATCTTATCTTATAAATGTGTATACGAGCAAAAGGTTTGTGACAGCGGGGAATGACTTAGAGCTGCAGGTAACAGTTGAAACTTCTCACTTCCTCCTTCCACGGTTTGAAAACTATAGGTACCCCAGCGTTAAGAACTAATAATATAGCAACATGTAGAATAGAGAGTCATCAACTCTAACAGAGAGAGTAAAATAAAGATGTAAATATAGAGAAGTCATGGAAAGTTTTATCCGATAATAAGGTTTTTTTTTTGCGTTGAGAGAAGCTCAGAGTAGAGTCGAGGCTCAGGCATCTGTTCTAGACGCATAGGAAATCCGGACCCAAAGCATTCAAGAGGAATCTGAAGTGTAAACATCACACCTGAAGTCCATCAGCAGAACTGTGGGTGAATCCTTGAATATAAAAAACAGATCAGGGAAAAGGCGCCTAAAACGCATCGCATCCCGATTTAGGCCACAACGAGACTGACAGGCAAGATCAAAGGTCAAAGTTCACACATCCCAGGACACAGATGAGAAACGACACAGACGCCACCGCACGACCAAAAGTCACTGCCTCGGAGTCTGCCGCGGGAAAGACTCAACACCAAAAGAAAGATTCGATCCGAAAGTCCAAAAGCAAGAAACGTGTCGCGTCCCAGACAGAACGCAGACGGGGCCCAAGGTCTCCAACGGACTTTTGGACCTTTCTGCATCCTTGTCTCCTTCACTTGAAGCCTCGATTTGATCCCGACTTGCGAGTTCCGATTGCATATTTTGTTGCAGCGGCTAAAAAAAAGCAGAGGGAACTACAAAGAGTATAATATTGCTCTGTTTTAGTGCAGCCAATGGGGAAACAACGACTGCCGTTCAGCACTTTCTGCATCTCAATCCTTTGGAGTGAAGTCAGTATTGTTATGGTTGAGGTATGGGTGAAATGCAGGTGAGCGCTACAACTTAAAGCACATTTGTTCTCTGCGCGTGACTCTTGGGTCGCAGCTCGTGATCAGGACCCAGGACTGTGGTCAGCGAGGATTAGCCTACTGTGTGAAAAGGCCTCATCTGGCCCCGAAAATGTAATCCAGTGAGGAGCTTCTAGCTGTGAGGTGAGAGTAGGGTTGCCAACATTAAAATAAGGAATCGTTATCCTTATTTGGACAAATCCGTGTTCCTTTCTAAACTGATAAAGAACCCAATGTGTTCTTTTTTTGGGAGAATTGTTGAGAAGCTTAAAACAGATTCATCAGAGTGTTGGGATCTGGAGCTGAACCAGGAAACCACTGCTGATGAACATGTGATCAGACAAGACGGCCAATAAAAAGAATCTAAGGGGGGCTAAGAACCTACCAAGGCCATTTTATTTGTAGCTTGCTGCTGTTAGTAACCACAGTAACCACATGACAATTAGACACGTTAACTGTCTCCAATCGTGCACCGAACTGTAGAGAAAGTGCTGTAACGTTTATTTGGGAGAAGACCACAAGAAACCACGAAAATACCATTTAATCACAGCAGTGCACCGCAGCCAAACTCTTCCCTGTTCTGGATTATATTTTCCGAGCGTAGGCAACCCCAGGTGAGAGTGCTAGTCCCCCAGGCAATCTGTAGAACGGCAGTAATGATGGCGTGTCAGGCCCGTTCAGAAGACAAACACATCCCGAGTTTCAAGCTATGGTGTAACGCTCAACTCAATCTTTCAAATCAGGACGGAATCATTTGCCCGAAACCCATGAATAATGTATATTCGATCTGAAAATAAACCCATCCCCGTCTATCTCCTCAACGTTCTCAAAGCAGCATTAGGCGATGGACCGACGAAGAACTTTCAAGTCATCAACGTATCGAGCAAAGAAGGAGTCAAGGATGCAAAACCGGTCCTACAAAAGAGACCTCCTCCTGTCTGGAAGCAGCGTCCCAGCGAGATAGCATCGTGTTAGCATCCTGTGTTAACGTCCCCCCCGGTCCGTCGTGTTAGTTTTTTTCTGCGTTAGCGTCCCCGCGTCGGCTCGGTCCGTTTTGTCGCCCGCTCGCTCGGCCCGGGTCAGATCTGCGTGTGGTGGTGAGGGTGTCCAGCGGGGGGCGTGTAAGGCGGGGGGGCGGGGTTGGGCTTGATGCCCCGACTCTTCATGTACGAGATGAACTGGTCCGGGATCTCGGCCAGGACGTCCTTCGCCAGCCGCGCCATGCTCAAGACGTGGTTCCCCGTCCGGTCCATGTAGTCTCTGAACGGGACGAACTGAGGCAGAGAGAGGGCAAAGGTCACACTAACAGAACTAATACGTGAGTAGAAGTATGTGTAGCGGACCGAGAGTAAAGGGTAATCGTCTGGGATAATGATCAGTCCCACAAACGAGTAAAACAAAGTCATATTTGAGTGTAACCATGTGGAACCAACACTCTTAATCCTTTGTAAAGTGTCCTTGAGTGTCATATTATTAATACAACTTTTATTCTAGTGAGAGTACTATTACACCGTATATTACACCGTTAAATATATGAGACTGAACGTTTGGTGTCGGGGAAGCACAAAAGTAAAGTACTGGACTTAAATACTAAGTTCAGGCACTTTTAAAGTCACAATTTTACAGTGGATAATGTTAAGTATCTGCACGTTCTACTGTAACTAAAGGTTATTTTCAGCACATTGATGGTTCTGACCAAAGGGTTTGAGGTCAGTTTTGAGAACGAAAATGTATAGGTCAAAATCAACTTGTGTGGCGCATGCAATCACCACTAGAGGAATGTTTACGTTTTTTCTCGTTAAAATTGTGCAGTTTGAACCCTAAAATAACACAAACAACAAGTTCCTTTGATTTACTGTACCAGAATAAAGTTACCATATTTTTCGGACTATAAGTCGCACCCGAGAATAAGTCGTATTTTTTGGGGGAAATGTATTTGATAAAATCCAGGACCAAGAACAGACATTTAATCTTGAAATGCAGTTTAAATTCAGAACATGGTGAATAGATGTACGTATGCTAACGCTAACACCTTCAGCTACATGACGCACAGACAGAACTGTGGTAAGTGTCTGGTATGTTAACGTAACATATTAACAGTTATTCAGATAACTATAGCATAAAGAACATGCTAACAAGTTTACCAAAGCATCAGTTTTACCCCAAATCACTCAATCCATTGAATTCTTCTTCCTCTGTGTCACTTCTAAACAACTCCACAAACTCCAGAGGTAGAGGAAGTGCAGATTCTTCTTCTGCGTCGCTTAGAGCCTAGAGCGCCCTCTTGTGGTCGCCAGTGTGAAAATAACGAATAATATCAAGTCGCTCTGGAGTATAAGTCGCATCCCGGCCAAAACTATGAAAAAAGGTGCGACTTATAGTCCTGAAAATACGGTACTCCAAATGTGTATTCTAAATATGTTTTCTTCATCAGATATTTTTGCTACTTCCCAACACTGAATATATATATTTGGAAGACGTGCTCAATAACTGTGAGTGAGCGGAATGTCCAAACCCGGTGTGAGCCTGTGTTCTGATTTAATCCCGTTTCGGAGCGTTGCTTTGCTGCGTCGTCACGGGTTACAGTGCGAGGCTGTCTTCACCTGTACGATGTCCCTCTCCGCGAGTCGCCCCCTGGAGGACACTCTGATGTCGTCTCCGTCCAGTTCCACCATCGCTGAAACACACAAGGTCACGAGATCAACTCCCAGACACCGCTCTGGACACTTCCCACCACAAGAGGGCGACGTACTGACTTGGATCTGAAGCTTTAAGGACGTTGAGGATGAGAGTTTTCTGCCTTTAAAACATGATTATTTTGCTAATCCAACCCCCCCCACCCCCACATTAGCAGTTTGTACATTTCAATCCAAATAAGAAGAAATTACACATATTACACCCACTTTTATGTCTGACTGCTACTGAGCCGCACTTCTCTTGTGATTTGCTTTAGCAGTCAAGTGGGAATGCCATTCGTTTCCATGGAGAACTGATAAAATATAACGATACAAAAGTAAGTTAATATGTGCAGAACGTCCATGTGCGCACGCTTCATTTTAAGACGGTGTATCTGAGCCATAAAACTCCAGAAACTCCATTAGCCTGGCGCCGTTCCTGGAGTTAGCATTTTCAATTAGCATTAGCTTAAAAACGCAACAAGTTATGAAAAAGCAGCGACTGGAACCTCTCGACCGCACGAGAGCAACAGCAAAGCAGAGTAACTGTTTGCGTATCCCGATAAAGAAAGAAAAAAAGAGGAATAAAAAGAGAAAAGCGTTTGTGTCTGTTCTCTGATAATGTAATTTCACAAAAGAGCTGCAGGGGGAACTCTCACATAACTTACTCACTTCTGCTTGATCTAATTTTGTTCTGGACACGAATGAACCAAAAACATAGCAACAGTTTGATAATGACATGAATGTTTTATTGAACCAAGCGCCACAACAACTTTAGAGGTTAAAGATCAGAGGTTTAGAGAAGTTAAATATCGATAGTCACGACACATTTATAGTTTTTTATAGTCCGCAGATTAGTGACGTCACCATGATCAGGTTAATTGATAATCGTGTCTATTCAGGTCACAATATAATCAGAAGAACCCAAAGAAATAATAATCATGACAATTTCAAATGTAAAATTAAGTTTTTTAAGTTCAATATACAGCACAAATAATAGACCTAAATGTAAAGAATGGTATTTTATCCGTCTGTTTTTGTCACATTTAACTTTATTTTGTGTTTCAGAAAGTTAATGTTCATAATTCGGTCACAAACTTGAGAAACAGTCACGTTTCAGAAAACAAGAATGAAAAGAAAGATTTCACTGTCGTTCGGTCACAAAGTCTCAATAATCGTGAAAAATAAATACAATAAATAAAATGAAATATAAATAAAGTGAATAAAATAAATAAAATAAGATAAATAAGATAAATAAGATAAATAAAATAAATAAAATAAATAAAATAAATAAAATAAATAAAATAAATAAAATAAATAAAATAAATATTTAATGTATTTAATAATTTATTTAAAACAATAGTTACACCCACTGACATTATTTAGTGTGAAATAGTTTATGTTCTTAAAGTCTGGTGAGAATGAAATAAAATGTCTGTTTGGTCACAAAGTCTCAATAATCGTGAATAATCGTTAAATCGTGATGTTTTTTCACACAATAATTCTAACATTTGACATTAAGACATTGTGACCCTTGCGCACATCTATTCTAAACACGTTGCTTCTGGAAAAGCTCTACAACTCAGTAACAACGGAGTTAATAACGATGGACTTTTTTACATCAAACATTTGCATATTTAGCCGACACTGGTGCGAATAGGTCGTGTTTCGTGACTTGCCGCTCTTGTTTTTCGTCTTTGTCGTTTGCATTTCTCGTTTTATAAAAATCACTGAAAAACAAAACCTCTTTGTGCGTATAACGTGTTATTTTCTAATGGCACACGACCGTAAAAAGGGACCGCAGATAATAGTGGCACATCTGGCGACTTAGTGAAAAACGTGGATGAGTAATTGTATATAAAGCACCAGAAACTCTCCACGACACGCTGTGTAACTGCAAGAAAGTGACGGGGGTAATAACCCTCGCCCTTCACTGTAGGATTCTATAAATACCAGTGATGTTCCGTCGCCCCGTAATCACCTAATATCCACCTCCTGTACTGCGGCGTGTGTGTAATTTGAAATCAGCTGCGCTCAGAAGAAGCACAGGCCGCTCATTAACCCCCCGCCCCCCGTGTGGATCCGCCCCCGCGACCACGGAGCGGCGGCAGCAACAAGGACGCGGCGGCAATCAGCTCGTATTCTAACATGTATTTTTACGTCGTCGTTGTGGCTTTTGAGGCGAACGTAACGGGAAATGTTTGTTCGTGCGGCATCTCGGGATTTTTCGTTATTTTCTTTAACCATACGGCGCCCATACATTGTAAATTCAAAGGTTTATTCAAGTTTTAACTTTAAACAATGAGGTGAATTTTGATTTTATTATTACCGTATTTTCCAAAAAATGCATAATAGAGAAGAAAAAAACATATATAAGTTGCACTGGAGTATGAAATGCAGTTGCAAGTGTGAAAATAACAAATAATATCACATATAAATCGCTCCGGAGTATAAGTTTATAAGTATAAATATAAGTATAAGTCGCACCCCGACCAAAACTATGAAAAAAGGTGCAACTTATAGTCCGGAAAATACGGTATTATAATCTCTTTTTAAATGTAATATATCAACAAGTAACATGTTTAAACCTCTATTAATTTTTCAGGTTTACACGTCCCAAATATTTGCTATTTTTACACACAAAATGTCTTATTTATAAATGAAAATGTGTAGTATATTTACCTTTTTAGTGAGTAAAGTTTATAATCTCCACATTTAAGATTCACCTTCCACGTCAGGCCCTTAAACCTTTAGTATTGCATGTGGATTAACTAGAGTATGTCTCAGTTATATCTGTTATTTATAAGTAATAAAAGCAGAATCGCATTAGTCCCGATGATTTGCTCCAGCTCTACTTCTTACCGCATTCTCCGCACTATAATGCGCAGTTAAAAGCCTTTAATTTTCTCCAAAAACGACAGTGCGCCTTATAATCCAGCGCTCCTTATATATGGTTTAATTCTGGTGTTTACTGACCTCGAAGCGATTCTGTGTGGTTTCGTTTCGCTTGATGCGCCTTATAGTGCGGAAATTACGGTATATTTATACATTTACTGTCCTTTGGGCTGTGCAGACAATACATTACACTTAAACTGCAGAAACGTTACCGTCAAACTCGGCCTGTCCCACTCCTACAATGATGATGGACATGGGCAGTTTGGCCGCCTGCGAAAGAAAGAAGTGAATAATATTAACACCTATTCAAACAGAAAAGAATAGAAAAGGTCTAAATTCATATGTGACGTCAGGACCAAAGAAACACAACATAATGACACATTTAAAGACGCGCGGTGTATATTTTTAGAAGTAAAGTCTGCCATTTACTTATTTCCGCCGACATGACTGTTTTTGTTTTGCATTTTCCACATCATGGCATTAAACGCATTTCCACTGACGCCACCGGGTGAGGTTAAAGGTCAATAATGAAAACGTACGTATGGACAAAACGCAAATTTAACCAGCTTCTGCCTCGTTTATGAAACATTTAAAGTGCAAATTAGAGTTTTTGCACCGTTTTTGTCTCATTTCCGTGTCAAATTTTCTTTTTATTGCTCACAAACTTGACGTGGAAACTCGTTTATAAAACGTTTTTGTACGTACACATGCTTTATAAATGAGAGCCCGGATCTGTGGAGACGTGAACCTGTTTTTCAGCTATATATATGTATGTTATTGAATAAATGCACGATAAATTAGTTTAATGCCATTTTAAGAAATATTCCAGGCAATTATTTTATTCCATTATAATCTGGGCCTAATAAATAAAATAAATACAATAAATACAATAAATGCAATAAATAAATAAAATAAATAAAATAAATAAAATAAATAAAATAAATAAAATAAATAAAATAACGTGAATAAAATAGAATAAATACAATACAATAAATACAATGTAAATTAGGTAAATAAAATGAATAAAATGAATATATAACTTATAATAATAAGTTACACACATTATTTAGTGTGAAACAGTTTATGTTCCTAAAGTCGGATGTCCACTGAACAATCACAATCGCATCTTGAGTTGTTCACAGTGAGACAGAGACAAACGATTCAACTTGAAACCGTCGTACGACCAAAGACGAGCTGCGATTTACATCGACTTCGCCTTAAACGTTGGACTCGCGGTCGCAGAGTGAGCCCTCCTGTCGCTGCGTCAATCTGTGTCATAAATGTAAAACACAAACCTCAAAGAGCATCTGAGGAGCCACAAAACAGGACTTTATCTCCTTATTTCACTTTCTTTTAGCCACTTATACTAGCGCAAAGCCTCAGTAAAAGTTACTTAAAAAGTGCAGTGGACGCCCGGCTTTAGGCTCATTCACGCTCCAGTTTCATTTGCAAACGGAACAAACGTCGAGCATAAACGAGCCTCAGGAGAAACTCACAAAACCAACGCTTGGATTTAAGACCAAAGGTTGTTCACGGAAAAAAGAAAGTAAGACTAACTTCACCAGGAAAAAGAAATACAAGCCCCGTGAGAACTTTGGAGGGGAAAAGAAGAGTGGCTTTAGCGAGAAGAGGGTCTGAATAGTAAAAACACAGAGCGCCTCCTCCGACGTCCGGCCAGCTCGTCCTCGATAAACGTCATTTAAATTGAAATATAGTCACAGTTTTTTATGGAACAAATGACCAAAAGTACAAACCCCACAGCTTCCTGGAAGTGAGAGAAGGAGAACTAAGACTTTACCCAAAGACTCTGAGATTTCACACTTTAAGCACTTTGGGTCTAACAGTTCCCGGTCCCTGAAAGTCGTTCTGAGCGTCTGCATAATTCATTCTGTCACTTCTCTGTCTCCTCTCGCTCTTTTCTCTTCTCAGTCTCTTCACAGTTTTTTCTGTCTCTTCTGCCTCTTTTTTCCTTTCTCTCTCTCTTCTCTTTCTCAGCTCTCTCTCTCTCCCTGTCTCTTCAGTCTCATCAGTCTCTTCTCTTTCACATCTCTGTCTCATCTCTCTCTTCTGTGTCTCTTCAGTCTCATCTCTCTCTCTCTCTCGCTCTCTCTCTCTCTCTCTCTCTCTCTCTCTCTCTCTCTCTTCAGTCTCTTCTCTGTCTCTTCTGTCTCCTTTTCTCATCTCTGTCTCATCTCTCTTTCTCTTCTCTTTCTCATCTCTCTCGCTTCTGTGTCTCTTCAGTCTCATCTCTGTCTCTTTTTTCCCTTTTCTCTCTCTTCTCTTTCTAATCTCTCTCTCTTTTCTCTCTCTTCAGTCTCATCTCTCTCTCTTCCCTGTCCCTTCAGTCTCTTCTCTCTCTCTTCCCTGTCTCTTAAGTCTCTTCTCTCTCTTCCCTGTCTCTTCAGTCTCTTCTCTCTCTCTTCCCTGTCTCTTCAGTCTCTTCTCTCTCTCTTCCCTGTCTCTTCAGTCTCTTCTCTCTCTCTTCCCTGTCTCTTCAGTCTCTTCTCTCTCTCTTCCCTGTCTCTTCAGTCTCTTCTCTCTCTCTTCCCTGTCTCTTCAGTCTCTTCTCTCTCTCTTCCCTGTCTCTTCAGTCTCTTCTCTCTCTCTTCCCTGTCTCGTCAGTCTCTTCTCTGTCTGACTCGTTCTCTCATATCTCTCTCTCGTCTCTCTCCTGTAATTCTCTTTCTTTCTCCCTCTCTCGCTCGCTCTTTCTTTCTCTTGTCGTTCTCATTCATCCTGCTCTCTTCCATTCTGCTATTTTCTGTCTCCACCTTTCTCTCTCTCCTGTCTTTTTCCTCTACTCACTCCCCCTCTCGTAATCTTTTCCTTTCTTCCTGCATATGTTTCACACTTATCTTCTTTTTCCTCCTCCTCCTTTCTCTCTCTCTCTCTCTCTCTCTCTCTCTCTCTCGCTCTCTTCCATCCCCCTCTCTCAAACCTCACTGCCTTGCTGTCTTTTTACTCTACTCACTCCCCCTCTCCTAATCTCTTCCTTTCTTTCTGCATATGTTTCACGCTCATCTTCCGTCCCATCCTCCCCTCTCTCTCTCTCTTTCTCTCTCGTTCCTATATGTGCTGTTGATTCACACATTTAAACATCAAACATGGACTAAAAATACCCGTCCTCCTCTCCTCCGTCCCCCGATGGGAGAAACGAGTCTCTCCATCTGCGTTAGGACCAGTGCAGACGTAAAGACGACATATGACGCTTTGGGCCGCTATAATATTATAATCTCTCTTTAAATCGCAATATTAATCCAACGCAAGTCAACCTCAGGGGCTCCCAGCAAATATGATCGGGCTATAAAGCATTATGGAAATATAGTGCAACAAAACACTTTTTAAAGTTTTTTTTTAAATGCGTTTTGAGCTGGTTTTACTGGCCCCGCCTCCTTCTATAAGTCCCTGAAAGAAATAAAATATTAAGAGCAAAGTGGATCACTATAAATACAGCTTGTACATGAAAAGGGAAAACAAACATGGTTGAAAGAAAACAAACATGGTTAAAAGCTCTTAAAAGTCCATTTGGCAGAACTTTTCTTTTTCAAACAGACAATGATTGAAGAGGTTAGTGATTTAGAACGGTAGATTTGTGTGGGAACATATCCCTCGCAGCGCCTGGACGGAGGAGGAGATGGATCGGCCGGGGGAAGAAATCCATATCGGACCATTCTTGGAGGTCTGTCCCAAAAAGTTCAGTTATTACCAATTTTGCAGAGCGTTTAAAGCGAGTTATTACAGTCATTAAGTCTTTTGCTTTTGTCGGTTTGCTCTCTTAGCATAAAAAAACTTTCAAAAAGAGATTTGTATTGGTCATTTCAAAGGTCAAGATGCATCATAAAGATCATCTACACACTCCAAACTTTACAATCTAGTGTTTTGACAAGATTTTGACGGATCGACAGAAGGATTTGTTGAAAATTCTTAGGTTTTAACTTCAAAAAATAGAATTAGTTTGAACATTTTCAGTCAGATCTAGTTTACTCGATTACTAAGACACATAGAATCGTCTCTGTATTTATATTTTTGTGTCAATAACATGAACTAAGGCATTTAAACCTGGCTCTTTCCATTTTTCACATTTATGTCTCTCAAATACGTGCAATTTTGGCATTTTATACGAAAACGTTGCTGTACGTGATGAAAAACGTGTAAAAATTTTCACCAACATCTCTGAATGTAAGAATATTTTCCACCCGCAGTGTCTGGTGAAACAGTTAGTACCAAAGTGACTTAAACCTCATCAAAACGCTGATGAATTCACCTCCTCCTCATCCTCACTCCCGCACGGCGCCTCCTCGCGTTATTAAACCCGGCGCGAACAAAGCGAGCGCACTCAAACAGAGCGGTGAGCGCACTGGGAGGGTCCGGGCCGCTCTTCTGCGCAGATAAAAGCCGGGACATGAAGGGTTGTGTGAGGAAGAGAAGGAGGAAGAGGAAGAGGAGGAGGACGAGGAGGAGGACGAGGAGACGTGGAGAAGGCTCAGATCTGCGGCGGTGTCGGTAGAACAGAGCGTTTAAGACGAGTCGTGACAGAGAGTGACAGGTGCAGAGCATACTGTATTTTCCGGACTATAAGTCGCACCTTTTTACATAGTTTTGGCGACTTATATGTGATAATATTCGTTATTTTCACACTGGCAACCACTTCTGGCAACAACTTCAGCCCTAAAATGTACATGAATATTCCACAGCATCTGGCGCAAACCCGGGCGAAGAATGCGACCGTCGAACTCCATTTCCCAGAAGGCCGAGCAGCAGGCAAGATCTTAAAAGGAAGGTGTGGCTGTTCTGTACGTCTCACTAACAGTCGCAAATTCCCTTTAAACCCAGTCTGCTGAGTTCAGAGCGGAGCCGGAGGAGGGGGAGCTGCCACGAGCCCAGAGTTTACCCATAAAACACAAAAACGGGATGCAAAACTGGCAAGGGACAAAGGGAGAATCCGTGCTTTATTTATTTATTTACCCCCTCAAAAAAGAACACTCGTATGGCAGTCGTATCACTCGCATATTTGAATAACAGTGGGGCAAAGCTCTGCCCCTGAGGAACGAAAACGTAAAGGACCTTGAGCGGTTTTAAAACATTGTTGGTATTTTGTACAATAACTTTTTCAAAATAACTGACCCGAACATGAGTGGCAAGGCTCAACAAAAGACATCTAATACATTTATAAGTAATCGCAGTTTAAAATACATTACCCAAGTGTAAAGTAGTGTGACAAAAGAAACAAAAAAAGAGTAAAAGTTATTATATTTTGGGAAACGACTGGTGACTTTCTGGATGTAGACCTGATGTATAGTTAAAAGTTTTCATAATTGGACAAAATGCACAAAAGATGAACAAAGATGAATTTTCAAAGGTTTTACACAAAAATGAGAAAAACTGAATAAAATCTCAAGGCGCAAGAAACAATGTTTTTGTGTGTGATTATACTGTCTTATTATGATAAAAAAAATGAAAGAAAAACATGTGAAAATGCCACTTCACACTTTTGCATTCACCACATCGAAACTGGGATTAGAACGGGACCAAAACCAACGACGTAACCACGACTACCGCGTCCGAAAAGGTCTCACCGGACAGAAATTTCTACTGCAGCGACAACGACCCGGGTTGAGATGGAACTCGTCAAGTCATATCACTCAACACATCGTTTATTGCGTTGTCACCCGGAGCAACCTCGCTCAAAACCGCTGTAAAGTTTGTGTGTTTTGGACTAAAGTTTGGCGGAGTAACAGAGTCTTGTTTATGCGAGTGCGTCGATGCAATCATCCCGACTGTTTCTCCAAATATGAAACGATGATGTAAGCGCTGACAACAGTTAGTTTGAGAGGAGGATGAGTGTGTCGCCGCGGAGACAAAAACACCCGGAAAGTGGAGTAATTAGAGAGAAGAGGAGAGACGATGGCCGCCGACAAATGCACCGAATTGTGTTTTTATGCAACGATACTTAAAGTGAACAGGAAAGAGGCGGATTTGAGCCTTTGAGTTTGATTTAATTGGGAAACTTAAGCACTGCATTCACAAATGTGGAAAAAATATTTTAAAATTATGTCAATGTAATTAAAAAGAACACAGATGTATATGTTTAATTAGAGTGCAGTAAGTTTTGTTCCAGTACTTTTTATAGTTTTACTCCTACTTTGTGTGTGCTCCTACTACCTTGCACCGCTCCTTCATATATTACCATATTTTCTGGAGTATAAGTCGCACCAGCCAAAAAATGCATAATAGAGAAGAAAAAAACATATATAAGTCGCACTGGAGTATGAAATGCGGTTGCAAGTGTGAAAATAACAGCTAATATCACATAGAAGTCGCTCCAGAGTATAAGTATAAGTATATAAGTATACATATAGGCCGTGGCTGCAGAGCCGCGGCGCGGTAAAATGGCCCAGCAGTTTCAGGAACCGCGGCACTGCCATATAGCCTCATGGCTAACCCTAACCTTAACCCTAACCTTAACCTTAACCTTAACCCTAACCTTCACCTTAATCCTAACCCTGACCCTAACCTTAACCCTAACCCTAACCTTAACCTGGCGCGGTCTAAAACGGCGCGGTCAAATAGCGCAGCATTTTCAGGATATAAATATTGCCGATGTGAATATGGCAAACACGCATTCATTAAGTTACTCTGACAATGACTCTTACTCGAGCAGTTTCTCTTGGACAAAAACTTTAAACTTGTATAGGACTTATACTTTAGTACACTCTGCTCCACGTATACAGTCCACGGTCTCAGTCAAACTTTACTGCTACATCACGTCTAAAAACGGCTGAACAGGGACTCGGACAGTCTCAACACGGTTTTAATATTTCATATCTGGTGAAAGAAAAACTGTGGACCGCTCGAAAATACTGATATTTGTTGAAAATAAAGGTGGACTTAGTGTTTCTGTTTCTCACATTGACGATGGCCTCTTTGGTCTGTGCCATGTCTGAGATCACGCCGTCTGTGATGATGAGGAGGACGAAGTACTGGGAGCCATCTTGGACCGCGGCGGCGTATCTGCAACGACAAGAAACACCACGTCGTATTCATCACATCCTGGCTTTATTGTCACGCATCACACATAAAAACGTAGCTGACGCGAGAGACATATTTGTGCAAAAGCAAATGATTGTTCTAAGTAAAATGTGACATGTGATTTTGGCAGATTGTGGTTAAATGTATTGAGTTTAAGATGAAAGCTCTAAAAGGCATTTAGGGTCATTTTAAAAGGTCTGATGGCTCATTTACGCTCCTAAATGAATTTAAGTTGCTTACTGAGTTCAAATTCTGGTCGGAAATTTGTTTTTGTGGTTTAGACAAAGCTGTGTTCTGGTAAATAACCACAAGAGGCAGTCAAATTCAGTTAGAGAAGTGATCAAAGCAAAGAAAACAAGTTGAGAGAAGCGTTTCTTTGTTTTGCAGCTTGTTCTAGCCACAAAAATTTGATCTTCCACTGTTGTGCTGTGTTCACTACTGCCCCCAGTGGTCGGCCCAGTATTACACATGCATAACTAGGTGAGCAAACGAACCACAAACGCACCACAAACAAACCACAAACGCACTACAAACAAACCACAAACGCACCACAAACAAACCACAAACGCACCACAAACAAACCACAAACAAACCACAAACGAACCACAAACGAACCACAAACGCACCAAAAAGCACCACAAACAAACGAGCCACAAACGCACTACAAACGCAACACAAACGCACCACAAACAAACCACAAACGCACCACAAACAAACGAGCCACAAACGCACTGCAAGCAAACTACAAACGCAACACAAACGCACCACAAACAAACCAGCAGCTTTGGGTTTCTGTTAAAATGTTGTGTAATGAATATCAATCGTTTTCTTGGTTTAATAATCTTGGCAGTGGAAGAAATCAATGTTTCTCGGCACAATAATCCCAAAACTAAAATTTGACACCGGCACAAGGTCATTGTTGTTGTCCGCGAGCGTGACGATGCATCGAGCCTGTTCAATGGAGAAAACGTTCTGCCTCGTTTCACCTTCTTACGTGTTAAATAACGGCATATTGTGTGTTTTTAGCAGCTTTTAATTCCATTTCATGAAGTGAAAAGGAGCATTTCCACGTTTGGCTGAAAATAAAGGACATATGTGGAGAAAAGGACAAGAGCAGACGATGTGCAGATTTGATTTACAAAACAGTTGTTGCTCTTGCATTTTGCCCGCGGTAAATATTCAAACCTCATGTTGTTTTATGGACTGATAAAACAAGTAGAAGTCGTTTAAAAGTCTCAAAAAGTGGGAAGTGCAAAATGACCCTTAATAAAGCAGGAACCTGATTAATAATGTAACTGCTTAATAAAGGGGCTGGATTGTTTACTATGAATCAAACCTTTACTTTATCGAGGATATTACAAGTGTTTTTATTACAAAGTAAATCCTTTTGAATTCTGTGGCCAAATGTGTTGAAGTAGTTATTTTATTTACTTCATTATTCAGAGAGTTTGATTTCATAAAACTGGGCACTAGAGGAGCTAGTGAGAAGACGATGGGAATGGAAGAGAAACAAACAAACTAACAAACAAACAGAAAATTAAATATAATAAATACAAATCTCTGTGTAATACTTCAGTCGTCCGGTAAGTTCCACAGCAAAAGAACATTGGAATGGACAGAAGCTGAAGAGAAGCGCTAACGACAACGACACGGCTCACAAACAACATTGATAATAATAATAATTGTGAAATTGTGATATTTCCTGTCACATTTAAATCTGGTACAGCGTTTAATTCACAGTCGTGTGTGTGATCTGACCCGTGTGTGGGTTAGGGTCTGACCTGGCGACGTGGTTGACAACAGGGGCGAAGTTGGTTGGTCCGTAGAGCTGGACCGTCTTCAGGCTCTGGTGATAGGCCTCCAGGATGCCCTCGATCCCGTTGCAGTACGGGTTCTCCATGTTCCCGTTCTGAACAGCCCAAAAAAATAAAATCTATGTTTATGATTCAAAAATGGTGATTCCCAACCTGCTAAACCGGAGCACAACCCACACTGAAGGGATGGTTAGTGCTAATACTATATATCTTTATTGTATTTTGAATTTATTTTTAAACTATTATTTTTTTTACATTAAAATACATTTTAAAATGTATTTTAATGTATGTTTATGTATCTTTTATGTATTTTTTTTTTATTAATTTGTTTAATTTGTTTAATTTATTTAATTTACTTATTTTATTTTATTTTATTTATTTTATTTATTTTATTTATTTTATTTATTTTATTTATTTTATTTATTTTATTTATTTTATTTTATTTATTTTATTTATTTTATTTATTTTATTTATTTTATTTATTTTATTTATTTTATTTATTTTATTTATTTTATTTATTTTATTCATTTGTTATATTTATCAACTTATATATCTATTTCCAATTATTTATTCATTATAACGTGAATAGACAATGTGGCTAAATAGACGTCAGTATATTTTGAAATAATCATGAAATGTACAAGAAATTACAGTTGCAAGAAAAGTATGTGAACTCTTTGAAATTACTTTGATTCCTCATAAATTGGTATTAAAATGTGTTCTGATCTTCATCTAAGTCACAACGACAGAAAACACAGTCTGCTTGGAGTAATACTGCACAAACATGTTGTATTTCATGTTTTTATCGAACACAACATAGTAACATTGACAGTGCAGGGTGAAAAAGTACGTGAACCATTTAGTTTCATAACTGACCCTCTTTAGCAGCAATGACCTCAACCAAATGTTTCCTCCAGTTACAGATCAGACTCAATGGTCAGGAGGAAGGTTGGACCATTTCTCTTTGAAAAAACTCTTTCAGTTCAGCAACATTCTCGGGATGTTTGGTGTGAATCGCTCTCTTGAGGTCGAGCCACAGCATCTCAGTTGGATTGAGGTCAAGACTCTGACTTGACCTCTCCAGAAGGTGGATCATCTTCTGTTGAAGTCGGTCTGCTGTTGATTTACTGCTACGCTGAGGGTCATTGTCCTGTTGCATCATCTGACGGACAGATGGTCTTAAGTTTTACTGCAAAATGTCTCGATAAACTTTGGATTTTGTTTTTCCGTTGATGACAGTAATCCGTGATGCACCTCCACCATATTTCACAGTTGGGATGAGGTTTTCACGTTGGTGTGGTGCTGTGCCTTTTTCATACAGAGCGTTGTGTGCTTTTTCCAAACAACTCAATTTTGGTTTCATCCGTCCACAGAATATTTTGCAAACTTCAAACGTGCTGCAGTGTTTCTTTTGGACAGCAGCGGTTTCCTCCGTGTCCTCTATGAACTCCATTCTAGTTTAATGTTTTCCTTATTGTAGATTTGTCAACAGAACTGCTAGCAACAGTGCCAAACTTTCTCCATTTGTAGACAGTCTGTTACCGTGGACACATCAAGGCTTAGAGAGATAGCTTTGTAACCCTTTCCAACTTCATGCAAGTCAACAGTTCATGATCTTCTGAGAGGTCTTTAGTGTGAGGCTTGGTTCAGTTCACATAAGGCAAAGCTTCTTGAGAAAAGCAAACTCCAAACTGGTGTTTTTATAGGGCGGGGCAGCTTTAACCAACACATTGCATTGACCCTGTGTTGGCCCTGCGACAAGTTGGCCACTGTCCAGGGTGTACCCCGCCTAAGGCCTGAAGTCACTGGGATAGGCTCCAGTCACCCGCGACCCCGAAAGGGAACAAGCGGTAGAAAATGGATGGATGGATGGATCATTGCATTGATTGGACTCCAGATTGACTCATGGCTCCAATTAGCTCTTGGAGAAGTCATTAGCCGAGGGGTTCAAATACTTTTCCACCCTGCACTGTGAATGTTTTCATCTTGTGTTTGATAAAAACATGAAAACACATCATGTTTGTGCAGTATTACACATTTTGACCAATTTATGCAGAAATCCAAGTCATTCCAAAGGGTTCACAGACTTTTTCTTCCATCTTGGTCCATTTCTACCGTAAACATGCTCGACAGTTACAGCAGAAGGCGGTGATAATAACATGTGACGGACACAAAAACCGATCCATCAAAATGCACGTAAACACTGGAACTACGTCCGAGGCGCGTGTAGTCGTAGCGACGCACGTGACGGCCACTACGTTTGCGGAGAACCCGGAGTGCGTTCAACATCTCCGATCCCCTCCCGGTCTGCGGCGGGTCAAAGAACGACGGCTTGAGAGACGTTCTTTCATCCGATACTTCTGCTTTAGCGCCAAAACTCTGCAGCTACGATCGTTAGCGAAACTATTGAACGTGTGTTTGGACTCGTGTACACGCTCGTTTGTTTCGCGGAGGAGACGAACTGCGCCCCCTTCACCGCGGACCAACACGCGTGGTTTCGTTTTTTGGTCCCGCTGCGTTAAAGTCAAAACTAACAGAGCTTCAGTGTGTTTATTATTCCTCAGACCTGAACATCAAATACTCGACGTAAATGAGTTGTCGCTTACGTTGGCCAAATACCGTATTTTCTGGGTAAAACTTAAATGTGATATCATTTTTTTATTTTCACACTGACAACCACAAGAGGGCGCTCCAGGCTGTAAGAAGAAGAATCTGCACTTCCTCTACCTTCAGAGTTTGTGGAGATGTTTAGAAGTGACACTTAGTGCGACTTATATATGTTTTTTTCTTCTCTATTATGCATTTTTTGGCTGGTGCGACTTATACTCCGGTTCGACATATAGTCCGGAAAATACAGTAGTCTTTTTTTTCTACTGCTACCGATAGCTACAAAGTTTTAGTGCTAATGCTAAATCACTAAACGCGTCTGAACAACTCTTAACCCGTCGTTCGCACCTAACTGGCTCTTTGAGCTGCCGCAGACTGGAGCGTTAGCGATCCGGGACCAACGATGACTCGAGTCCGGTCGGTTTAGCGCAGTCGGAGCTCTTTGTTTTCACGCAAACGTAGCGAGAACCGGCCGACGCGGACCGCGCAACGGCGTCTTAACGGAGTACGGTACCAGGGGGAACTCGTGCGACACGCGTCCGTCCGGGGGCAGCTTGGCGCCGAAGCCCAGGGCGGGGAACATCTTGTCGCTGTCGTAGTCCTGGATGATCTCGCCCACCGCCTTCAGGGCCATGGCGTAGGCGTTGAGCTGGTACGGGTTCATGTAGTGCAGCGACGTGGACTGGGATGGGTTTCCTGCGGCGGGGTCCAGCACACACAGCGGGAACATTACATTCTATTTCAGCTAAAGTTAAGTCCACACAAAGCAACTGAAACACACACACGAAACAAACTAACGAGCACGAAAAACACTTCACACTGGGCTCGTGAATCGGCTGTGTTTAGTTTGACGTTAGCTTTAGCGAACAGTTGCTAGTTTGAGCCAAGTTCTGGTTAAGTGGACACAAACTCGTGGAGAAGTTTGGTTTAATTCGGTGTAAATAGCCGCAGTAACGGGCTCCACGCGGCGCCGGTTCTGGGCCAAATCATTACGGTCGTCGTAACAGAATCACGGCGACGAACAATGCGCTGCTCGGGAGGCAAATGGGGCTTTAAATCGGGTTAATAACTCCCCTAGCCCGCGGAAGGCTGAATGAACCTGGTCATTTAGTGTTGGAAATTCATACTACGTCGTTATTTTCATGGTCCCAGGTTATTATTTCAGTCCTTTACACACGCTAAACTCATTTACCGTACAAGACACGCTTTCGGTCGGCCTGAACTGCGCCGTCGTGAGAACCGTCGTAATCACTCACCGTTAGAAGCGGTGAAGTCGATGGCCACCGTGAAATTGATCTGCGTTCTGTGGATGAGACGGACAAGAGAAAATCAACGACACACCACTCCAACCACACTTCACCCTGCGCCGTGTTTGCGCCTCGTTATCGTTCTGATCAGTCGACGAGTCACACAATTATTTCTATCGAACGCCGAGACTGTTAAGATACATTATCGACCAAATGAAGGGTGAACTGCGCTGACCGAAGGCTTGTAGATTCAGAATATTTAGACCTAAATGTTGTATACATCAAAACTACGACGAAAATTTACAGTTGACTGCGAAGAATTTCATCAGATTTGTCTCCAGATACACCAGTATATCCCAAGAAAATATATATACTGTATTTTACGGACTATAAGTCGCATCTTTTTTCATAGTCATGGCCGGGGTGCGACTTAGACTTGTATGTGATATTGTTCGTTATTTTCACACTAGCAACCACAAGAGGGCGCTCTAGGCTCTAAGCGACGCAGAAGAAGAATCTGCACTTCCTCTACCTCTGGAGTTTGTGGAGTTGTTTAGAAGTGACACAGAGGAAGAAGAATTCAATGGATTTAGTGATTTGGGGTAAAACTGATGCTTTGGTAAACTTGTTAGCATGTTCTTTATGCTATAGTTATCTGAATAACTGTTCATATGTTACGTTAACATACCAGACACTTACCACAGTTCTGTCTGTGCGTCGTGTAGCTGAAGGTGTTAGCATTAGCATACGTCATGTAGCTGAAGGTGTTAGCGTTAGCATACGTACACCAATTCACCATGTTCTCTCATCTGTTATTATTTTAAACTGCATTTCATGATGAAATATCTGTTCTTGGTCTTGGATTTTATCAAAACAAATCTCCCAAAAATGCGACTTATACTCCAGTGAGACTTATATATGTTTTTTTCTTCTCTATTATGCATGTTTTGGCTGGTGCGACTTATGTTGGTTATGTTGAATGGAACAGGTCGGAGCTGGAACCAAACCGAATCATTAGTTAATTAGGTGCTGAGGCAATAACGCGCAGGATCGTCAGTGTGTTTTTCATCCACGGAGCTGCCAAACGCTGTGCGTTCTCGTTTCGGCTGCCGGACGCAGAGCGAAGGTGACGAGCTGCCGCTTTCCTCCGAGCGCCTCGTGGACTGATTATCTTGAAGAGGCGGTCGTAATAGGATTTACTCCGAACAAGCTCGTCGCACGCGCTCGTCGCACACGCTCGTTTACCGCGGAGACGCAACAGAACGTCTGCCATTCAAACTGAGGCGCGGTGACGTGTATTCGCTTTGGACGAATTACCTTTGCTGACAGTGATCTCATTTACCTCACTAAAAATAAAATGTTGTATAAAATAATTAAAATAGCAATCATAAATGTTATATATATATATTGCCTCCATCTGATAGAAAAAGGTAAAAAAAAAGGTTGATTTTAATTCATATTTTTCTTTTTTCAGTCTAAATTAACCTCGAGTTAGTCTCACATAACATCGTTACGTCATAAGGCGCTGGTACAGCTGGCAGCCCGGTGTAAACGCTCTCTCTTCTTTCTCACACTTATTGTGCTTTATCTCCTATATTTTGTAAATATAGTTAGTATATTTTTTTCTATTTTACTGTACGATAGGGACACGCGCTGGAATAGTTTTTTAATTCAACTGTTTTTGACTTTTTTCGGCTGGATTTGAGCGTTTTTCGTTGCGTTCGTTGTGTTGTTGCGACGTGAGCTAGCTCCGAGCGAGCCACCAGCCCCCCCCCCCCCCCCCCCCCCGCGCCCTCCGGCCGCGCTAAAGTACGGCGTGTCCTCGGTACACGTTTATGTACACGTTTATATGAAAGAGGAACTTCACGAACGATCGGGACACGCACTGGAATCGCTTTAAATTAACTTGTTTTGACTTTATTCGGCTGGATTGAGTGTTTTCGTCGTGTCGTTGCGATGTGTCTTGGCTCTGAGTCCCCCGGCCCCGCCCCCCGGCTCCGGCCCCGCCCCCCGGCCGGCGCCGTACCGCGTTTCCACAAAGGAGGAACTCATGAAACTGCGGAGAACAGTCGTCTTACCCGGAGATCGTCACGTTATCCCGTCGCAATACTGACCTAACCTAATACTGATGTGCAATTCTGTCGTATGTGCAATTACTGTGAAATTCATGTGCAATCTATGTGCTGTCGTGACACATATTCATGTGCAGTTACTGTCGGGATCACATGCAATGGTATTTATTTATTTATGTGTCTATGGGAGTTTTTATTTATTTATAGGAGATCTTCTACTGAAAGTGTTTTTCAGACTTCCTATAAGTGATCTGTTCTTCTGGATCTACCTCTGTATCTACCTGCGTTGCACCAATGAAATTTCCCCATGTGGGACAATAAAGGAATATCTTATCTTATCTTATCTTATAAAGTGCAACACAAAGAGCTTTACAGTGCAGAGATTTCAGCCCCTGTTTGTCTCTTTATTCAACAGATTCTTTGCCCACCACAGCGTTGTTTTTAATGCCATACTGCGGAACATTCCAGGCAAAGCAATAACCTCTGCAGGTGGCGGTTGCTCCATCAGAACAGTTGTCGCCAAGACGTGAGTTGTGTCTAAAGCGTTTTTTTTCTCCCATAAACGCCTGAAAATATGAAAGTGAGGCTGTTCCTGAAGCTTCTGGAGCCTTTGTGAAGCTGAGACTCTGGAGTTTTGGACTCTGAAGTCTGTTTTAGTCTAATCTTAAGTAGAAACAAGCTCTGCAAAGAGGAAATGAGATTTTTTAATTCGGCCTGGATTTTCTGTCTTAAATATATGAATGAGTAAAGCTGGTTTCTGGAGGATCGTCTGATTTGACACTAAAATGTGCTTTTATTGGGTTTTGACAATTGTCTTCTAAAAGCTGAAGGTAAAGTCACTAAAAATGAGGTTTAGAGACTTATAATAAAGCAAAAATGTCCAGGCGGAATCCATATGAAAGTCCTATACATTTGTTCTATCAGGGTAATTTTTAATTTGTGGATTTGGAGTACAAACTGATGCTTCCCAGAATGATTGATTTGACTGGAATTAAGTGCGTTACAGCTTTATTTTGATGTACAGCATATAAAGCAGCTCGAGAGATGATGGACAAACTGGAATAAATAAAGAAAAACTCAAAGGGTAAGCATAAGGCGCTAAACTGCTTTGGAGCCAGTGGTTAATGTTTGTTTTTGAGTCGTTTGCCTGTGCGTGTTGTTGTGTTGTTGTTGTGTATTGTCTGAATACACACTAAAGTCCTCTCTCTCGCACGACTTCGCCCATTTTCGCTCCGAGCCGCGAGGTCCAGAGAAGCGTCCGCTAACGAAACGGCGTCCGCGGCAGATTAGCATTAACCTCTCCGCGAGCTGAAGCGCCTCGACTCGACCTCGGCGCGCCCGGTTCATTAAGATTTAAACGAGCGCGGAGCCTCTGAATGTGAACCCGTCCTCATCAGTGTGAAAGGCGGTCAGAGATTTAGCCGGGACATTAGCATAAGAGGCAAAAGCGGCGATCGCTCAACTTTGTGAAGGAAACTGGGGCCAAGTGTGAAAACATGTCCACATTTGAGCTGTTATTATATGATTGCAGCTTTATTTCTCTACTTTAGTCTTGAAAGAGCAATAACAGTCTTGTAAATAATTTGAATACCGTGTTTTCCGGACTATAAGTTGCATCTTTTTTCATAGTTTGGCCGGGGTGCAACTTATACTCCGGAGCGACTTATATGTGATATTATTAACACATTATTGTCCAACTTTGTTTGTTATTTTCACATGACAACCACAAGAGGGCGCTCTAGGCTCTAAGCGACGCAGAAGAAGAATCTGCACTTCCTCTTCCTCTGGAGTTTTTAGTTGTTTAGAAGTGACACAGAGGAAGAAGAATTCAATGGATTTAGTGATTTGGGGTAAAACTGATGCTTTGGTAAACTTGTTAGCATGTTCATATGTTACGTTAACATACCAGACACTTACCACAGTTCTGTCTGTGCGTCATGTAGCTGAAGGTGTTAGCGTTAGCATACGTAAACCTATTCACCATGTTCTCTCATCTGTTATTATTTTAAACTGCATTTCAAGATGAAATGTCTGTTCTTGGTCTTGGATTTTATCAAATAAATTTCCCCCAAAAATGTGACTTATATATGTTTGTTTTCTTCTCTATTATGCATTTTTTGGCTGAATGGTGAAAACTCCAATTCAATTCAACTATTACTATCTTTTAAAATTATTATTAAATGTATTTTTCTGAAGAGTTTGTTTTATGTACATTTTTGTTGCTGTACGTTTAAAAAAATAAAAAGTTAATTAAAATGTTACGTTAAATACAATGAATTTACTGAACAATCGAAATGTGCATTAAAATATTCTATAGTTATCATTTTTAACTGAAAGGTAATGCATATATTTCTGTTAGAAATCAAAACAAATAATATTTAACGCACATTTTCAGCTGCAGTTTTTTAACTTTGTAGTTATTATGTATTTTTAACTGAAAGGCGATGCATATATTTTCAGTGTTTTAATTCCACTGGTGAGACCGCTCCGTGTTATTAATGGATGTACTTGATATTCCTCGGAGGTAACGCCTCTATAATTAACCCTCGGGGGGCGCTGTTAGAACCAGACCCCTGAAATGGTGGTTCCTGGGAGTTACTGGGGTTCCTGGGGGTCACACACTCACAGTCGGAGGAAGAGACAATAATCCCCATTTAATCTTATACAAATCACCATTTATTAACATATTTACTGTTATATTCTTGCATTATTTTACCTGTTCTGTTTGACTTTCTGTTTTTATGACGTTAAGTGCTTTGACAGGCCGTGAAAACTGCTCTACAAATAAATGTATTATTATTATTATTATTCAGATGAAACATTCTTTAGTTCTTCTCTTTTCGAGGTGCTTTTCTATATTATATTATATTATATTATATTTCAAATATTATTTTATTAAAAAAAAAAAGTAAAGCACAAGAAAAACATATTTTCAGTTATTCAGATAACTATAGCATAAAGAACATGCTAACAAGTTTACCAAAGCATCAGTTTTACCCCAAATCACTAAATCCATTGAATTCTTCTTCCTCTGTGTCACTTCTAAACAACTCCACAAACTCCAGAGGAAGAGGAAGTGCAGATTCTTCTTCTGCGTCGCTTAGAGCCTAGAGCGCCCTCTTGTGGTTGCCAGTGTGAAAATAAGTAATAATATCACGTCGCATCCCGGCCAAAACTTTTTTAAGTGTCTAAATAAAGTTTCTTATCACTCATTGCTCACCCTCCTTTGATGTAATCTAAGAAGGTGAACTCCGACTCCACAGAGAACGACAGGAGGGTCACCTGCAAACGCAGAATAAAAAACACATTCAAGGCGCAAAACAACTTTAAATTCACAGTTTCACTCAAAACCAGCGCTCACCGTCCCAGAGTTCACGTATTTCTTTTTCTTCATTTTCTTCTTCGTGTTTATCACCTACCATGAAATAAAAGGGCGGATTTCACTTTTATTATAGACACAATTTATAGCAACAGATATTTTGGCTCATATGTTTTGATTTCCATGTAGTCTTATTCTATCCCAGCAATAGATCATTCTAAAAATTTCCCCCAGCAACAGTCCTTTGTCAAGTTATTGTTTAGCTTCGACACTAGTTCTGTTGTACTTTTTTGCTCTCTTTGCCGCAGCTGTGGCGTCAGAACCGGACAGGGCCGCGGTTCTGAGGTGTAAAGACCTCCTCTGGCCCACGCTCGGTCTAAAAACATGTCATTTACTGTCCCGCTGCTCCACTGAACCAGGAGCGTATCATTATCCTCCATTCTCCGTCCTGTCCTCCTGTCATCTTGTCATCCTGTCATCCTCTCATCCTGTCATCTTGTCATCCTGTCATCCTGTCATCCTCTCATCCTGTCATCTTGTCATCCTGTCATCCTGTCATCCTCTCATCCTGTCATCCTGTCATCCTCTCATCCTGTCATCTTGTCATCCTGTCATCCTGTCATCCTCTCATCCTGTCATCCTGTCATCCTGTCCTCCTGTCATCCTGTCATCCTGTCATCCTCTCATCCTGTCCTCCTGTCATCTTGTCATCCTGTCATCTTGTTATCCTCTCATCCTGTCATCCTCTCATCCTGTCATCCTGTCATCCTCTCATCCTGTCATCCTGTCCTCCTGTCATCTTGTCATCCTGTCATCCTCTCATCCTGTCCTCCTGTCATTCTTTCATCCTGTCCTCCTGTCATCCTCTCATCCTGTCCTCCTGTCATCCTGTCCTCCTGTCATCCTCTCATCCTGTCCTCCTGTCATCCTGTCATCTTGTCATCCTGTCATCCTCTCATCCTGTCCTCCTGTCATCCTCTCATCCTGTCATCCTCTCATCCTGTCATCTTGTCATCCTGTTATCCTCTCATCCTGTCATCCTCCATCCTGTCATCCTCCATCCTGTCATCCTCCATCCTGTCATCCTCTCATTCTGTCATCCTCTCATCCTGTCATCTTGTTATCCTCTCATCCTGTCATCCTCCATCCTGTCATCCTCCATCCTGTCATCCTCTCATTCTGTCATCCTCTCATCCTGTCATTCTGTCATTCTGTCATCCTCTCATCCTGTCATCCTCTCATCCTGTCATCCTCTTATCCTGTCATCCTCTCATCCTGTCATCCTCTCATCCTGTCATCCTCTTATCCTGTCATCCTCTCATCCTGTCATCCTCTCATCCTGTCATCCTCTCATCCTGCCATCCTGTCATCCTCTCATCCTGTCATTCTGTCATCCTGTCATCCTCTCATCCTGTCATCCAGTCATCCTCTCATCCTGTCATCCTCTCATCTGCAGCTTCAGTCAAGGGTAAAGCGCCCCCTACAGGCCGGACAACTCATCGAAATAAAATGCAGTTAAGATAAATATATTTTGAATGTTGCTTAAAATCATTAAAAAATATCACATGACATCACACAAGGAAATTACCCAGCAAACACTGGGCCAAAACTCATCGAATGTCACATTAAAAAAAAAAAAATATGAGAACGACTTTATATTGT
>NW_027315823.1:7526734-7564234 GCF_026437365.1 Eucyclogobius newberryi
ACTACATATATTAATACTAAACTAAGAACCCCCTGCAGGTACTACTACTACTACTACTACTACTACTACTACTACTACTACTGCTACTGCTACTGCTACTACTACTACATATATTAATACTATACTAAGAACCCCCTGCAGGTACTACTACTGCTACTGCTACTACTACATATATTAATACTATACTAAGAATCCCCTGCAGGTACTACTACTGCTACTGCTACTACTACATATATTAATACTGTACTAAGAATCCCCTGCAGGTACTACTACTGCTACTGCTACTACTACATATATTAATACTATACTAAGAACCCCCTGCAAGTACTACTACTGCTACTGCTACTACTACATACATTGATACTTTACTAAGAACCCCCTGCAAGTACTACTACTGCTACTACTACATATATTAATACTATACTAAGAACCCCCTGCAGCTACTACTACTGCTACTGCTATTACTACATATATTAATACTACCCTCTCCTTCACTCCCCATGTCAGCCACATCGTCAAGACCTCATACTTCCACCTCCGCCGCATCGCCAAAATCCGACACTGCCTCACCCTCCCCGCTGCTGAATCCCTCATCCATGCCTTCAACTCCTCCCGCCTCGACTACTGCAACTCCCTCCTCACTGGCATCTCCTCCCATTCCCTCCACAGACTCCAAATGGTCCAAAACTCCGCTGCCCGCCTCCTCACCCACACCCGGTCCCGTGATCACATCACTCCCGTTCTCCGCTCTCTCCACTGGCTCCCCATCAAGCAGCGCATAAACTTTAAAATACTCCTCCTCACCTTCAAAGCTCTTCACCACCTTGCCCCCCCCCCTACCTGTCTGACCTCCTCATCCCCCACCGCCCCTCCCGAGCTCTCCGATCCTCCTCCTCTCTCACCCTGACTGCACCAACATCCCGACTCAAAACTTTTGGCGACAGAGCATTCTCCCGAACAGCACCCCGACTCTGGAACTCCCTCCCCCAACCTGTCCGCCACTCTCCCTCACTCACAACATTCAAATCCCGCCTAAAAACATACCTCTTCACCCAAGCCTATGACCTCCCCTACCCCTAGCCTCCTCTACCCCATTGCCTACACTTCTACCCCCTGTTACATCCCCATCTTTTTCTCTCTACTTCTTCTGTCTTGTTCATTTTATCTGTATATTAATGTGTACTGTACGTGTTGTCCCCCCTGTCTGTAAATACCCCCCCTTTTTTATTATGTTCAGCGTCTTTGGGTCACTGAAAAGCGCTATATAAATAAAAGTTATTATTATTATTATTATAATAAGAACCACCTGCAGGTACTACTACTACTACTACTGCTACTACTGCTACTATGGCTACTGCTACTGCTACTGCTACTACTACTACTACATATATTAATACTATACTAAGAACCCCCTGCAGGTACTACTGCTGCTGCTACTACTACTACTACTACTACTACTGCTACTATTGCTACTGCTACAGCTACTACTACTACTGCTACATATATTAATACTATACTAAGAACCCCCTGCTGCTACTACTACTACTACTACTACTACTGCTACTATTGCTACTGCTACAGCTACTACTACTACTGCTACATATATTAATACTATACTAAGAACCCCCTGCAGGTACTACTACTACTACTACTACTACTACTACTACTACTACTGCTACATATATTAATACTATACTAAGAACCCCTTGCAGGTACTACCGCTACTACTACTACTACTACTACTACTACTACTACTAGTAGTACTACTGTTACTGCTACATATATTAATACTATACTAAGAACCCCCTGCAGGCACTATCACTACTACTACTACTACTACTACTACTACTACTACTACTACTACTACTACTACTACATATATTAATACTATACTAAGAACCCCCTGCAGGTACTACTGCTGCAGGTACTACTACTACTACTACTACTACTACTACTACTACTACTACTACTACTACTACTACTACTACTGCTACTACTACTACTGCTACTGCTACTGCTACATATATTAATACTATACTAAGAACCCCCTGCAGGTACTACTACTACTACTACTACTACTACTACTACTACTACTACTACTACTACTACTACTACTACTACATATATTAATACTATACTAAGAACCCCCTGCAGGTACTATCGCTACTACTACTACTACTACTACTACTACTACTACTACTACTACTACTACTACTACTACTACTACATATATTTATACTATACTGAGAACCCGATGCAGGTACTACTGGTACTGCTATTGCGACCTAACCTTGCCGCCCCAACCTTTGCCCTGTGCGCAGTGGCAGTGGATCTCGCTGTCGGTGATCGAGCGGGTCCAGATCGCGGCCGTGGTGCTGGGCTCGCTCTTCCTCATCGCCAGCGTCTCGTGGCTCGTCTGGTCGTCCCTCAGCCCCTCGGCCAAGTGGCAGCGGCAGGACCTGCTCTTCCAGATCTGCTACGCCATGTACGGCTTCATGGACGTCGTCTGCATCGGTGAGGCCTTCGGGGGTTCAGAGTCTTTGCGTATTGTCGTTTTAGCGAACTGGTAAATAGCCTGTGTCGACTGCATTCGGCGGCATTTATTGACCTTTATTTATTGATCTTTATAATATGCATAACTGTCATTGTTGCATGGTCACAAGATTGTACAAAAACTAAGGAATGGGCTCTCGATACCAATTTCTTGAGACAATTATGGACAAAAGACAGATATTTTCAACACATATATAACAGTACTTACCTAGTGTTACCGCCGCAATCTTATTTTAGTTCTGATAAAGCTCAAGAAAGGTCACATTTTGTCCTTTTTTCACGTAATATTGATAATCGCTATGATGAAACAGTGTCCTGATCGTATTGTCTTTTTATCAAACTGTTACATGACCTGTGTCGACTGCATTTGGCGGCATTTATTGACCTTTATTTATTGATCTTTATAATGTGCATAACTGTCATTGTAGCGTTGTCACAAAATTGTACAGAAACGCCATTATAATCATTCAATTTCTATACTAAGGAATGGGCTCTCGACACCAATTTCTCGAGACAATTAAGGACAAAAGACATATTTTCAACACATATATAACAGTACTTTCCTAGTGTTACCACCGGGATCTTATTCTAGTTCTGATAAGGCTCGAGAAAGGTCACATTTTGTCCTTTTTTCACGTGATTGATCATTTATATGATGAAATTATGTCCTGTTTGCTTTGACTGGTAAAAATTCCATTGTTGGTGTTTTATTGCCAAAACATGACAGAACTTCCCCCAGAATCGTTACATACTGAACCTTTACATTCTCCTTGGTTCTTTATTGTGTTGACAGGTAATCGCTGACATCATAGACATTACTCATCATAATTACATTGAACTAATACGGGCTAAAACACAAACAAGCTGCATGTTTTAGATAACCGACATTACACGCTGCCATTAATCCTTCTTTGCCCTCTAAATCCCATCACAGTTCACATTCCGTACCTTCTCGTAACCGTAACAAACGTATTGTCCCGCGTTGACCTCTACAACTTTGACCTCTCGCCCGCCAGGACTCATCATCCACGAGGGCTCCGCTGTTTTCCGGATCTTCAAGCGCTGGCAGGCGGTCAACCAGCAGTGGCGCGTGCTGAACTATGAGAAGTCCAAGGACCTGGGCGAGCAGAGCACTTTGAACTCTAAGTCCGGGGAGCAGGCGTCGTCCTCGGCCGGCGGGACGGTGGACAGCCGCGGGAACCCCATACGCCGATACGCCATCAGGACTATCTTCCACCAACACTGTGGCTTCACCCTGCTGCACGTGCTGAGCCAGATTCGAGCCAGGGGTCTGCACCGGAGAGGGCAGGAGGTGGTCATGAGGGTCACCACCGTATGAGAGGGGCCCCGCCCGAGAGCTGGGACACACGCACGGGACGTTCTAGGGGTTTTTAATGCGTCTCAGCGGTAGGAAAATGAAGGAGAGAACAACGACACGTGGAACAATGTGATTTTATATTCAAAATACAAAAGAAAATCTACATCACTGCCATGAAACACTGTAAAAAAAAAGGAATATCAAGAATTGTTAAAATTACTTGAATTGAGACTATATCTTGACTTGAGTAAATGTGAGGTCACGTAAATTTTATCATTATTTTAAGGCCAATATTACATTTTTCTTGTCTTAATGAATTACGTTTAATCCACAGAAATCAAGGTTCTTTAAGCTAGCGGTTCTCAACATGGGGGTCGTGCACATACAAATATGTACATTTGATACAACAGTCTTAAACCAGGCTCGGCACCCTTCAAATGCTGTGGTAAATGTACATTATTATTTGTTTTGACCGTCCAGAGTCATTTAGCTAATACTATTACTTCAAAATAAAACCACACGTTAGACATGAGGCGTTTATCTCTTTTGGGGGTCGGCTGCTATTGTGCAGGTCGTGACTGCACAAAACAGCAATAATAATTTTTATCCCTGCAAATGAGTAAATCATTTTTGGTGGATTTCTCCCCATTTACTGTAGTTTATTGTAAAATGTCCAAATCAGACCGCTGTGCACTGTCCGCATCGAACGATTAAGTATTATATCTATTGTAAAGTCATAAGAAAGGGCCGGACATTCTTCTCGTCACTGTCCGATAAAGCACGTGTCCGAAAAGTCGTGCACGTGAATACTAACTGTGTGCCAAAGGGTTTGTAATTCAAGTAATGTTAATTTGTCGAGATTACTTTCTGCAGTGCGTCCAGTCATGTTTTTGGTCCCGCGAAATGGTGTTTTGGAGCTGGTGAAATGGTGTTTTGGAGCTGGTGAAATGGTGTTTTGGAGCTGGTGAAATGGTGTTTTGGAGCTGGTGAAATTGTGTTTTGGAGCTGGAGAAACGGTGAAATAGTATAATATGGGACAATGATGTGTCGCGGCTCGGCAGTTTGCCAATTTTTTTTTCCCAGTTCTGTGGTTTTCATTCCAAAAAGGAACAGAAACGGTGTAAAATGGCGTCCACACGGGTCGGACGAAGACAAGGTTTTTTGCGAAACGTTGGGTTTGTCGGGACGTTTTTCCCCCAAATGTACGGTAACTTTGTGTTTCTCCCAAGAGAAAAGGCAAATCGCAAAGCCCACCATTGAAGATCAATTATGCATTTTTAATTTATAGTTTGAAGACGGTTTTCAATGCATTTCTCCTTCGCTGACCGACACCAATCGCTCATGGATTTCGGAGTGATGAAAAGAGGGACAATTGAAACAAAAAAAATTAAAGAAAGAAAGAAAAAACAAGAAAAAAAGATATGATCAGATGAAGGCCTTTTGCCGAAACGTGATCTGACATAAAGAGCGTTTTTCCTGTGTTCAAAATGGCAACGTTACCGCAGCAATAAACATTTCAAATTAAAATATAATACAAAAAAAATCAAAGTGGCTTCAAAATGTCTGTCAAAAAGCAGGAATAAGTCACGCGAAACCGCAAATCCAAGACGATCAGTTCTTTTTCCACATATCTGTCCAATTGTCTATCTACGTATTGATTTTTTTATTTGTTATTTTAATACATGTGCCATAAATATATCCGTAAAAAGTGTGTTGAAAAATGGTCTGGAAACGTAAATGTAATGAGCCTGTGTTACGTTCCAGGAGGTTTGGGTGAAACGATGTCTCTTGAATGGTTTCGTGACTAATGCGCTCTGAGGTGGAGTAATCTGATTACCGTTGATCTGTACAGTAGAAACCTCTGGACACGTTCTGACCGTAAACAGAGTCCGGCTCGTGACTCAGAGATGATCCTCCTCACGGCGGTAATAAAGGCGTTATTCATCACGTGTTTGTCTTTTTGGTCGGTGACATTTGGCTCATGTTCCACGTCGAGTTATAAACCTGCAAATAACGAATGAGAGCTATTTATTTATTTGTTTTTTTGAATCAGATGAGGTTTGTGTCGTACTCTTTGTGTTGCGGTGCTGTACGAGACTAAAAATAAACAGTTCATTTTGGAATCGAGCCACGACAGCAGAAAATGTGGTTGTGGCGTGCAAGTGTCACCAAGCAGCACCGTCTATGGAAACATTACCAATCAAAAAGGTTTATTGCCATTATAGTGAACAATACTCACAAACATAGGTTGTTTTGGCGTTAACAATGAATATTTATAATAGCAAAGTCTATACAATTAAATAAGGCATGCATACATTTATAAGAATAATACTATATATGATACAAGTCTTAAACCAGGCTTTTACTAATACTAAAAAAGTGAACAGTGCAATGAATAGTTATTGGTTAGGGAAATGAAATGTTGAGCCACTGTCTGGTTCTGCAAATTTGGCAATGGTGATTATTTTGCTTTCTTTTTGGAGTTATGCTCAGGACACGCAAAAATTATGAATTATTCAGTTATGCCCAAGTGTAAATCTGTTAACTGAAACTGACACGGGTCGAAAATCAAGGACATAGACAATATCAAAACTGCATTGAGTAAATCAGGCAAATATTATACATAATTATTAAGTAGAAAATAATACAATAATAATAATAATAATAATAATAATAATAATAAGGAATAATAACTGCTGTCTTTGATTTTGATGATTTTTTTAACATTAAAATTCAAATAAATTGTAAAAACAAAACCTGTCAATATAATCCCTGGGTTTCAGAATTAGGAGAAGTTATGTCCGTTGCCATAGCGATTACAAATATGTAAAAATACAATACTAAAAATAAAATATATTATTATAAAAGAGATTGTAAAAAGTTTTGAAATAAGATGTTATTAAACTGGCGTACGAGTGAAAAAACATCAAATCTCCACACACTTTCACAAACCTGGCAACCCTCGAGCCTGGCGATGACGTCGAAATCCTGCGACGGCGACGCACTCCCGGCGAATTCAGAAACAAACGTGACTTTTGTCCGCAGTGAATGAATTATCGGCGGATCACGCTGTATTGACCGATTATCACCGGGGGAAAGTTGACATTTTGAAGCCGACATGACGACGTCTTTGCCGCAGAAGAAGTTTTACCGACAGCGGGCTCACTCCAACCCCATGGCGCACCACGAGTTCGACTAGTGAGTCCAAAACATGGTCCAGACAGGGTCCAAACCGGTGTCTAAAACGGGGTCCAGACAGGATCTAAAACATGGTCCAGACAGGGTCTAAACAGGGTCCAGACAGGGTCTAAACAGGGTCCAGACTGGGTCTAAAACAGGGTCCAGACAGGATCTAAAACATGGTCCAGACAGGGTCTAAACAGGGTCCAGACTGGGTCTAAACAGGGTCCAGACAGGGTCTAAACAGGGTCCAGACTGGGTCTAAAACAGGGTCCAGACTGGGTCTAAAACAGGGTCCAGACTGGGTCTAAAACAGGGTCCAGACAGGGTCCTAAATAGGGTTTGCATAGGGTCCAGACAGGGTCCAAACATGGTCTAAATAGGGTCTAAAACAGGGTCGAAATATGGTCCAAACAGGGTCCAAAACGGGGTCTAGACAGGGTCTATAACAGAGTCCAAACCGGGTCCTAATATGGTCCAGACTTGCTGCAGGAAATACAGGATGCTCAAGCATAAGTTCATGGTAGTAATAAGTAATTTAAGACATGGTAAATGCTGGGTTGAACGCAGTGATGTGAGTGAGAAGTGTCAGAAGACTGATAACATTAAAGTTATGTCTTTAAATAACATTGAAGACATGACAGAATTCTCTCTTTAAAATGCCATCAGAATGTTCAGAGTTCTGGACTTGAGTTGACTGGAGCCAAAGTGGAGTAGTTTTCATGGATTTTGCTTTGTTTAGAGCATTCACATGATCATGGAAAAGTATGTTTTTGTTCATAGGACAGTGTACAATAAACTTCAGGCAACAGAAGACAATCACAACACATTTTAAAAAGAAGAAAACCCCCAAAAACTATTGTCAGGTGGAATATTTGTACATAGGGTTGTGAAAATATCTATGAGAATCATCGGGAATATATACAAATTAAAAGAGAATAAACACGGAATTAACCCTCTGAATCAAATCAAATCAATTTATTTTTGTAAGGCCCAAAATCACAACAACAGTTGCCTCTGAGGGCCACAGGGAGAAATGAATCAACAATGTCTGTGGTGGCGATGGAGTCAGACAATGTCTGTGGTGGCGAGGGACGATGTCCCAGGGTCCTCTGTCCTTAGACTCTCCTTCTTGGCCAGGAAAAACTACAAAAAAAACCTCTTTGGGAAAAGAGCGTCTGTTAACAAGGAGTGGCAACCTTTATGGAAATACACTTTAAGTTTTGTGCTTTTACAATAACCAAAGAATAACAGCATTAAAATGAATTATTAAAAGTGTTATTTGTCAACTATTTATTGAATTTAGATGCTAAGAGGATTTACATGGGACAACAGCAGAGAGGAGAATATATTTGGGAGTGACTCATGACTTCAGTCGTTTAAATACACCGTTTCCTTGTACTTTACTGTAGAAATGGTGGTTTATGCACAAACTCCTGTGCTGTTGTAGACTAATTATAAACCCTGCAGTTTTCTATTGTTTCCTGTCAACTCTGTTTAGCAAGTTTACAACAGTTTACTACTTATTATAGTCAGTTGAGATATTGCCCACTTCTAAACTGTGTTCCTGCTCCTGTCCAGCCCGGTTTGTCCAGAGGAGATGGACTGGTCAGCGCTGTTTCCACACTTCTTCAAACAGAACTCTTCAGATTCAGAGCCTAAAGTGGAGTTTGCAGATATCGGCTGTGGATACGGAGGACTTTTAGGTCGGTAATTAACACGATTTCAGAGCTACAACATAATAATAGTCATAATACAGCTTCAAACTAAGGAAATGTTTGTACGATCAACGTGTTTCTCTTTGTTTAGGTATTCATCAACATATTTTATCATTTCAATTACTTAAAGGTGTCACTTTTCAGACGCAGAGTCCACCTCTTGCTTGTCTCCATGGAGATTTAAATAAACATGTCTAAAGAAACACAAACCATCACAGTCAATATCACTAAAATCTGATTTACAATTGTCTTAAAAAATGTCATAATATTTTGATATATTGATATTGACAAAAATTAATATACCGTATTTTCTGGACTATTAAGTTGCACCGGAGTATAAATCGCACTAGCCAAAAAATGAATAATAGAGAAGAAAAAAACATAAATAAGTTGCGCTCGAGTATGAAATGCGGTTGCAAGTGCGAAAATAACAAACAATATCACATATAAGTCGCTCCGGAGTATAAGTATACAATTATAAATGTAAGTATTAGTCGCACCCTGGCCAAAACTATGAAAAAAGGTGCGACTTATAATCCGGAAAATACGGTACTTTTTGACTATTATCTCAGTCCAACAGAAAAGTGTTTAAACGTGTCTTAAATGCATTAATTATCAGACAAATGTAAAATGTGCAGAAATATTCTCTCATTTCAAAGTTTACTGCACAACATTATTTCACTTTTACTTTTAACCAGCTGTTTCTGTAGCATTTTTCTCTCTGAATAATGTTTTTATGAGTCTTCCCTGCGTGCGCGTTCTCCCTGCTCTCACTCGGGAGACAGAAGCACCGTATCGCCATGACGACTGCGGTGACGCGTGTCCTTGTCTTTCCCGCAGTGGAGCTGTCGACCCTGTTCCCGACTCGGCTCGCGCTGGGGCTGGAGATCCGGGTTAAAGTGTCCGATTACGTCCGCGACCGGATCACGGCGCTCCGAGAAGCCGAGCCCGGGAAGTACCAGAACATCGCCTGTATCCGCGGCAACGCCATGAAGTACCTGCCCAACTTCTTCGCCAAAGGACAGGTAGAGGAAGGGAGGGGTGCTCGCCGGGCCGGGAGGGGCGTGTCACCGGGCGGAGTTTGCATGTTCTTCCTGTGTCCGGCCCTCTTGACTCACAGCAAGAAGGTCCTGGGTTCAACTTTCTTTCACAGTTTAAAGTACCTTATTTTCTGGACTACAAGTTGCACCTTTTTTCATAGTTTTGGACGGGGTGCGACTTACACTTATATTTATACTTATACTCCAGAGCAAATTATATGTGATTTTATTTGTTATTTTCACACTTGCAACCGCATTTCATACTCCAGTGCAACTTCTATGTGTTTTTTTCTTCTCTATGCATTTTTCTGCTGGTGCGACTTATACTCCGGTGCGACTTATAGTACGGAAAATACGGTACAACACGGATTCGACAAGCTTCATATAGTTTAATAGATTTTTTGTGCGCTTTATGTACATTTATACTTAATTTGAGGCTCTATAACATCACCAGTCGTTTTAAAACCCGGAAAAAGTCGTGATAAACAGCTTCTCAAAGGAACTCCGCCGTACGCCGAGTGTGTCACGGAGTGCGCCGCGGTGTTACGCGAGGACTCCACTAAAAGTTAATGCGCCCGCGTAGCACATTAGCCAATTAGCGACCGTAATCTTTTGACTTTGTTAGATCAGGCTGTACCAGGGTGAATTCGGCCAACCGTGGGGATACGGAGTAGTAAAAAAGTACACGGGGGAGTGATTAGCGCGGCGATGACGTGTTCGAGCCTTACGCTTTATATATATGTAGGTGTTTTTTGAAACTTATACGGCCCGTTATTGGGACGGTATGTGCACAGGCGCCGTGCCAAGTCGAGCGGCTTTCCAGACGCACGCGGCTAAGATTGTAAAAATGTGTACGAGAGCTGTTTTTTCAGGTCACTCCATTACGTTTTCACTGTACCTACAAAAGTCTGTGCACGTTTAGAACCAGAAGTGTGTATTAACTGCATATAAACGCACTCAGGGACGTCATAATGTTTTAATGTTATGGTTATTGTGGGAAGAAACGTCATGATTTCACCATTATACAACATTTTTAGTAATTATTCGAGCAATTATTCAACATTATTATCGATTATTCAACATTATAAGCAATTATTCAATTTTATTAGCTATTATTCAACTTTATTAACACTTATTTGAGCAATTATTCAACATATTTCACGATTATTCATCATTATTAGCAATTATTCAACTTTATTAGCACTTATTTGAGCAATTATTCAACATATTTCACGATTATTCATCTTTATTAGCAATTATTTGTGCAATTATTTGACATTATTAGCAATTATTTGTGCAATTATTTGACATTAGCAATTATTCAACATTATTAGCAATTATTCAACATTATTAGCAATTATTAGCGATCATTTAAGCAATTATTTGACATTATAAGTAATTATTTGACATTATTAGAAATTATTCTACATTATTAGTGAATATTCCACATTATTAGCAATTATTCAACATTATTTGCAATTATTTGACATGATTAGCTATTATACAACATTATTAGCGATTATTCAACATTATACGCGATTATTCAACATTATTATCGATTATTCCACATTATTATCGATTATTCAACATTATTAGCGGTTATTCAATATTATTAGCCCTGTAATTGACCGAACGGCGACCATCGATCAAGTCAAACTTGAAAAGTCAAACTTAAAATGTAATGATTCAAACAGCACTTTACATTCAGGATTGAGTTTAACAGACTTTTGCTTCTAAAGGTCTTCATTATTATATCGTTTATCATATCATGACTTGAATAATTAGGCCTGAGCGCCACCTGCTGGCGAGAGGCCCACTAGCACTGCACGGCCGTTGTCAATCATAGTCCTGTAGTATTACTCCTGTAGTATTACTCCTGTAGTATTACTCCCGTTGTATTACTCCCGTTGTATTAGTCCTGTAGTATTACTCCTGTAGTATTACTCCCGTAGTATTACTCCCGTTGTATTAGTCCTGTAGTATTACTCCTGTAGTATTACTCCTGTAGTATTACTCCCGTAGTATTACTCCCGTAGTATTACTCCCGTAGTATTACTCCCGTAGTATTACTCCCGTTGTATTAGTCCTGTAGTATTAGTCCCGTAGTATTACTCCTGTAGTATTACTCCTGTAGTATTACTCCTGTAGTATTACTCCCGTAGTATTACTCCCGTAGTATTAGTCCTGTAGTATTACTCCTGTAGTATTAGTCCCGTAGTATTAGTCCCGTAGTATTAGTCTTGTAGTATTAGTCCTGTAGTATTAGTCTTGTAGTATTACTCCTGTAGTATTAGTCCCGTAGTATTAGTCCTGTAGTATTAGTACTTTTGAAGGCGACTTGACTGCGCTCATGACCCGGTTTTTACGAGCGAGGAAGTGGTTTCTCTCCCACAACAGTGTTTTAATGCCTTTCCAGTGCGTCCTGCTTATGTCCAACCAGCCTTTTCTCAAACTTAAAAAAATCATCTGAAAGTAGAGGATTTTCCGCCTTCAAACTGCTCCCCGCCCCGCAGACCGCCGCCGCCGTCTTCCCCGGCGATTATACCATATCTTTCTTTCTATTCCTGATGTTATTTATTCAACTTTAGGAAAACGCTCGGCTCAGGATCTCGTGCACTTGTCCAAACGCATGGAAACTTTGTGGCGCAGAACTCTCTGAGGGATTTTTGCGCCGTCTGCGTCTTTAGCGCGATAACGTGTTAAAAGTGCGTCGATCGACTCGGTTGAAATGGCTCGCTTTGGTTTGGTGCTTTGGTGTTTTTGACGTCTTTTCTGTTTTCTTTCCGTCTCGCAGCTCAGCAAGATGTTTTTCCTGTTTCCGGATCCGCACTTTAAGAAGAACAAGCACAAATGGAGAATCATAAGCCCCACGCTGTTGGCCGAGTACGCGTACACGCTCAGAGTCGGGGTACGTAGAGTCAAAGAAGACACAATATTCTTTGTAGTACTAAAATATAACGTCAGAATTGTACGTATTATTTATTCTGTATGGAGATTTTGATCTAAAAATGGTTTCATAATGTAAAACTTTGCGTTCAAAACTGCAGATCTGGTCTTTTTTAACCTTACGTTTAGGTGAAAAAGTCTACATTCAAGAATAATAACGAGTAGTGGAGTGCGGAGATGGGGGGTAGGTGGAAACGGACATTTTACAAGCTCGCAAAGCCTCTGAATTAGAGCTGGGACAAGATCTCGTGGCGCAAGATTGAGCACCGTGAGACCTGTCACCTGTTGTTCCAAACGCATCGCTATGACAACAGACTATCGGCTTGTCCAATAAAGGCTTTGGGTTGCTAACAATCTGTTTGTGGCTGAATTATAATATAGATCTGTGCCATTGTGTTGGAGAAAGTGTCAAAAAAAGAAACGTTTTTTGTCAATAATACAGTTTTTTAATATACATATTTTAACCTTTATTTGGTTAAATGGTATTTTATTAGATTTTTTATTGAATAAAAACACAGAGCAATCTAAACTTATGAATAAATAACAAAAAAAGAGAACGAAGTACAGACGGGGTGGAACCAGAGAAAAAAACTAAAGTTTTTTTTTTTATTTAGTTTTTTTCTTAATTGAAAGAAAAACCCAAATCAATCAAAATGTATAAATAAACAAATAAAAACAACAACAGCAATGACAGGAAAAAATACAGGAAAAAGGAAACATTACATACAAAAAAAAATATTTTTTCTTTTGAAGAAAAACAGATCAGTCAAAACTTATGTATAAAAAAATATATAATATAACAACAGTAACGACAGAAGCAAAAAAGGAAACAAACTACAGAAAAAAATTGGGGTTATTTATTCTATTTTTTAATATTTTTGTGTTGAAGAAAAACATAGATCATCATAATGTATGTATAAATAAAGATACAATAACAACGACAGGAAAAAAAGAGAGAAAAATGAATTTAAAAAAGCAAACCGTGCAGACAGGGTGGAGCAAGAGAAAAACTAAAGGGTATTTTATTTCATTTTTTATTGTTTTTTATTGAAGAAAAATACAGCTCAATCAAAACTTATGTATAAATAAAGATACAATAATAACAACAACAGCAACAACAACAGAAAAAAACTATTGGAAAAAGGAAAAAATGAAAGGGTACTTTAAATGTCTGGACATCAACAGAAATAATTGTTTGTCTAGTCGACTAATCATAAAAATAATATTCAAAGGACTCTTCTATGACCCAGGCTCTTTTGCTGCCGGTTCAGCTCAGGACACACATTTCTGACTCTTTAGATGCATTTTGATGTGAATGGCTCTTGGTTGAGACCGCTTGATCCTGGTGATTGACCCCGACATTTGTGAGGCCGAGGCTCAGCGACACGCCGGGATTAAAGCCTCAAATCAGATCAATATCGGCCGCATAAACCCACAAATACTGGATCGAACGTGTCCTTAGAAACAGGTCAGGGATTAGAGAGTTCAGCGGTGGACACAAACGCAAAAAAAAAAAAGCCAATAAAATGCATAATGGAGAAGAAAAAAACATATACAAGTCGCACTGGAGTATAAGTCGCATTGTTTGGGGGAAATTGACCAAAAAATGCAATTTAAAATAATAACAGATGAGAGAACATGGTGAATAGGTGTACGTATGCTAACGCTAACACCTTCAGCTACATGACGCACAGACAGAACTGTGGTAAGTGTCTGGTATGTTAATGTAACATATTAACAGTTATTCAGATAACTATAGCATAAAGAACATGCTAACAAGTTTACCAAAGCATCAGTTTTACCCCAAATCACTAAATCCATTGAATTCTTCTTCCTCTGTGTCACTTCTAAACAACTCCACAAACTCCAGAGGAAGAGAAACTGCAGATTCTTCTTCTGCGTCGCTTAGAGACTAGAGCGCCCTCTTGTGGTTGTCAGTGTGAAAATAACGAATAATATCACACATAAGTCGCTCTGGAGTATAAGTCGCACCAAACTATGAAAAAAGGTGCGATTTATAGTCTTGAAAATACGGTAGTGACAAAGCGTTGAAAGCTGCAGAACAGACCTGGACACTAACGATGGAGTGAACATTACGACTCTAAACGACCTCAAAGTGTGGACTCACAAACGTAGGCGTGTTCTCGGTATTCGACCAGTGTTTCATCCAAACTGTGTGATGTTCTTAATTTGACCGACGATGAGGGAACTTTGTTGGGAAAGTGTGTCGTGTTTCTTCATAACGCCGTGTCACAGTGGCGTTATTCACAGTGAAATGCGGCTGTTGGAGTGGTGTGTTCTGGTCCTGTCGCTCGGGGAGATTGTGTTTAATGATGGAGCACAGACGCTTTTGGACTTTGACGTCACTCGCCTCTTAATCTGAATCTTAAAGACAGATGCTCATTCTTCTTTAGAAATAAAACGAGCCTATATAACAGAAAACAGTTAATCCAGGCTCTAGGGTTCAGCTCTAAGGTTCAGCTCCAAGGTTCAGCTTTAAGGTTCAGCTCCAAGGTTCAGCTTTAAGGTTCAGCTCTAAGGTTCAGCTCTAAGGTTCAGCTCCAAGGTTCAGCTCCAAGGTTCAGCTTTAAGGTTCAGCTCTAAGGTTCAGCTCTAAGGTTCAGCTCCAAGGTTCAGCTCCAAGGTTCAGCTTTAAGGTTCAGCTCCAAGGTTCAGCTCTAAGGTTCAGCTCCAAGGTTCAGCTTTAAGGTTCAGCTCTAAGGTTCAGCCCTAAGGTTCAGCCCTAAGGTTCAGCCCTAAGGTTCAGCCCTAAGGTTCAGCCCTAAGGTTCAGCCCTAAGGTTCAGCCCTAAAGTTCAGCCCTAAGGTTCAGCTCTAAGATTCAGCTCTAAGATTTGGATACCTTTAGAATGTACTTTTGGTGGCAGGGAAAAACCCATTAATATTAGCTTGGTACAACATCAAAATGCTTGATTGCGTTTCGTTCCATTTGTGTTCTGTCTCATCTATTTGGCTATTTAAAAAGAATATTATTAAAATTAAGTTAATAATAATCAGCTCTGCCCTGCCTTTTGAACATGTGAACCCGTCTGTATTTTTCCATCTTCTTTAAATCCGTTTAATCGTTGGCGTTGCCCTTCATGCCCAGACTCGCCGAATGTGTGTCACTCCAGTTTTCCCCGAATCCCAGTTCCCGTGAAGCTATCACCAGACGGTGACGCAAACCAAAAAATAAATGACTTTTGAACGGTTTAATCTTTGTGCGTTGGCGCTGGATATTTTTTATCTCCGACCCCGTGCGTTGCCCCCCAGAGGTGACGACATATCGGGCGACCTAACGCAAAATCGAGCAGGGAAACGCGGCGCGACTGGCGTGTAAACGTGTGCTCGTCTGGTCTCACAGGGGCTCGTCTACACCAACACGGACGTGGAGGAGGTTCACCTGTGGATGGTCAAGCACTTCACCGAACACCCGCTGTTCACCCGGGTCACGGACGAGGAACTGGTACGTGACGGGTCAAATGCAAACGCTCGTATCTCGACTTTCTCACGGCTCCACGTCTGCCGAATGTCCTGCAATAGAACAAAATACCGTATTTTCCGGAGTATAAGTCACATTTTTGGGGAAATTTGTTAAATCCAAGACCAAGAACAGACATTTAATCTTAAAATAATAACAGATTAGAGAACATGGTGAATAGGTGTACGTATGCTAACGCTAACACCTTCAGCTACATGAGGCACAGACAGAACTGTGTTAAGTGTCTGGTATGTTAATGTAACATATTAACAGTTATTCAGACAACTATAGCATAAAGAACATGCTAACAAGTTTACCAAAGCATCAGTTTTACCCCAAATCACTAAATCCATTGAATTCTTCTTCCTCTGTGTCACTTCTAAACAACTCCACAAACTCCAGAGGAAGAGGAAGTACAGATTCTTCTTCTGCGTCGCTTAGAGCCTAGAGCGCCCTCTTGCGGTTGCCAGAGTGAAAATAACAAATAATATCATATATAAGTCACTCTGGAGTATAAGTCGCACCCCGGCCAAAACTATGAAAAAAAGGTGTGACTTATAGTCAGGAAAATACGGTATGACAATCTCGTACGTAGTTTCTCTGACCTCGACGTTCTTTCTTCCTCTTTCTCTTTCGAAGGCCGAGGACGTAATCGTGGGCCGTTTGGGCTCTTGTACCGAAGAGGGAAAGAAGGTGCTGAGAAACGGCGGGAAAAACTACATGGCGGTTTTCAGACGAGTCCGGGATCCGAACCAGGACCTGCGCGGAGGACCGGACCAAGAACTGACCACGGACTAGGCCTGGAGCCGGATCTCGATATCTACGAGAACGGACTGGACTTTGTATTATACTGTCAAATCATGTTTTATATATTTACTTTTCTTTCTTTTAAAAAAAAAAATCAGATTATGTGATTACTTGAGTGCCTGATGCATTTTGGGATTTTGGTGAAGAATTGAGTTTTACATCACGTTTGACTTTTTCTGTTGAGTGAAAAGCCGGTTCAATAAGACAAAATAAAGTGCATCTGGACCCACAAATACACGATCAATGTCTCTGAAGATGAGCAGGGCTGGTCCTGGACACGGGACTTTAACGGGACTTGAACAAGACTTGGACGGAACTTGGATTGGACTTGGACAGGACTTGAACGGGACTTGGATTGGACTTGGACGGACGGGACTTGAACAGGACTTGGATGGGACTTGGACGGGACTTGAACAGGACTTGAACAGGACTTGGATGGGACTTGGACGGGACTTGAACGGGACTTGAACGGGACTTGGATGGACATGGATAGGACTTAGACAGGACTTGGACGGGACTTGGACGGGACTTGGACGGGACTTGGACGGGACATGGACGGGACTTGGACGGGACTTGGACGGGACTTGGACGGGACTTGAACGGGACTTGAACGGGACTTGAACAGGACATGAACAGGACTTGGACAGGACTTGGACAGGACTTGGACAGGACTTGGACAGAACTTGAACAGGACTTGGATTGGACTTGGATTGGACTTGGATTGGACTTGGACGGGACTTGAACAGGACATGGATGGACTTGGACGGGACTTGGACGGGACTTGGACGGGACTTGAACAGGACATGAACAGGACTTGAACAGGACATGAACAGGACTTGAACAGGACTTAAAATAATTCTTGATTATTCCGATTAATCCCCTTAACTCTAGTGCTTTGGTTCATATCCAATCAGAAAGCAGCGTGAGCTTCTTTTACTTATTTATTTATGTCATTCACCACGGCAACGAGAACAGCACTTACTGCAAAACGCTCAGCAAAGAACGCATTCGTCATTATTACAGTCACAAACAAAAGGAACAGGATTAAAATACTGTACAAACCATTAAAATAATATCAAATAGAACAGAGTCATCAATGTTTTCCCGCCCCCAAGTCGTTCAGTATTACAGTATTCACTTTGGGTTTACATTTCTTTAACTTGAATACCTTTCCTTATTTAAATAGTCCATCATTATTTTAGCTTTGTAATTATTATGTTTAATTATAACCATCGGTGCAACATTTAAAGTCCTTATTTAACACATTCCCCGGCTTTGGCCAGTGCACGCCAAAAAGCACCATTTAAATCAAATATATATCATTATTATTATTAGACAAGTCATAAATGAGTATATGTTTAGTTCTAATTTTAAGTTCTCCCCCGTTTTATCACGTGCAAATCCTCTTACGCTCTAAAATCCTCGTCCGTTTAGCAGCGCCGCGATTCCCCGCCCGTGCAGTCGTGCGGAAACGGACGGCGCGTTTCGTGGAAAAACTTGGCTTCGGATTGTGGCGTGGGCGCGTTATTGGGGTCAGAGGTTAATCCGATGTTTACAGAGGCAGTGGCTCTTCTCTGTAAACATACAACCTCCCCCCCCAAAAAACAGTCACAGTTTAATTCTGTAATCCGGACGGGACCAGTGGCGTATGGGCGCTCTGAATGGGGCGACCAGGCGTCCCATTTACACAGGACAGGCCCAGTTTTGAGCCTTGCGTCCCATCACGTCCCGTCAGATGCGTCCAAAACCATTTATGTGTGGTGTTTGATTAACAACATTAAGGCATTTTAGAAGCTCAAAAACGTGAATTTAGCACAAATTTAGCTCCTAATTCTAGCTCATTCGGCGCTCGGCTCGGCCCTCAAGCATCTCAGCGCCAATGTCGAAGGGTCAAGGGTCCAAAATCCCGTCCTGTTCAGTCAAATATGCAGCGTCAGTCTCCGCTCCTCGTTCTTCATCACATCTGAGGCGTCCGGTCGCTGTTAATATCTTCAGTTCAGCCCTTTCGCTCTACTTTTTCCTTTTCAAGCGTCGTGGGATCCAACTTTTCCTAAACCTCTGGAGAAAACCTCAAAAGAGTCAGGTGCAGTTTATAAGTTGCACTGCAGTATAAGTCGCATTTTTGGGGGAAATGAATTTGATAAAATCCAAGACCAAGAACAGACATTTAATTATGAAATACAATTTAAAATTAAAGCCGCAAGCGGCATCCAACGACCCTCGCGGGCCGCCGGCCTTCCGACTCTGCTCTCTGCATTTTACAGAGATGGCGCTAACGCGCCCTCATTGTCTAAGAACTAAGACAGTGACACATTGGACATGTACAATGCTGTGCTTAACCAGTGCAAATGAACACAAATATCGGTCGAATGTGCGGCTCCAGCACACAGAGACCGTGACACTTGGAATAAAAATATGGATAACTTTTGATGCCCCGCTTGTGTAGATGATTCTCCCCAAATATGAACTTGATCGGGCTATCGCCCTAGGAGGAGTTCGTTAAAGTGTGAAGTGTAAAAATGTGGTCATTTTAGAGATTTTGCGGTTTCCCCATAGGGATAACATGGGATGTTTCTATCATCGCTACGGCTACGCTGGCTGTCATACTTTTATGATCAGGATGGCAAATTAGAATTTAGTGCAAAATGTCATGTTATTTGGAAAAACTCTATTGTTTATAGGCCACTCTGAAGACCAAATAGTCAGAATTCTGGTAAACGTTTGCGGCTCCGTCGCACAGAAACCGTACAAGTTATCCTTAAAATTTGGATAACTTTAGATGCCCCACTTGTCTAGAGGACGTACACTGATTTTGAAGTTGGTGGGTAAAACGCACTAGGAGGAGTTCGTTAAAGTGTAAAACATAAAAATGTGGTAATTTGAGAGATTTTGCGGTTTTCCCATAGGGATAACATGGGAGGTTTCTGTCATCGCTACGACTACGCCGTAAAAATTAAGGCATTTGTCTTACTGGCTTTTTTGATCGGGATGGTAAAATAGAATTTTGGGTAAAGTTTAGACAATTTTGGTAAAACAAATTTTTGACCTTCAATGTTAATTTAAAGGTCACTCTGTAGGGGGCGCTATCGCGCCCATTTCAATTTTGTCAGCCTAAACTGGTCCAAACTAGAAAGTTTAACAACTGATTCAAATTTGGTCCTAATCGGACTGGTTTTGATCAAATGGGAGCAATTTTTAGATTTGCAATATCCCAAAATAAGTTGTCCAACTTTGCGGCTGCGCCGCACACAGACCGTAAAAGGTATCCCAAAAATTTGGATAACTTTAGATGCCCCACTTGTCCAGAGGACGTACGCCGATTTTGAAGTCAGTGCCCAAAACGCCCTAGGAGGAGTTCGTCAAAGTTTGACGTGAACAAAATGGCTAACTCGGAGTGTTTTCATTTTCAAAGAAAGATGGCGGCCATAGGGTAAGTCTGGGGGCGTGGCCACAATAATATTTTGTTTTTGTCCTCACAAGAGGAATGCTTGTCCCGAATTTCGTAGCTCTACGACAAAGTTGACCTCGGGGCGTCTCCCATAGGCGCAATGTTTTTTGACTTTTGTCGGTGGCGCTGTCGCACCATTTTTGAACAAAAAAAAAATGGCCCAGGAAAAACAAAATTTTTCGCCGATTCTGAATTTTGGGCAAAGTTTGGTGAGTTTTTGAGCATGTTCAGGGGTCAAATTAGAGCTCAAAGCGCTGAAGAAGAACAAATTAAAGAAGAAAGAAAAATTAAAGCCGCAAGCGGCATCCAACGGCCCTCGCGGGCCGCCGGCCTTCCGACTCTGCTCTTTCGACTTGATAAAGATGGCGCCCTTATTGTGTGTTGAATTAAAAAAAGAACTTGACAGACGGTGACACATTGGACATGGCCAATCCAGTGCAAATGAACACAAGTGTCAGTCAAATTTGCTGCTGCGCCGCACAGAGACCGTAGCACTTAGAATATAAATATGGATAACTTTTGATGCCCCGCTTGTTTAGATGATATTTCCCAAAGTAAAGCTTGATCGGGCTATTGCCCACGGAGGAGTTTGTTAAAGTGTGAAGCGTAAATTTGAACAGTTCAAAGATTTGGCGTTTTCCCATTTGTGACAGTATATTTGCAGCTCCACGGCACAGAGACCGTACCACTTAAAATCAAAATATGGATAAATTTTGATGCCCCGCTTGTGTAGATGATTTTCCCCAAATATGAGCTTGATCGGGCAATCGCCCTAGGAGGTGTTCGTTAAAGTGAGAAGCGTAAAAATGTGGTCATTTTAGAGATTTCGCTGTTTTCCCATTTGTGACATATATTTGCGGGTCCGCCACACAGAGACCGTATCACTTAGAATCCAAATATGGATAACTTTTGATGCCCCGCTTGTATAGATGATTTTCCCCAAATATGAGTTTGATCGGACAATCGCCCTAGGAGGAGTTTGTTAAAGTGTGAAGCGTAATAATGTGGTGATTTGAGCGATTTTCCCATAAGGATAACATGGGACGTTTCTGTCATCGCTACGGTTACGCCGTACAAAATATGACTTTGGCTCTCATACTTTTATGATCAGGATGGCAAATTAGAATTTTGTGCAAAATATCATGTCATTTAGAAAAAACTATTGTTTATAGGCCACTCTGAAGGCCAAATAGTCAGAATTCTGGGAAACGTTTGCGACTCCGTCGCACAGAGACCGTAAAAGCTATCCTTAAAATTTGGATAACTTTAGATGCCCCACTTGTCTAGAGGATGTACACCGATTTTGAGGTCGGTGGGCAAAACGCCCTAGGAGGAGTTCGTCAAAGTTTGACGTGAACAAAATGGCTAACTCAGCTTGTTTTCATTTTCAAAGGAAGATGGCGGGCATAGGGTAAGTCTGGGGACGTGGCCACAGTAATATTTTTTTTTTTTCCTCACAAGAGGAATGCGTGTCCCGAATTTCGTAGCTCTACGACAAAGTTGACCTCGGGGCGTCTCCCATAGGCGCAATGTATTTTGACTTTTGTCGGTGGCGCTGTCGCGCCATTTTTTGACGAAAAAAAAAATGGCCCAGAAAAAACAAAATTTTTCGCCGATTCTGAATTTTGGGAAAAGTTTGGTGAGTTTTTGAGCATGTTCAGGGGGTCAAATTAGAGTTCAAAGCGCAGAAGAAGAACAATAAAAAAAATATAGCCGCAAGCGGCAATGATCGGCCCTCGCCACGCCGCAAGAGGAGGGGGCGCTAACGCGCCCCAATTGTCCTTTTATTACGCCTACTGCTGAATCTGTGACGCTGTCACATCTTCTCCCCTTTGTTTTACCATCAAAAAGCAATTCTATTTTGAATTCTTGGCAAAATGTGCGGCACAGACACCGTGACTCTTTGAATGAAAATGTGGATAACTTTTGATGGTCCTGAAGATGAGTCTCACCAAATTTCAGGTTAATAGGGCTGACGCCCTGGGAGGAGTTTGTGAAAGTCTGAAGTGTAAACATGTTCTGGCGATTTCCCCATTGGAATAACATGAAAGGTTTCGGTCATCGTTACGGCAACGCCATAACAATTATGACATGGGTCTCATTGACTTTTTTGATGGGGATGCTAAAATTGAGTTGTGTGTCAAATTTCATATAATTTCGCAAAACTAAACATTTAACCTCCATATAAAATCTGTATGGGGCGCTGTGGCGCCAAATGAATTTATTTCACTTCAAGTAGGTTTAGGGCAAAGAGTTTAACAACTGATTCTAATTTGACGCAATTCGGACTTTATCTGCGCAAACGGCAGAAATTTTAAATATGGGAGATTTCTGAAATTCTAGCTACAGTTTGCGGCTTCGCCGCACAGAGACCGTGAGAGGTATCAATGTAATTTGGATAAATTTTGATGTCCCACTCCTCAGTAGCATTTTCACCAAATTTCAGCTTTTTAGGGCCAGTTCGTAAAAGTACGACGTTTGGAAAAACTCCGAAGTCATGTTTAGCCATTTTTGAAGCAATATGGCCGACATTTGGTTGGGCGGACGGCGTTGCCGTAATAATATTTTTTACTTCTCTTGTCACCATCTACCTCTGCGCCAAATTTCATGATTCTACGATCAGATTTTTTTTGGGTCATTTCCCATCTCTCAATGCATTTTTGGTACATTTGGGGGCGCTGACGCGCCAATTTTTTTTATTTTAGAAAAGGGAAATAGCCAGAATGTAGAGAGGCACGATTTTTAGAGGTGTGAACATTTTTGTGACTTTTCGTCAATGTTCACTGGGTGAAAAATAGGGGGGTTGGTCCCGAGAAGAAGAAGAAGAAGAAAGAAAGAATAATATTCCGATGCAAAAACAATGTTTCCCAATTTTCAAATATCATAAACTATACATTTTCGGAAAGCGCTCGCGCTTTCCTACCTCATGGTGTGGGTCCCTGGTCACTGACGGGTACTTTCGTTAATTTTGAGTGGGCTCCGCCCACTTTGTGTTTTTGGCCCTCTATACAGTAATAATGTTCAATTTTTGCATTACATGCTTATATGCACGGAACATGCAAGAGATGGGGAAAGTATTCGTGAGCTACTTAGCGCAAATGAGTGCTTTATATGGGGATGACGACCGCTTCGCGGTCGTCATCTCAATGTAAAGTGCTCGTTTAGTGCGCACTTTTGCACGGGCTTCGCCCGTTTACAACGGTAATGTTCCATTTTCCTACTACTAATTAGTATGCACGGGGCGTGCATGAGTGAAGGAGTGCGTTAGTGAGTGTTTGGAAGTGGGCGAGCGCTTCGCGCTCGATTTCGTGCGCACTACGTGCGCACTTTCGCAGCCGTGCGAAGCACGGCCTTACGAGATTAATAGGCCTCTCGCCAGCTTGTGGCGCTCGGGCCTAATAATATTAATATTTTTAGCAAAAACAATATAGCCGTTTCCACTATAACAACAAATTATACATCGTTTGAAAGCTCTAAGCCTTCCCCATGCCGCCATGGGGTGGAATCATCATTACGAGCGCTTACGCGCTCGTCACTCCCTATTCCGTCGGGATGCCCCGCCCACTCCCCATAGACTTCCATTGATTTGAGCAGATACAAGCATGGCCCATGCCTGCGGCATGGATTCTCGCGTACGGGACGATGCCAGGAGGGTTTTTGGAGGGTTTTTGACAATGAGTGAATTCACTCATTGTTGAGTGAACATGTTTACACTTTATACTTTCACAAACTCTTCTTAGGGCGTCAGCCCTATTAACCTGAAATTTGGTGAGACTCATCTTCAGGGATGGACCATCAAAAGTTATCCACATTTTTATTCAAAGAGTCACGGTGTCTGTGTCACGCTGACACCGTGACTGTCATTTATATTCCAAGCAGGGAGACAAACTCTATAATTTACACAGCAGCAATGATTTGACAATAAATATTACTTACAAACATATATTTTGCCAAATTATTCTTTACACTGTCAGTTTTGTGTTAGGTCTCAACAGTACTTCCTGTAATTTGAAGAAAATATATATTCATTTTACATACAGTTGTGCACAATAACACTTGATCTGTTACAGCCAACAAGGGGACAACATTTCCAAAATGGCGGCTGCCTGTTCACTTTTCATGAGAATTCCATGTTTTCAATGATTTTCTAGCTTTTCTTAATACATTATGTCTCTGTGCTCTGATTGGTCCAACCAAATGCATATTTCAAACTGATTGGTCTAAATGTTCAAACGATGACTCTGCCCTCTTCTGAAGCGCGCGCCTGCTCCTGTCTCACTCTCTCCTGTTTCTGGCTGGAGTTTAATTTCTTCACAGTATTCCATATTTAGACTTTTGGATCTACTCTCGTCTGACTGTTAGCATCTATTTGTCCAATAAGCTCATATTTTCGGTTCTTTCCTTCCTCGAAGAAAAGTGTCTCACCGTGCGGTCTTCAACTCGAAGGTAAGTTTTTTTTTAATACAAAGCTGAGTTAATTTTGTGCTTAAATGTTGAATTTGCCAGTGTATGTGTTCAAACAAGCCCAGATTTAGTCCCTGTTTTAGTCCCGATTCAAGTTTTCAAGTCGAAGTCCAAGTCCTGGTTTAGACCTGGTTCAGTTTTGGCAGTGTGTGTGCGTGTGTGCGTGCGTGTCTCAAACTAAGGCCGCAGTTATTTTATTACTTGGTTTACAGATTTTTAAATGAAATATATTGCACAGGCGGACAGAATATAAATACAATTATAATTTAAATTTCAAAAGATGTTTTCTTCTGGGTTTGCCTAAAACGCACCCCGGGAGGAGAGGAAGGGGGAGTAGAGGAGGGGAGGAAGGGGGGAGGAGAGGGGGAGAGGAAGGGGGGAGGACCCAGCGCGCAGGAGCGCGTAACAGTAGATTTAGCGTGTTTTAGACGGACAGAACAGAAGCAGTGTGCGCCCTCCTCCACCCACCCAGTCACGGCAAAACGCGCTTAAGAAAATGTGGTAAACAGGTTTAAAATGTGTATTTGCGATATAAAGGCGCTCGCCCGGGGCCGCGCTCTGACCGAGACTCGGGTCTAGACCTGGACTCAGACCTAGACTCGGGTCTGCAAGCCTTGAAATAATTATTTTTACGTCCCTGTCAACATGACAGGTACTGATCATTTGGTACCTGTCATAGCTAATTCTGAATCGGTCACAAGGAAAGGAAAACAGAATAACATCATTAATGAAAAATTGACTTTTATTAACATGTCTCATTATCATTTATCCGCTCTCCGCGCACACATGCTCTCTGCGCGCACACGTGCTCTGCGCGCACGCGCGCTCTGTCATGTCTGTCAGGTCTGTCGGGTCTGGTTTAGTCTCTTCCTCAGGTTCTTCTCGTTTGCACATTTGGGCCTTTAATGTTGATTATTTTCAATATTTGTCCTTATTCCTCCACATTATGTCTCAGATGCCTCGCCAAAAGGATGTCAAACGCTCTTTGGCTGCTAAGGAGCGCCGGGCGGACCAGCTGAGAGCAGCAGAAGTGCTCTCTCAGATTCAGATCGTGCTCCCCCCTCGCGTGCCTCCTCCTCGCAGCCCCTCCAAACCCAAGCCTGTCTTTGGTAAGTTAGTCTCTGCACTTTGACCTTTCTGTACAAGTTTGTCTGATGATTGTTCCCTTCAGCTGGTACTGGTCCCCGCCATTCTCCATGGAAACAGAACTGGCCAAAGTCTAAGGTTACCAACCATTTCTACAAGTTAATCCAACCCAAAGTGTGTCCCGACAAGAAGGTGAGCATGGATTTTTGAAACAAGATATTACTCATTTGGCAGGGCTTTTTATTTATTTATTTAAGGACACAGCATTTACGTCCACAACACGTCCTGCGCCCGCATGTTTGGTACCCCGTCGCCCCTGGCAAGTACAGTGAACTAGCCCATGCCGAAGGCATGGATCATGCATACTTACTCCTGCTATGACAAAAATATTCAACAATGAGTGAATGGGCATAGCCCATTCACTCATTGTTGACAACAGCAGCGCAAAGCGCTGCATTCCTCCAAAAACCCTCCTGGCATCGTCCCGTACGCGAGAATCCATGCCGTAGGCAGGGGTCATGCTTGTATCTGCTCAAATCAATGGAAGTCTATGGGGAGTGGGCGGGGCATCCCGACGGAATAGGGAGTGACGAGCGCGTAAGCGCTCGTAATGATGATTCCACCCCATGGCGGCATGGGGAAGGCTTAGGGCTTTCAAACGATGTATAGTTTGTTGTTATAGTGGAAACGGCTATATTGTTTTTGCTAAAAATATTATTTATTTTATTTTTTTTTGATTATTTTTCTTGTTCTTCTGCTTTTTGAGCTCTAATTTGACCCCCTGAACATGCTCAAAAACTCACCAAACTTTGCCCAAAATTCAGAATCGGCGAAAAATTAGATTTTTTCTGGGCCATTTTTTTTTTTCGTTAAAAAATGGCGCGACAGCGCCACCGACAAAAGTCAAAATACATTGCGCCTATGGGAGACGCCCCGAGGTCAACTTTGGCGTAGAGCTACGAAATTCGGGACACGCATTCCTCTCGTGAGGACAAAAAAAAAAAATTACTGTGGCCACGCCCCCAGACTTACCCTATGGCCGCCATATTCTTTTGAAAATGAAAACACGCTGTGTTAGCCATTTTGTTCACGTCAAACTTTGACGAACTCCTCCTAGGGCGTTTTGCCCACCGACTTCAAAATCGGCGTACGTCCTCTGGACAAGTGGGGCATCTAAAGTTATCCAATTTTTTGAGATACCTTTTACGGTCTGTGTGCGGCGCAGCCGCAAAGTTGGACAACTTATTTTGGGAAATTGCAGATCTAAAAATTGCTCCCATTTGATCAAAACGAGTCCGATTAGGACCAAATTTGAATCAGTTGTTAAACTTTCTAGTTTGGACCAGTTTATGATGACAAAATTTAAATGAGCGCGATAGCGCCCCCTACAGAGTGACCTTTAAATTAACATTGAAGGTCAAAAATTTGTTTTACCAAAATGTTCTAAACTTTACCCAAAATTATTTTTTGCCGTCCCGATCAAAAAAGTCAATCAGACAAATGCCTTAATTTTTACGGCGTAGTCGTAGCGATGACAGAAACCTCCCATGTTATCCCTATGGGAAAACCGCAAAATCTCTCAAATATCCACATTTTTATGTTTCACACTTTAACGAACCCCTCCTAGTGCGTTTTGCCCATCAACCTCAAAATCGGTGTACGTCCTCTAGACAAGTGGGGCATCTAAAGTTATCCAAATTTTAAGGATAGCTTTTACGGTCTCTGTGCAACGGAGCCGCAAACATTTCCCAGAATTCTGACTATTTGGCCTTCAGAGTGGCCTATAAACAATCGAGTTCTTCCAAATGACATGATATTTTGAACAAAATTCTAATTTGCCATCCTGATCATAAAAGTATGAGAGCCAAAGTCATATTTTGTACGGCGTAACCGTAGCGATGACAGAAACATCCCATGTTATCCTTATGGGAAAATCGCAGAATCGCTCAAATCACCACATTTTTACGCTTCACACTTTAACGAACTCCTCCTAGGGCGATTGCCCGATCAAGCTCATATTTGGGGAAAATCATCTACACAAGCGGGGCATCAAAATTTATCCATATTTTGATTTTAAGTGGTACGGTCTCTGTGCCGTGGAGCTGCAAATATACTGTCACAAATGGGGAAACGCCAAATCTTTGAAATGTTCACATTTACGCTTCACACTTTAACAAACTCCTCCGTGGGCAATAGCCCGATCAAGCTTTACTTTGGGAAATATCATCTACACAAGCGGGGCATCAAAAGTTATCCATATTTATATTCTAAGTGCTACGGTCTCTGTGCGGCGGCGCAGCAAATTTGACTGACACTTGTGTTCATTTGCACTGGATTGGCCATGTCAAATGTGTCGCCGTCTGTCAAGTTCTTTTTAATTCAACACACAATAAGGGCGCCATCTTTATCAAGTCGAAAGCGCAGAGTCGGAAGGCCGGCGGCCCGCGAGGGCCGTTGGATGCCGCTTGCAGCTTTAATTATTCTTGTTTTTTAATGAAGTTTGCACAGAATTTAAGGCAATACATATTTGTTGTTTGTGGCTACAGGTGGGAGATGTTGAGGAGACCCCAGGGATGTTGACAGACCAGGTGAGTTAATATGGTTTATTTATACTTAATTGCTAGTGTATTCTTAATTATACTTTTTATTTTTTTTGTTTTTATTTTATAACTTTGGTCCTGTTTTGGTCCATGTGTTTTCCTCAAACAGAAAGTCATTGCTTTATTGTATTTCTTTATTCCCTGTTTTTAGGCTGATTACATATGAAAAATAGAATGTTGGCTAATTCTGGCATATGTTTATTAGTTTGCACTGTCCCTGAAATAAATAAAAGATATGAGGACTATCGGTCGGCACCAAAGAAATTCTGGCAAACCGTCCGGCGCCTCAGGAGGGGGAAGCAGTGTCTCACCAACACCGTTTACGGTGCGGGTGGAGGCCTGCTGACCTCGACTGGGGATGTCGTCAGACGGTGGAAGGAGTACTTTGAGGATCTCCTTAATCCCTCAGTCACATCTTCCGAAGAGGAAGTAGAGACCGGGGACTTAGAGGCTGGCTCATCCATCACCCAAGCTGAAGTCACTGAGGTTGTTCGCAAACTCCTCGGTGGCAGGGCTCCGGGGGTGGATGAGATCCGCCCTGAGTACCTAAAGTATCTGGATGTTGTAGGACTGTCTTGGTTGACACGTCTCTGCAACATCGCGTGGCGGTTGGGGACCGTGCCTCTGGACTGGCAGATCGGGGTGGTGGTCCCTCTGTTTAAGAAGGGGGACCGGAGGGTGTGTTCCAACTACAGAGGGATCACACTCCTCAGCCTCCCGGGTAAAAGGTCTATTCCAAGGTCCTGGAGAGGAGAATCCGACCGATAGTCGAACCTCGTATTCAGGAGGAGCAGAGTGGTTTTCGTCCCGGTCGTGGAACACTGGACCAGCTCTATACCTTCCATCGGGTGCTCGAGGGTTCATGGGAGTTTGCCCAACCAGTCCACATGTGCTTTGTGGATCTGGAGAAGGCTTTCGACCGTGTCCCTCGGGACGTCGAGAGGAGCCAGCTGAGGTGGCTCGGGCATCTGTTCCGGATGCCTCCTGGGCGCCTCCCTCGGGAGGTGTTTCAGGCATGTCCCACCGGGAAGAGGCCCCGGGGAAGACCCAGGACACGCTGGAGAGACTATGTCTCTCGGCTGGCCTGGGAACGCCTCGGGATCCCCCAAGAGGAGTTGGAGGAAGTGTCTGGGGAGTGGGAAGTCTGGGAGTCTTTGCTCAGACTGCTGCCCCGGCGACCCGGCCCCGGATAAGCGGCAGAATATGGATGGATGCAAATCAGAAATAAAAGATGACTTAAGACCTTTTCGCCTCATATTGTTCATGATATGAGTCCCATTTGGTCCATAGTCATTCAAATTTGTCCATTTTGCAACTCAAGTCCAAATGTAATTGTTTAATTTCTTTAAATATTATGGCAGCAGAAACAAAACCTTTTGTATTGCAGTAAGACTGAATAGACAATCCGTGTAATTTGAAGACGCTAATTTTGTTCTCCTTCTCAAGAAGACCAGCCCTCCACCAGTAACCCAGCCCTCTCCACACCGCAGCCCTCCCAAGACCACAAACGGCAGACAACCTTCTCCTTGCCTCAGCCCTCCTGTGATCAGTCAGCCTTCCCTACACAGCATCCCACCAGCTGACAACAAAGCTTAGTCCCAGCTTGATGTTTTACCTTCTGCGGTTAGGGGTAGCTTTAATCAGAATGATCGCCGGTTCCTTTTTGCCGGTCTACAGTGTATGGCGATTTCACTGGTGGCTTTAGCCAAGCACACAGTGTCCAGTGTGTTTTCATGGGAACAGAGGCATTTAAACAGGGTTTTGAAACTCGGGGATGAACTGTACAAGAAGCGTCGTCTAGGTGGATTTACTAAAGGCTTGCTACTTGTTTCGGAGTTGCCAACTGAGTGGGTTGTAGATGGCCGTTGTTTCAGATTTGCTTTCAGTGATTCACTTGCCGGGGATGTAACCGTTGAAAAGAGCGACATGATTGATATGGGCTTGTGCGTGACCTTAGATTGTGGTTTGGAACAAGTGTTTGCGTTGTATGACACATGTCTTTTCACGCTCGGTGGTACCACTTGCGCAGTTATTAAACAAAATGGTCGATATGCAGTGGTCGACTCACATTCGCGCGGTGCTGATGGTTTGGTACACTATGATGGCAAGAGCGTGGTTGTGTATTTTAAAAGCATTGATGCTGTGTCCAGTCATTTTAGTGCTTTGGCTGGCGGTTATGAAGACGTTTCAAAACCATTTGAGATTACTGGCGTTAATGTTGTTGTTGCCGATGGTGTGAGGGGTTTAAAGAGCAGAGCCCCCCCAGGAGTTACTCCTTCTGTTACCCCATCCACTAGTGTGAGGGGTTCAAAGAGCAGAGCCCCCCCAGGAGTTACTCCTTATGTTACCCCATCTACTAGTGCGAGGGGTTTACAGAGCAGAGCGCCTGCAGAAGTTACTCCTTCTGTTACCCCATCCACTAGTGTGAGGGGTTCAAAGAGCAGAGTGCCCGCAGAAGTTACTCCTTCTGTTACCCCATCCACTAGTGTGAAGGGTTTTAAGAGCAGAGCTCCCCCAGGAGCTACTCCTTCTGTTACCCCATCTACTAGTGCGAGAGGTTTTAAGAGCAGAGCTCCCCCAAGAGTTACTCCTTCTGTTACCCCATCTACTAGTGCGAGAGGTTTTAAGAGCAGAGCTCCCCCAGGAGTTACTCCTTCTGTTACCCCATCTACTAGTGCGAGAGGTTTAAAGAGCAGAGCGCCCGCAGGAGTTACTCCTTCTGTTACCCCATCCACTAGTGCGAGGGGTTTAAAGAGCAGCGCTCCCCCAGGAGTTACTTCTTCTGTTACCCCATCTACTAGTGCGAGGGGTTTACACAGCAGAGCGCCCGCAGAAGTTACTCCTTCTGTTACCCCATCCACTAGTGTGAAGGGTTTAAAGAGCAGAGCGCCCCCGGGAGTTACTCCTTCAGTTACCCCATCCACTAGTGTGAGGGGTTCAAAGAGCAGAGCTCCCCCAGGAGTTACTCCTTCTGTTACCCCATCCACTAGTGCGAGGGGTTTACAGAGCAGAGCGCCCACAGAAGTTACTCCTTCTGTTACCCCATCCACTAGTGTGAGGGGTTCAAAGAGCAGAGTGCCCGCAGAAGTTACTCCTTCTGTCACCCCATCTACTAGTGTGAGGGGTTCAGAGAGGGAGCCCGCAGAAGTTACTCCTTCTGTTACCCCATCCACTAGTGTGAAGGGTTCAGAGAGGGACCCCGCAGAAGTTACTCCTTCTGTTACCCCAACCACCAGTCGGAGGGGTTTGAAGCGTAAAGCGTACAAAGTGTCTCCTGCAAGTCCAAAGAGTGGTTTAAAGCGCAGCGAGCCTGCAGAAGTTTCTACCTCTGTAACCACAACCAAAGAGCCAGCAGACGTTTCTCCATCTGTTCCCCCAACCGCTAGTCTGAGGGATTTAAAGGGTGAAGTGCCCGCAGAAGATTCTTCTTCTGTAACCTCAACCACCAGCCGTAGGGGTTTAAAGCGCAGAAAGCCTTCAGAGGTTTCTCCTTCTGTAACCCCAACCACCAGCCAAGGTTTAAAGCGTAAAAAGTCTGCAGAAGTTTCTTCTGTACCCCAAGATGCATTTAAAACAAAGAAAGACACAGACGGTGATTTCGATGTGCTGTGCACTGGTGTTCAAGACAATGCCCTGTTCTTCAATCCTATTGGTGAAGGTGTTTGCAAAGATTTTTGCAAACTCCTAAAGGCAGAGTTTCAGAAGTCTGGTGTAGCAGATCCTGAAACTATAGGGCCACTGGGAACGCCGTGTCAAAAAGACAAAATTGTTGCGGATGGTAATTGTTTCTTTCGCGCTGTTTCGCAGGCAATTAGTGGCACGCAAAAATATCATCGGAAAATTAGACTTGCGATTGTTAAACAGCTTCAAAATGATGCTCAAAAATACGAAACCCTTTTGCGCGAAGGCCACCTGTCTGTTGAACAATATATCAGTGCGACAAAAATGCGTCTGGTTGGCACATGGGCCACAGAACTTGAAATCCATGCCGCCGCGGATTATTTAGGCGTAAATGTCTATACTTTATATAACGGACACTGGCTGAAATACAGCTGTACTACTGAGCCTTTGTCAACCAAAGGCATTTACCTGGAAAATATGAATAATCATTATGAAACTGTAACTTGCGTCAAACAACCTATTACTCACGGTTGTTATGAATGCTGCCAAATCTCTGCATTACCATTGAAAGGCTACAATATTCGATCTAAAAATTTAGATGCCCAAGTTAATCAAACAGATAATGATGTCAAAAGTAGAACACCGGCGTTAACAAAGTACATGCTAAAGAAAAAGAAAGAGAGTCTGAAAAACACATACAACAAACATCATGACGTGATCAAATGGACACTAAAGCAAAAATATATACAACTAAGGGAACAAGTTGTATTTGCAAAGAAACATAAATATAATGTGAATATAGAATATATAAATAAAATAAAGACTGCAATTATGCATAAATATAAAACCAATATGCATTATCAAGAAAAAGTTAAAGCAACATTTAAAAATAAATACAGCATTGATTCACAATATCAATGCAAACTTAAAGCTGCTGGCATTAACAAATATAAAGCCAACTTACAATATCAATGCAAACTTAAAGCTTCCAGCATCAACAAATATAAAGCTAATTTACAATTTCAAAACAAACTTAAAGCTGCCAGCATAAACAAATATAAAGCTAATTTACAATTTCAAAACAAACTTAAAGCTGCCAGCATTAACAAATATAAAGCTAATTTACAATTTCAAAACAATATTAAAGCTGCCAGCATTAACAAACATAAAGCTAATTTACAATTTCAAAACAAAGTTAAAGCTGCCAGCATTAACAAATATAAAGCTAATCTACAACACAAACAAAATGTCAAAGCAGCCAGTAAACAAAAGTACAAGACCAATCCCCTTCATAAACAAAAAGTGAAAGCACTTATTGAACAAAAATACCGCCATAATGAGCAATTTAATAATAAGACTCAAGTAGCATACAAAAAAAGTAAAAAACAATTGAAACAAAAATTGGAAGACTTCACTTTTGTCATGGAACAATTTCTAAAGGAAGTTGAAGATGGTCCAGAATATGTTTGTTGTGTGTGTTTAAAACTCTTATTTAAGAACCAGGTCTTACCTTGTAAAAAGGAAGACTTTATGGCTAAACCTAAATGTGCTGCTATAGCTGATGCCTGTATCTCAGAGGCTTATTTACATACATGCGACCAAAATTGTCCAACTCCATGCCCCCTCTTGGATTGCAGAGGTAGTTTATGGATCTGCTACACATGTAACTCCAAACTCTGTAAAGGTGAAATGCCAGCTGAAAGTTCAGTTAATAATTTACAATTGGACGAGATTCCACCCGAACTTGCGTGCTTGAACACCGTTGAACAGCATATAGTGGCACTTAATATAAATTTTATGCAAGTACTAGCCTTGCCAAAGGGGGGTCAACGAGGAGCGCATGGTCCTTCGACTTGTGTCCCCTCTCGAATTACTGAGACCGTAAAGCTCTTGCCGCGTAGCAATATGGACGGTTGTTTGTTACCGGTAAAACTTAAGCGCAAACTTTCCTATAAAGGACATTTTGAGTATCAGTATGTCGATACCGAGCGTGTACGGAGGGCCATTGAGTTTCTTAAAAGAAACAATAGATATTATATAGACATTGATTTTAATGAGGAGTGGGTTAATGAGTTTGAGAGGGAAGAACAGGAAGCTATGGCTACGGGAGTGAACGTTAACGTAGCGGCTGAGGATACGGGAGCGGACGTTAATGTAGCAGCTATGGATACGGGAGCGGACGTTAATGTAGCAGCTATGGATACGGGAGCGGACGTTAACGTACCCTCTATGGGTACGGAAGCGGACATGGATTCAATGGCAAATCAGGTGGAGCAGGAGCAAGCAGAATTGGATGATGAGCTTCTCCATGATCGACAGCGGCACTGCATGTACCAGGACACATTCTTCATGCCTGCTGATATAGGGCAGGAGGCTCTTGACCACTATTTTGAGGGTGTTTTAAATTTAGCTCCGCCTGAGGGTAACAGCCCGGTAAGTTTGTTAAAGGATAAAGAAAATGAAGCTAAATGCTTTCCAAAAGAGTTTCCCTTTGGACGCAATACGTTTCATACCCCTCGGAAAACACGTTTAACCTTGTGCCGATATTTTGTTAACAGACTATTGCATGTGGATGGCAGATTTGCAGAAAATTTTAAGTTTCTCTTTTTGGCATTATACATGTTGGAAGTTGAGCAGGTTGTGTCAAAAGTGTCCATAGCTTTGCGGAAGGGACATTCCGGTTCTGGTAATGCTGCTGCAGGTGAAGGAACTTTACAAGATTTACTACAGTTTGATAATGGTTATCGATTTATGACGGCTATAAGAGGAACGCCGCCCTTCTGGCAATTGGCACAAAAACATTTGTTTGCAAGCATTCGTCAGCTCGGTATTCCGACGTGGTTTTGTTCATTTAGTTCTGCAGATCTCCGGTAGCCAAGCCTACTGAAAACACTCTTAAAGCAGGAAGGTAGTACCCGGAGGGTTGCAGATTTGGACTGGGCTGAGAGACGTGACCTTTTGCGTCGTCACCCTGTAACCGCGGCTCGCATGTTGACCGTTGGCGCCGATTTTTGCGTAAAGTTATTTTGGCACCAGCTCAGCCCATCGGTAAAATCATAGATTATTTCTATCGTGTAGAATTCCAGCAGAGAGGTAGCCCACATTGCCACGCCCTCTTTTGGGTAGAGAACTCTCCTAAACTTGGTGTCAACACTGACGAGGAGGTCCTGAACTTTGTGGATCAATATGTCAGGTGTAAACGACCCTCGGACCCAAATTTATTTAACATGTAGGAAAGGTAAAAAGGTGTGCCGTTTTAATTTTCCCCGCCCAATATCAACGCGTACGTTTATTAAACAGCTGGACCCTGAATCTGTCCCACTTGTTACAAGGGAACAAGCTGAAGTTATTATGACTGCACTTAAGAAGGCTACTCTTGATGAAAATAACCTGTCTCTTAGTGCTCAGGATTTGTTTGCATCCTTGGGGTTATCACAGTTCACTTTTGAACAAGTCTACGGCGTTTTTGGCGGACACACACACATAGTTTTGGCCAGGGAACTCTACGAAGTCTGGATTAATAACTACAATGAGAAGTTATTAATCTGCTGGAATGCCAACATGGATATCCAGTTTGTTGTAGATGCGTGGGCTTGTGTCGTGTACATTATTTCATATATTTCCAAGTCAGAAAGAGAAATGGGTTTGCTCTTAAATTGTGCGCAAAAAGAAGCTTCCAAAGGTAATCTTAGTGCAAAAGAGGCATTTAAAAAATTAGGCGGCGTTTATCTTCATAATCGAGATGTCTCTGCGCAGGAAGCTGTCTATCGTGTAATACCAGGGATGCATCTTAAAAGAGTTTTCACGCAAGGTTGAATTCATTCCAACAGGCAATAATATAGTTCGCATGAGCAGACCCATAAGTGAAATAGATGAGGAAAGGCCAGACGATATTTGGATGAGAAACACTATTAATCGTTACTTGGGTAGACCACATAACGAGACATTCAATGACATGTGCATGTGTGTGGCTCTGTCTCTTGTGTGTGTGTGTGGCTCTGTCTCTTGTGTGTGTGTGGCTCTGTCTCTTGTGTGTGTGTGTGTGTGTGTGTGTTTGTGTGGCTCTGTCTCTTGGGTGTGTGTGTGTGTGTGTGTGTGTGTGTCTCTGTCTCTTGTGTGTGTGTGTCTCTGTCTCGTGTGTGTGTGTGTGTGTCTCTGTCTCTTGTGTGTGTGTGTGTGTGTGTCTCTGTCTCTTGTGTGTGTGTGTGTGTGTGTGTGTATCTCTGTCTCTTGTGTGTGTGTGTGTGTGTCTCTGTCTCTTGTGTGTGCGTGTGGGTGTGTGTGTGTGTCTCTGTCTCTTGTGTGTGTGTGTGTGTGTGTGTGTGTGTCTGTCTCTTGTGTGTGTGTGTGGCTCTGTCTCTTGTGTGTGTGTGTGGCTCTGTCTCTTGTGTGTGTGTGTGTGGCTCTGTCTCTTGTGTGTGTGTGTGGCTCTGTCTCTTGTGTGTGTGTGTGTGTGGCTCTGTCTCTTGTGTGTGTGTGTGTGTGGCTCTGTCTCTTGTGTGTGTGTGTGTGGCTCTGTCTATTGTGTGTGTGTGTGTGTGTGTGGCTCTGTCTATTGTGTGTGTGTGTGTGTGTGTGTGGCTCTGTCTCTTGTGTGTGTGTGTGTGTGTGTGGCTCTGTCTCTTGTGTGTGTGTGTGTGTGTGTGTGTGGCTCTGTCTCTTGTGTGTGTGTGTGTGTATCTCTGTCTCTTGTGTGTGTGTGTCTCTGTCTCTTGTGTGTGTGTGTGTGTGTGTGTGTCTCTGTCTTGTGTGTGTGTGTGTGTGTGTGTGTGTGTGTGTGTGTGTGTGTCTGTCTCTTGTGTGTGTCTCTGTCTCTTGTGTGTGTGTGTGTGTGTGTCTCTGTCTCTTGTGTGTGTGTGTGTGTGTGTCTCTCTGTCTCTTGTGTGTGTGTTTGTGTGTGTGTGTGTCTCTGTCTCTTGTGTGTGTGTGGCTCTGTCTCTTGTGTGTGTGTGTGTGTGTTTGTGTGTGTGGCTCTGTCTCTTGTGTGTGTGTGTGTGTGTGTGTGTGTGTGTGTCTCTGTCTCTTGGGTGTGTGTGTGTGTCTCTTGGGTGTGTGTGTGTGTCTCTTGTGTGTGTGTGTGTGTGTGTGTGTGTGTCTCTGTCTCTTGGGTGTGTGTGTGTGTGTGTGTGTGTCTCTGTATCTTGTGTGTGTGTCTCTGTGTGTCTCTGTCTCTTGTGTGTGTGTGTGTGTCTTTGTCTCTTGTGTGTGTGTGTGTGTGTGTGTGTGTCTCTCTGTCTCT